>NW_006399899.1:6211822-6233145 GCF_000299155.1 Elephantulus edwardii
GGGAGGGTGGAGGGACAGTGCAGGAGGGGAAGGGCCCTCTATGAGGTGGATTGATTCAGTGACTGGGGTTATCAGGATGGGAGTGTCAGAAACAGTGTGATTGGCACAGGACAGAGCAGAGTTTAGGGCTGTTGTACATAGGGCCACTGTGAGTCGCAGGCGACTCGATGGCACAAAACAACAATAACAACTTAGAATTTCTCTGTAGTTTTCATTGTATAGGTCTCTTGTATCTCTAGTTAGTTCACTCTCAAGTATCTCAATTTGTGGTTGACTATTGTAAATGGTATTCCTTTCTTTATTTCCATTTTTGAGTTCTCTTTGTTAATGTGAAGGAATCCTACTGATTTTTGGATGTTGATCTTACCCTATCACTCTACTAAACTGGCCTATTAACTCTAACAGTTTGATTTTTTTTTAAGTTGTGGGAGTTTTCTGTGTATACTATCATATTATCTGCATATAGTGGCAGTTTGAGTATTTCTCTGCAGATCTCGATGTCTTTTATTTCCTTCTCTTGTTGTATTGCCCTAGAAAACACTTCCAATACAATATTGAAAAGAAGTGGTGACAGTGGGCATCCTTCTATGGTCCCTGTTTGAAAGGAAAATGTTTTTAGTCTTTCTCCACTGAGAATGATGTTGGCTCTTGGTTTTGCATATATACTTTCACTATGTTGAAGAAATTCCCTTCCATTCCAATTTTGCTGAGTGTCTTTATCAGGAAGGATTGTTGGATTTTGTCAAATGCCTTTTCTGCATCAATTGCTAAGATCATATGGTTCTTGCTAGTCCAAGGTATAAAGACACTGCCAAATACAACCAGAAATGCACAACCTAAAAAAAGGATAAAATTGATGAATGGATAAAATCTTTATGCACATTAAAAAACTTTCCCCAACAGGGTGAAAAGACAACCTATAGAATGGGAACAAATATTTGGTGATTCCGTCTCAGAGAAGAGTCTAATAACAGAAGTTTACAGAATACTCCTGGGCCTCCACAAGAAAAAGACTGGTAACCCAATTACAAAATGGGCAAAAGACATGGAATGAATTTTCACAGAGGAAGATATTCAAATGGCAAAAAGACACATGAAAAAATGCTCCAAATCACTGGCAATCAGAGAGATGCAAATAAAAACCACAATGAGGTACCATCTCACTCCAGTAGCAGTAGCAAAGTTTAACAAAGCAGCAAGTAATAGATGCTGGAGAGGATGTGGCGAGAAAGGAACTCTTATATATTGTTGGTGAGATTGTAAAATGGTACAACCATTCTGGAAGGCAGTTTGCCGCATCCTCAAAAGCTGAATATAGAAATTCCATATGACCTAGCTATTCCACTACTTGGAATTACCCTGAAAATAAGAGAACTGAGCACAAACTGAGATTTGTACACCAATGTTCAAAACAATATTAGTCACTACCCCAAGAACATGCAACCAGCACAGATGTCCAATCACAAATTAATGGATTGAGAAATTATGGTACATTCACACAATGGAATACTATATAACACACAGGAGCAATGAATTTGTAAATTATCACCAAACTTGGGAGGGACTGGAGAGCATTATGCTGAGTGGAACTCAGTCCCATAAGGATAAATATTTTCTAAAACTATTATGTTGTTTTTATGTGCCATCAAGTCACTTGCGACTCATAAGGATCCAGGGAGGTGGGAGAAGCTGGAAGCAGAGGGATGTGGATGTTCAGGGGGATGGGGAGATTAATCATTGGGTTGTACAATTTGTTCGGTGAGGGGATGAGGGAAATTGAAAAAATTTGTTCAAATTCGTATTTGAATTTTGTAAATAAACTAGTAGAAAAATAAAACAAAATCCAAACAATAAAAAAAGAAAATGTTAAGAGTAAAAAGAGTCACTGTACCACAAAGAATTATCTAATACAAAAGAATTCCAAGAAACAGCATATGATCAAGAGACAATGGTGATGAAGGAAGAAGTTCAAGCTGCTCTGAAGGAACTGGCTAAAAACTAGCCCCCAACAACTGATGGAAACCCAATTGACATATTTCATCCAACAGATGCTGCCTTGGGCAGATTCTACCAAGAAATCTGGAGGACAACTATGTGACAAACAGACTTGGAGAAATCCATATTTAATCTCATTTTTTTAAAAGGTGATTCAGCATAGTGTGGAAGTTATCAAATCATATCCCTAATATCACATACAAGCACAATCTTGCTGAAGATAATACAAAAATGACTGAAACCATATATCAACAGAAAACTACAAGAAGTCAAGCTATGTTTAGAAGAGGCACAAAAGACATTATTGCCAGTGTCAGAAGGATCTTGGCCAAAAGCTAAGAGTATGAGTGGAACGTCTAGCTGTATTTCGTTGAATATATGCAAAGTCATTTGACTGTGTGGATCATAACAAAATATTACGAACCTTGAGAAGAATGGGAATTTGAGATCACTTGATTCTGTTCATGTGAAACCTCTATTTGAATCAGAAAGCAGTCCTCAGAACAGAGCAAGGAAACACTGCATGATTTAAAATTGGGAGAGGAGTGTGTCAGGGATGCATCCTGTATCCATATCTTTTCAATCTGTATGTGTAACAGACCATGAGGGAGACTGGGCTTTATCAAGAGAAACGTGGCAACAGGACTAGAGGAAGACTCAACAACAACCCCTGTTAATGCAGACAACAGAACTTTGGTTGCTTAAAGTGAGGAGGACTTGAAATTTTTGCTGCAGAAGATCAAAGACTATATATAGTCTTCCAATGGATTACATTTCAACATCAAGAAAACAAAGGTCCTTATTACAAGGCCAAAAAGCAACATCATGATAGATGGAAAAAGAATCAAATTTGTCAATGATTTAATCTTGTTTGAATCAACAGTTATCACCCTTAATGAGCTGCTTACTATTAGCAATGAGGAGACCTGGAGATGTACTGCATTGGCCAAAACTGTTGTCAGGAATCCCTTCAAAACTGTAAGGAATAAAGATGTCAGTCTGAAAACTAACGTGTGTTTGCTTTAGGCCACTGTCTTTTCAACTTTCACTGTGCACTTTCAAGCAGAAAAGTGAATGAGGATGAGAGAAGAAGAAATGATGCCTTTGAGGTTATGATTTGGAGAAGAGTAGTGACTATTCCATGGACTGCCAAAAGAAATAGATTTGTCTTGGGAAAAAAGTTTAGCCAGAGTGTTTCTTGGAGGCAAAGGTGACAAAGATTAGTCTCTCACACATTGTTCAAGTTGTTACAATAGGCTTTTCTTAGAAAGGGACATCATTCTTGAATAGGGGAGAGTCAGTGAAATAGAGAAAGACCTTCACATAGTGGGACAGACAAAATAACTGCCGCAATGAACTTATGTGTGTTAGAAATGATGAGGATGGCATAGGATAGGACAGTGTTCAGGTCTGTTGTTCATAGAGTAATCACCTACTGTAGATTGAATTTAAACATGTAATCAAGTGAAGATTAGGGGACAATATTATAGTTTTTTGTTGTTACGTGCCATCGAGCCAGCTGCAACTCATAGAGACCCTATATACAACAGCCCTAAACCCTGTTCTATCCCTTGCCAATCTTATTGTCTCTGACACACCTATCTCCATTACCCCAGTGACTAAATAGATCCATCTCATCGAGGGTCTTCTTTTCCTGTGCTGTCCCTCTACCCTTCCAAGCGTGACCTCCCTCTCCAAGGACAGATTCTGCCTTACAACATGTCCAAAGTATGCCAATGGAGCTTTAGAATCTTTGCCTCAAGGAGCAGCCTGGTTTCACCCTCTCCAGGATGAACTTGTTTGTTCTCCTAGCAGTCCATGGTATATTCAATACTGTTTTCTAGCAAAAAAGCTCAATGGTATCAACTCTCTGAAGCATAGCAAGTAATTGCAAAGACCATGGCCTGTATCAGGCATACCTTAGTCTCCAGACTGACATTATTGCTCTTCAGTACTCTTGAAATGTCTCTTACAGCAGATTTTCCCATTGCAATTTGTCTTTTACTTTCCTGGTTGCTGCCAAGAGATGCCTTAATGTAGGTACACAAAGGGAAGGCAGTGTGTCTCTATCACACAGCAGTAAGAAGGAGTGAACATGAAAGTCATGTGTTGAGATTGGAGAGGTAGGGCTGGAGCTCTTGGAAACAGGAGTGTTGAAAAACCCTGGATTCTAAGTGCAAAAGGATTCCTTGCGTTTTAGTAAGAAAGTTAAATGTTTTAACTTACATTTTGAAAATTTTCATTCTGGCTGCACTCTGAAGAATAGGTTTGAAACAACTCTTCCCAAAATAAGGTCTTTAAATGATCTTCCCAAAAAATTAAAGCTAGAATTCATGGAAATATATTTCCTTGAGTGGAAGAAGATTACTTAGCCTAGTCCTAAAAAAAAAACCAAAAAAAAAACAAAACAAAACAAGAAAAACCCCAAACACATAAACAATAATTGGAGGCTGAAATGCAAAAGTTGGAAACAAAAAAGGATTGGGAGTTGGAAAATAAGTCTTGACAGACTTAATGCTGGAAATTTCATCATGAAATTATGTCCAATGAATGATCTATTCATGACAAACACTTTTTAAAAAATCATATACACTGTCAATACTGAAGAACGAATTGAGGCTTATGTTGCAACACTGAATGATGCAGTAGACAAAATCTTGAAAGATCCCGAAAGCATCATATCAAGATTGAAAGTCACTATATAGAACAAAAAATTGACTGACACAGAAAGATCTCAGGAATTTGCACATATCCCAAAACCAATGCTGATGAAGGTAGAAGTGTAAGCTACTCTGATGGTTTAGGAAAAATAATAGGGCCTTCAAAATTGATGAAATACCAATTGCTATGTTCCAATAAACAGATGCACCCCTGGAGATGTTCAAAAGGCTTGCCAAGCCTCCTTGAAATCTTACCAAGAAATTTTGATGAGAGCTACTTGGCCAACTGACTGGCAGAGATTTGTATTTGTTCCTATTCTTTGAAAAAAAGTGAACCAGCAGAATGTAGAATTATCATACAATATCATTAATATCATATGCAAATAAAATATTGTTGAAGATTATTTAGAAATGTCTATAGCAGTACATTAACAGAGAGTTGCCAGAAGTTTTAGCCAAATTTAGATGAGGCCTAGGTACCAGTAATACCACTGCTGATGTCAGAAGAACCTTGGTTGAAAGCAGAGAGTACCAGGATTTTACTATCTGTGTTTTACTGACAGTGAAAAGGTATTCAACTGTGTGGATCACAATAAATTACAGCTAATATTGGGAGTAATGAAAATCCCAGAACACTTAGTAGAGCTCATGTAAAACTTAGACCTAGATAAAAATTCCATTGTCTAAAAAGAAGTAAGAATGGTTTAAAATCAACAAAGTTATTTGTCAGTGCTGTCTTAGTTCTCTATACATATTCAAACTTTATGTTGAACAAATTATTATAAAAATCAGACTTTAAGAAGAACAACATGAAATCAGGATCAGAAGAAAACTCTTCAACAACCTGTGTTATACAGATGCTGCAACCTAGCTTGCTAAAAGTGAGGAGGACTTGAAATTCTTGCTGCAGAAGATCAAAGACTTCCTATGGATTTCATCTTAATATTAAGAGGACAAAAATCCTTACCTTTGGACCAATAAGCAACAACATGATAGATGGAAAAATTTCAACTATTTCATCTTGCTCGATTCTCAATCAACATCCTTTGTATAAACAGTCAGGAAATTAGTAGATATTGCATTTGACAAGTCTGGTGTCAGAGATCTCTCCAAATGACTATGAAGAAATGATGTCAGTTTGAAGACTCAAGTGCACCTGATTCAGATACTAGTCTTTCAGATCATTTCTTATGCATTTCAGAGCTAGCCAAAGAATAAGAATGACAGAAGAAGAACTTTCTTTGAGCTATGGTTTTGGAGAAGAGTACTGAATGTTTCATGGACGGCCAAAGAATAAACAGTTTGTCTTGGAGAAAGTACACCCAGAATGATCCTTGAAAGCAAGGATGACAAAGCTATGGCTTGTATACTTTGGGAATGTTGCAATGAGAGGCTATTCCTTGAATCATGTTTAGAGGGTTAACTGAAGAGAGGGAGTCTCTCAATAAAATGGATTGACACAGTGACTGCAGCAAGGGGCCAAGTATGTCAGAGATAAGGATGGTACAAGACAGGACAAGGTTCAGAATTGTTGTTCTTAGAGTTGCTATAAGTTGTACTTGACTCAATGACACCTAACGACAGTAAATGTAAAAAAATATGAAGCTAAACAATTGGTTAAACATATGAAGGATTCTAGTTACTGGAGATACTAAAAAAAAAAAAAAAAACCACACAAAACAAACAAAACTGAGATATCATCTTACCCAGCAACAATAACAAGGTTAAGCAGAACAGCTAAAACAAATGCCGGTGAGGTTGTGGAGAGATTTGAACACTTATTCACTGCTGGTGGGAGTGTAAAATTTCATAACTACTCTGGAACGCAGTTTGACACTTTCTCAAAAAGTTGGAACTAGAAATACCATTTGACCCAGCAATTCCACTACTGGGAATATACCCTAAAGGAACCAGCACCCCCATCCAACCAGATGTATGCAAACCCACGTTTGTTGCTATATTATTCACAAAAAGAAAGAAATGGAAGTAACCCAACTGTCTATTAACAAACAAATGGATAGAAAACTATAATATATTCACACAAGGGAATACTATGCAACACTGAAAAACAATAAACTCATGAAACATTACACAACATGGGTGACCCTGAAAGATATTTTGCTCAATGAAATATATCTGTCACAAAAGGTCAAATAATGCATAATACCACTGTTATAAAGCAGGACTGAGATGGGGGTTTGGGAAGCAAATAGGAAAAGAGTGGATAGATAATGAACACTGCATTCAAATAAATGAAGGGAAGAATGGTTTAAAAGGAATACATTATTAAATGATTAGGTGTTAAATGTAAGGCAATAGTGCAGAATATTAAAAAAAAAGAAGGTAAACTGGTGGAGGAAAGGAGAGGGAGTACACGACAGAAATGTGCAACAATAAATTAATGAATGAAAATTCAACTCTGTAAACTTTCACTAAAATACAATTAAAATATTTTTATTAAAGAACAACAAACAAAAAAGGTATGAAGGAATGGTTAAAAGAAATGGAAAAGATCTGGAGGGGATCTAAAATGATGGAGCAATGGTGAACATATTTTAATCATCAGACTTTTTTATCTTAGAGTTTTTAAAATTTATTATTAATTTCAATAAAAATTTACAGAGACTTTGGATTTCCATTGTTTTTCTCCACTTTTTCTCCACTCCCAACCCTCCCCCCTAGTATACTACCCTTGTGGAAAAGTAAAAGAAAAATTCTTTCATTGTTTTACAATCCCTCCCCTAGGTCCACTCCATTAATGTAGCCTTTGCTCTGGATTCCTAATCACATATATCCCTTTTAAACAATTTTCTACCTCATCTGTTTCAATGCAGTATACTTTATTGAACCCATCTTTTCTCAGTCTCTCTCCAACCCTGATGTCAGTCCTGTTTTACAACAGTGGCACCATGCAATATTTGTCCTTTTGTGACTAAGATACTTCACTCAGCATAATGTCCTCCAGGGTCACCCATTTTCAATAATATTCCATGAGTTCCTTGTTTTTCAATGCAGTGTAGTATTTATTCCATTGTGTGAATATACCGCAGCTTCTCTATCCATTCGTCTGTTGATGGACACTTGGTTGTTTCCAACTCCTTCCTATTGTGATAAACATGGGTGTGAATATATCTGCTTGGATGTTAATCATCAGATTAATTTTACAAAACACAATGAATGGGAATGTATGAAACAATGAAATGAAAGGTAGTGTGAAACACAATGTATATAAATTTTATATGCACATCAATATAAAGGAAAATTTTTTAAAATATATATTCTTTCTTAAATTTTATTTTGTTAATTTTAATGAACATTTACAGAAATTTTGGATTTTCATTCATTCATTGTTGCACTTTTTTCTTTACCCTACTCCCCCCAATTTGCTCAACTCTTTGAAAAGCAAAAGATAAACTTCTTTGTTGGTATACAATAGCCCCGCCCCTGACCCCCCCCCCCCCGTTCTAAATGCACTCCACTAAGCAACCTTAATTCTGGATTCCTGTGATAATCAATAATATGCTATCATATATTGCTTTTAAATTGTTCTCTCCCTCTTATGTTTCAATTCAGTATACATAATCTATCCAGTTTCTTTCAGTCTTACCCCAACTCTGATGTCAGTCACTTTCTACAACAGTGACACCATGCAATATTTGTCCTTTTGTAACTGAGATATTTTACTCAGCATAATGTCCTCCAGGGTCACACATTTTGAATAATATTGAGTTCCTTGTTTTTCAATGCTGCGTAGTATTTCATTGTGTGAATATACCACTACTTCTCTATATTCTTTTAAATATATTGCAAAATCTCTGCAGTATGGGGACAGGGTAGTTCTTTATGGTAACTTATTAGTGAAATTGCTTCCTCAATCATGTCTGTTTCTGGATGTCCATTATAAAGATGCATTTATAATACTATACACCGAGTGTTTTGGTATGAACTGTTAAGTCTTGCATCAGTAAGATAGCACAAAGGTCTTTGGGGAATGTACCCTCAAATACTGTGCATTCTGAACTCAGAATAAAAAAATGTTTTCTCTAGGTTATATAGCTAAGTTAACACCAAAAGCAAAGGCACTTATATTAGAAAAGGCTCTTTAAAATCTAACATATTTCAGACATGTACCAAGACTTGAAAATGGAATTAAATCTCTGCTTTCAGACTACTCTATTTACATGCTCCAAGTGCCTCTGATTTTAGACTCAAACACATATGCAAAATGTAATGGTTACATGCAATTCACATCAGACAGTGCAGATGGAAGGCAACATTTATTGTTGTTGTTACATGTTGTTGCATCGACTTTGACTAATAAGGGAGGCAGTAGGATGAATACTATCACTTTAAAACTCTTACTGCAGGCACAAGTACAACCAGAGTGTTAATTAGAGGCAGGATGGTGAAACTTTATTTCACTTAATTTAGGAGTATTTTCAGATGTAATCAGTCCTTAGAGAGATTTGCAATGCTGAGAAAAGTTTAAGGTCAGCAAAAGAGAGAAAAATCCTCAAGAAGATGCATTGCTACAGTAGTTACCTCAATGGGCTTGAACATGACAGAGATGATGAGGATGGTACAGGATAGGGCAAGTTCAGATCTACTGTAGAAAATTTAATTTTATCTTAAAGAGACAACAACAGCATATAATATTGGCAGCAATTTATTTTTCAGTTTACAGACACTCTTTATGCACAAGGTTTGTTCTTAAGTATCTCTTTACTCTGACACTGTAGGCAAGTCAAAGAAGTTTATATGAGACTTATATAGTTTTTGTTTTTTTAAAAGTAAGCAAACAAACACACATCCATTTAACATTAGCTATAATATCTGTGTTTCACTGATTATGCAAAGGCATTTGACTGTGTGGATCATAACAAACTGTGGCTGACTCTGAGAAGAATGGGAATCCCAGAACATTTAATCATGCTAATGCAAAACCTGTAGTTGGACCAAGAGGCAGTAGTAGGAACAGAGCAGGGTAACACTGCATGGTTCAAAATTGGGAAGGGTGTACGCCAGGGATGCATCCTGTCTCCATACCTTTTCAACCTGTATGCAGAGCAGATTATCTGAGAGGCTGGGCTCTATGAGGAGAAGCGTGGCGTTAGGATTGGTGGACGATCTGTCAACAATCTGCGTCATGCAGATGACACCACCCTGCTCCCTGAAACGGAGGAGGACCTCATGCACTTACTGCAGAGGGTCAAGGACTGCAGCCTTCAATATGGACTGAAGCTCAATGTCAAGAAGACAAAGATTCTCACCACTGGACCAATCGGTAGCATCAGGATGGATGGTGAAGAGATTGAGATTGTTCACAGCTTCAGTTTGCTCGGCTCCACAGTCAACACTCTTAGCACCAGTAGCCAGGAAATTAAAAAACGTATTGCGATGGGAAAGTCTGCAGTTAGGGACCTCTCTAAAGTACTCAAGGGCAACGGTGTCTCTCTGGAGACTAAGGTGCGCCTGATACAGGCCATGGTTTTTGCAATCACTTGTTATGCATCAGAGAGTTGGACAATGACAAGGGAGGACAGAAGGAGAATTGATGCCTTTGAGCCGTGGTGCTGGAGTAAATCACTGAATGTACCATGGACTGCCAAGAAAACAAATAGATTCACCCTAGAGAGGGTTAAACCAGGCTGCTCCTTGGAGCAAGGATTCTGGGGCTTCGCCTGACATACTTTGGACATGTTGTAAGGAGATACAGGTCTTTGGAGAGGGACATCATGCTGGGCAGAGTGGAGGGACAGCACAGGAAGGGAAGACCCTCTATGAGGTGGATTGATTCAGTGACTGGGGTAATCGGGATGGGTGTGTCAGAGCTAATGAGATTGGCACAGGATAGAGCAGGGTTTAGGGCTGTTGTACATAGGGTCGCTATGAGTCGCAAATGACTTGACGGCACATAACAACAACGACAACAACAACATACAACAACATAATATCCCTAGTATCACAACTTCTTCTAAATCCAGCCTGCACATCTGACAGTTCTCTATTGACATATTGCTCCAATCATATTTGGATAATTTTCAGGAGAATGTGGCTTGGATATGATATCGATGATACTGTTCGATAGTTTCCATACTCTATTGGGTCACCTTTCTTTGGAATGGGAACAAATATTGATCTTTTCCAGTAAGTTGGCAAGGTGGCTCTCCTCCAAATTTCTTGGCACAACTTAGCACATCTAGGGCATCGTCTGTTTGTTAAAACATGTCAATTGGTATGCCGTCAACTCCTGGATCCTTGTTTTTTGCCAATTCTTTCAGAGCAACTTTAACTTCCTCCTTCATCACGACAGGATCTTGCTCATATGTTAGTTTATGAAATTCTTCTCTATCAGCCAATTTTTTCTGATATAGTGATTCTGTGTATTCCTTCTATCTTCTTTTGAAGCTTCTTGGATCATCTAACATTCTACTCAATTGTCGACAGAATAGAGCAAAGAGACACTACATGGTTCAAAATCTGGAAGGGGGTCCAACAGGGATATATTCTGTTTCCTTACATTTTCAATCTGTATGCAGAACAGATCATCTGAGATGCTGGGCTGTACAAGGAGTGTGGCGTCAGGAATGGTGGAAGATCTATCCACAATCTGTGTTATGCTGATGACACAACCCTGCTTGGTAAAACTAAGGAGGACCTGAAGTGCTTGTTGCAGAAGGTCAAGGACTGCACTCTACAATACGAATTGAAGCTCAACATCAAGGAAAAAGATTCTCACCACTGGACCAATTGGCAGCATCAGTATGGATGGTGAAGAGGTTTAGATAGTTAACAATTTCAGTTTGCTTGGCTCCACAGTCAACACTCTTGGTACCAGCAGCCAGGAAACCAAGAGATAAATTGCACTGGGAAAGTCAGCTGTGAGGGACCTCTCAAGGGTACTGAAGAGCAACAATGTCAGGCTGGAGAATAAGGTGCGCGTGATCTGGGCTATAGTCTTTGCAATTATGTACTGTGTCTCAGAGAGTTGGACAGTGACTAGGGATGATAGAAAGAGAATTGATGCCTTTGAGCTGTGCTGCTGGAGATGCATTGAATATACTGTGCAATGCTAGGAGAAAAAACAGGTTTGTCCTGGAGAGGGTGAAGCCAGAATGCTCCTTAGAGTCAAGGATTTTGAAGCTTCATCTGCCATACTTTAGGCATGTTGCAAGGAGGGACTGGTTCTTGGAGGGGAACATCTTTGGGAGAGTGAAGGGACAGTTCAGGAGAGGAAGACTCTCGATGAGATGGATTGATTCTGTGATTGGGATGGTGAGAGTGAGTGAGTTGGAGACGGTGAGGTTGGCGCAGGATGAAGCAGGGTTTAGGGCTCTTGTACACAGGGTTGCTATGAGTCATAAGCAACTCGACGGCACATAACAACAACAAAGCAAACCAAAAAAAATACAAAAATCCACATCCTTTCTACTAAGGGGCACAATGATTGCACTAATCCCAAAACATATTTGCTTGTTCTCTTGGTAGTCTATGGTATATCAAATCTTTTACGCCAAAGTCACACTTCAAATGTATCCAGTTTTCTTTGTTATTGTTAGCTTGGATTTCTTCTGTTGTACACAGGGTCAATCCTGCTTAATCCTGCACTTTCTCACAATATCTCCGTGTATAACCCACTGATACAGTTACTGTATCATTTCCTCTTATTAAGGGCCTTCTCCTTTTTGACTATCTCTGTTCTTTTGTAGGCCTAGTGGTTAAGGAATTGCATTGCCAATCCAAGGGCAGTAGGAATGAATTCTCCAGCTCCTCCAAGGGAGAAGGGTAGGCAGTCTCTTTCCTGTAATTTCCAGTCTCTGGAGGGTCAGCTATGAATCAATTTTGATTCAGTGACAATGAATTAGGTCTATCTCTAGGGATTGACCCATATTGACAGTAATTCTTCTAAGAGGGTCCTTATTTGTTGTTCTACTTTCTGTTGCATATGAAACAACTGAAAATACTATGGTTTAAGCTAATGAACGACTTCTTAGTCTTACAAGTGACATTCTTTCTAACACTGTAAAGCGATTTTTGGCAGTAGATTTGCCCTATACTTTTGATTTTCTTGATCCTGTAGAGGGTGAAGCCAGAATGTTCCCTGGAGTCAAGGATTCTGGAGCTTCTGACGTACTTTGGGCATGTTGCAAGGAGGGACTGGTACTTGGAGAAGGACATCATGTTTGGGAGAGTGGAGGGATGGCACAGGAGAGGAAGACCCTCGATGAGATGGATCGATTCTGTGAGTGGAGTGGTGGGAATGAATGTGTTTGAGATGGCGAGGTTGGCACAGGATAGAACAGCATTTATGGCTCTTGTACACAGGGTCGTTATGAGTCGCAAATGACTCGATGGCACATAACAGCAACAAAAACTACAACTACTACATTACTTTCATTGGTGTTGAACGTGGATCCTTATAAAGTGAAATTCTTGACAATTTCAACAATTTTCCCCATTTATACTAATGTGATTTACTAACCCAGTTATGATAATTTTTCTAGGTTGAGATATGTCATCTGCATAAAGCAGCTTGTTGATTCTTCCTCAAATTCTGACACAAATTTCTTTCTCATATGGCACAGTTTCTTGGGTTATTTGCTCAGATTGTATAGATATAGAGAAAGGATACGATCTTGACTCACAAATGTCTTCATTTTAAAATATGCAATATCTCCTTTCCTTGTAAATTTGCTGCTGATGGTCAAAGACTATAGTCTTCAATATGGATTGAAGCTCAACATCAAGAAAACAAAAATTCTCACCACTTGGCCTATTGGCAGCACTATGACAGATGGAGGAGTTCTGGTGACCTAGTGGCAATAAGCTGCGCTGCAATCCCGAAGGCAAGCAGTTCCAGGCCACCAGCTATTCCACAGGAGAAGGATGAGAAATCTTCTCCTGTGTGATTAACTGCCTATGAAAACCTTCCAGAGGATCACCTATGGGTCAGTTCCCACTCTACAGTACACAACAACATGATAGATGGAGAGGAGATTGATATTATTAATAACTTTAGCTTCCTTGCTTTCACAATACTCAGTCTTGGCACCTGCAGTCAGGAAACCAAAAGACAAACTGTATTGGCAAAGTCTGCTGTCAGACTCTCCAGAGTGCTGAAGAGCAATGACGTCAGTGTAGAGACTTAGGTGTCCCTGATCTTGTCCATAGTCCTCACAATCACTTACTATACTCCAGAGAGCTGGACAAAGATAAAGAATGACAGAAGAATTGCTACTTTTGAGTTGTAGTGCTGGAGAGGAATTTTGAACATTCCATCGATTTACAGGTTTATTGTAGAGAAGGTGAAACCAAATTACTCCTTGGAGGAATGGATTTTGACTCTTCAGCTCACATTCTGTGGTCATATTGCTAGGAGGAACTAATCTTTGGAGAAGGAAATCATACTTGGAAGGATAGAAGGACAGTGCAGGAAAGGAAGACAGCATGAGATGCATTGACACGGTAACTGGGATAATTAAGTTAGATGTGTCAGAGACAGTGAGTTTGACTCAGGATAGAACAGGGTTCAGAACTACTGTGCTCTGGGTGCTATGAGTTGTAGATAATTCAATGGCCCATAACAATACATTAGCAACAATATCTCCCTGTTCTGTTTGAATTAGTGTTGTTCGGTATATGCAGAGATTACCATAAACCCAATTAAGTGTTCTAGAATTCCAATTCTTCTTCGAGTTATTTGTGATTTATTATGATGATCACCTCATATGCTATGGGCATGTTACTAGGAGAGGCTATCCTTAAAGACATGCATAATGATTAAAAATGTTGAGGTATGGCAAAGCAGAGGAAAAGATTGACACAGTGACTTCAGGGATGGGCTTGAATATGTCAGAGATTTTGATATGACACAGGACAGGACAGGACAGGACAGAGTTCACATCTTTGATTCATAGGATCTCTATTAGTCCTCCTTCACTTGACGGCACCTAACAATAACATAGGAGAACACTTTCTATAAACAATAAAACACGAGTAAACATCTCTCTTATAGTCTCTGCTTTCAGCTGAGATCCATCCTGATATTTTGAAAATCCTTTCAGTCATTTAAAAAGTGCATCATGTGAAAGTGATTGTGATGAAACAAACGGTCATTGTAGTGAAGAGGAATTGGTTCAGTTGTTTTGAATTAAGGCAAATTTCTGTAATATTTAACAGCAATAGGAACTATATCCATAGTGAGACGTTCATATCACAGGGACTGCTTATATGTGAAGAACTCCTACAGTATAACAACAGCAGCAACAAAGTTAACTAATTAAAGTGGTCAGAGGAGATGAATAAAAGTTTCACTAAAGCAGAAATAGAAATGGCCAATGAACACATGACATTATATTCAATGTTATTAGTTATTTGAGAGAGATCTCTGGAGGCATAGTCGATAGGCAGTTATACAGCTAACCTGAAGTCCACACATTTTTTACAGTTTAGATCGATCCACAATTCCACGGGAGAACGATGGACAACCTCTGTGCAATTTACAGACTTGAAACCCAGCGAAGGGTCAGTTATGATTCTATAGCATTGAATGGGCGAATGTAAGTCATTGTTGTTGTTGTTGTTATGTGTTTTTGAGTCAAATACAACTCATAGCTACCCTATGACCACTGGCTCCAAAAGTTGCTCTGTTCTGAGACAGCATTATTATCTCTGACATTCCTGACCCCATTGCCACTGTCCTTGTATCAGTCACTTTCATCTAGGTTCTTCTCTCCTGGTCCTGACTCACAACCCTTCCAACCATGATGTTCTTTTGACTGACACATCCTTGCAATATGTCAAAAGTATGCAACAGAGTTTCAAAATCCTTGCCTCCACGGAGTTTCTGGTATTTGTTCTCTCAGCAGTCAATGGTGTATTCAATACTCCTCCTCAGCAACTCAATGCAAAGGCATTGATTCTTCTGTCATTCTTTTTTTAAAAAAATGCATCAGAAACTGCATCCATTTTGAGGACTGAAAGGATATATTTACTGTAGAAAAACTTCCACTAGGTTGGTCATAGTTTTCTGTGTGATTGTTTTTTGGGTTTTTTGTTTGTTTGTTTGTTTGTTTTTGAGAGGGTTAGTTTGAATTTTTCTTGGAAAATCACAATAATCAGCAATAGGAAACAACTGATGACAGTGAAGATGCGGAGACATCCGAATCTTCACACATTGTGAGTAGGCTCTACTGTGAAAGAAAGAAGTCCCCTAGCCAGATGGGTTGACACAGTGAATGCAGCAAAGGGATTCACAGGCGTCAGAAATTTTAAGGATAGAGCAGGGTTTGGATCTGCTGTTTATAAAGTCGCTATGAATTGCACTCGACTTGACGACAGCTAATAACAACTGTGTAAAACAGCTGAGAATTTCCTTTTATTTCTTTTTGTTTTAAAAACACATTTATTGTTGTTGTCGATATATATAGCAAAACCAAACAAACCCCAAAACATTCTCTAAATGCCCATTTCAAAGCCATATCTCCTCTTGGATTGAGGATTACGGCCAGCAGCGTGGTGATGTCTCCTCTCAGGCTAGGGCTTCCTGAAGGCAGGGCTTAGTTTCTCCCTGATCCTGGTGACCTCCCTCTCCTCTCTCCTTCACCACCTGTAGCTCTACACAGATGGAGCTGCATTCTTACCCCCAAGACTGAAGTATTCCCTAGCCACAAAATAGTCTATAATGGTATAACCCGAGGAGAGTCCTAGCAGAATTTTATGTTCTTGTTGTTGACTGCCTTCGAGTGGAGCACGACTAATAGTGACCTTCTGAACAAAATGCCTGAAGACCCTCTACAACTATCAACATTTATCAAAGTTCATAGACTTTCCAGAGACAAGTTGTTTAGGAAGTGGATGTCACCAGAGTCAGCAAATATCCACTCCCTTAAAAGATTGGATTTATTTTCTACTTTTTAAAAATTTTATTACTGTTTTGCATATAAAAATTAATATATATTGTGCTTCATTCATATACATTGGGTTTCACACATTTCTTTATTTACATGGTGTTTCATACAATTATTCCCATATATTGCATTTTTAATTTTTTTATTGGTTTCCTTACAAAGTTTATATATATATATTGTATTCCACACTATTCTTCATTCACATTGTATTTCATACAATCATTCCTATGCATTGCTTTATAAAATAATTATGGGCAAGTTCCAATGGTGATTAATTGTATAAAGCATAAATTCTTCTATAAAATTTTAATGTCTGCTCTGTGTTCTATTATGTGGAGACATTATAGTTGAATGAACCAAATTCCTATTACTTTAGGTCTTAGTCATATATCTAGCATATATTTCCTAGTTTTAATAATTGCACTATGCTTATAAAAATGTATTAATTTGTAGAAAGTATACCTAAAATAGCTAAGACAATGTGGCATCTCATCAACAAATCACTCTCAGATGCTACACGAAATTAAAATTCTTGTATTCCAGTTACAATTTTTAAAAGTTTGATATTGTTCAAATAAAAAGAGAAAAAAAATGCCTGGTCCAATTTTAGTATTATTTTATACAAATGAATAAAGTCCTTTTCAAAAAGTTTATACCTCATCTTATAACTGTTCATTTTTTACAAAGACTTTCCATTTTTTTTTCTATTAAAATTTTGTCATGTAAACCAGATGCTAACTCTATTCAGAGACCTTATTTTTTTTTTCATAGTTAACATCTTACAGATTTTATTCAAGTTTTGGTTTTCTCTAGACCTTGAAGTCATTATTTCTTTATGCTCCCTGTTGCCAAAATCATCTGGTAAGCTTCTCCCTCCACCCCCACCTCTGTTTTTTATTGTGGTGGTGTTGTGTTTTGTTGTTTTTTGTTTTTTGTTTTTTTAATTATATGCAGTTTGCATGCAAAACTCATAACACCAATCACCATTGATTCATGCCCACTATCACTTAGTCTTTTTGGACTCTAGTTGTTCCTTCCCAACATCTTCACCTTCTCTCTCTGCCCACCAAGCTCTGTAACCCCATGATTTCTTCCCCTTCTCTGCACCCAACTCCTTTGCCCCCTTGCCTTCCACCTTTGGACTTTTATACACATCTTGCTAGTCATCATTTTATTTTTATAGTAATAGTCTTATTTATGAGGAGGAATGTGGCATCAGGATTAGAGGTAGACTCATCAACAACTTACATTATGTAAATGACACAACTCTGCTTGCTGAAACTGAGGAGGACCTGAAGCACTTTCTGAAGAAGGTCAAGGACTGTGGTCTGCAATATGGATTAAAGCTCAACATCAAGAAAACAAAAATTCTCACCACTGGGCTGATTAGCAGAATCATGATAAATGGTGAGGAGACTGAGATTGCTAAAGCTTTAGTTTGCTTGGCTCCATAATCGACAGTTTTGGTACCAGTAGCCAAGAAATCAAGAGATGAATTGCATTGGAAAAGTCTGCTCTCAGGAACCTCTCCAGAGTACTGAAGAGCAACGATGTCAGTGATGTGCCTGATCAAGGCCATGATCTTCATAATCATGTGCTATGCGTCAGAAAGCTGGACAACAACTGGGGATGATAGGAGAATTGTTGTTTTTAAGCTGTGGTGCTGGAGTATTGAGTACACCTGAGAGAACAAACAGGTTCATCCTGGAGAGAGTGACACCAGGCTGTTCTTTGGAGGCAAGGAGTCTGAAGCTCCATCTGACACACTTTTACTTTGGGCATGGTGCAGGAAGAGACCAGTCCTTGGAGAGGGACATTATGCTTGGAAGGGTGTCAGGAGAGTGCAGGAGGGAAAGACCCTTGATAAGATGGATTGATTCAGTGACTGGGGTAATGGGAGTAGGTGTGTTAGATACAATAAGGTTAGCTCAGGATAGAGCAGGGTTCAGAGCTGTTTGTTGTATGTAAGTCGCTATGAGTTGCAGGTGACTCAATGGCACATAACAACAACAATGTACAAACGTTTGTTTTTGCAAACTACTTTGCTGTCATAAAACTTGAGCTGTGTAGTAATAGAAGCATCTCATCAGAGTTCTTTCCCTTTGTCAAAGGGGAAGGACATGAGAGCCCAGGGCTTCTGTGGAGGTACCTCAGACTTACTCCTCTAACACATCAGAAAAAGAGGAAATGAATCTACAAACCACCTAGATTTATCTCCTCATTGTCTTCTAAACGCTTTATTGTCCAAGGAAAGAACATTATAATAGTAAAACTATCAACAAATATTAAAACTTCTTACCATGGGCCAACCACTCTGCTAAGTGTTCCACTTGTATTATGTAGTTTGGCTTTCTAAAATAAATATCCTTGCTTTATAGTTGAAGAAATGGAGGCCTAAACAATGTTAGAATTGGTTGAAGACTAGAGCTTTTTAAGAAGCAATGACTAAGATCTTGGTTTTGACACTCTTAAGCCTACATATATTCTGTATATTATTTCTTTGAAATGATGACTTTTATATGTGTATGGTAGTTTCTAGGTTTCTAGGTAGAGGAATTATTAAATGAGTTCAATAGGTAATTAAATTGCGATATGTTCAGGAATTACTGTCTTTAATCATTAACTTTAAAGAATATGTCTTACGTATGTACATGCTATTGTTTTCAAATATATATGAACATTGTTTATGAGGATAAACAATATTTATTTGTTGAGTTTATATTAGTATTTATCTTGACAATAATTATTAAATGCCTAATAGGGAGCTATGGCCTTGTGGTACGAAACTTTGCTACAATCATAAAGGCACACCAACCAACTTTTAATCACAAAGACCCACTGATAATTGAATAAAAAATAACTGAGTAAATTATGTCTGATTGTTAATTAAATAAAAATAATAATTTTCCTTCCAGAATCCAACTACTTCAAACAAGTGACTCCAAACAAGAGAGTCTCAGGCAGGCCCCAGCCAACTTTTAACCACAAAGGCCCACCACTTGGGTTCTAATTGTTTTAAACAAGATGCCTCCAGCCCATAACTGATTTTTCACTGAAAGTAAATCAATTGCTTTCAGTTACTAATTTCAATTAATTTATTATTAATTGAAAAAGTAAAGAATACCAGGAAAATGTCTGCTTGTGATTCACTATGTAAAGACATTTGACTATGTGGGAGTTACAGCTAACACTGAGAAGAATGAAAATCATAAACCACTTAATTGTGGTTATGTAAAATCTATTCCTAGACCAGAAGGCTGTTGTGCCAACTGAGCAAGGGAACATTACATGGTTTAAAATGAAGAAGAGTGTATCAACATTGTATTCTTGCTCCATATATATTCAATCTGTATGCTGAGCAAATTATTCTAGAGGCTAGGCTCTATGAAGAGAAATGTGGCATCAGGATTTGAGGGAGCTCATAAATAGCCTGTGTTTGTTGGAGAAGATCAAGGAACACAGTCTTCAATATGGATTTCATCTCAATGTCAAGAAAACAAAGATTTTTACCACTGGATGGATAGGCAGCATTGTGAGAGATGGAGAAAATATTGAAACTGTCAACAACTTCATTTTACTTAGATCCACAAGTATTATTCTTAGTATAAGCAGTCAGAAAACCGGGAGATGTATTGTTCTAGGAAAGTTTGCAGTTAGGGACTTACCCAAATTTTTCAGGAATAATGATGTGTGCTTGAAGACTAAGATGCATCTGAATCAGTCCATGGTCTTTCCAAACACTTGCTATGCATCTGAGAGCTGAGAAATGAATGACAGAAGAAGAATTGATGTCTTTGAGCTATCATTTGGAGAAGAACACTGAAGAGCCCATGGACAGCCAAAAGAGCAAAAAAATTGTCTTTGAGAGGGTGAAGC
Organism: Elephantulus edwardii; assembly: GCF_000299155.1. NCBI lineage: Eukaryota > Metazoa > Chordata > Mammalia > Macroscelidea > Macroscelididae > Elephantulus > Elephantulus edwardii. The sequence continues at coordinate 6,232,263 of NW_006399899.1, forward strand.
CAGAGTGCACTTTGGAGGCAAAGATGATGAGGTTTCACCTCACATACTTTAGGCATGCTGCTAGGAAGGGATATTCCTTTGAGAAGGACATGATGCTCTGAAATGCAGTGTCTGTGAAAGAGAGGAAGATCCTCAAGCAGGTAGATTGACATATTGACTACTACAATGGGCTTGACAGTGTCATGAAGGGTGAGGATGGCACAGGATAGAACAAGGTTCAGATATGTTGTTCATAGGGTTACTATTTGTTGTACTTAACTCGATAACACCTAACATCAACAACAATATGGTATGAGACTGGAGAGCTCTGGTGCTTGGTGGTAAGGAGTTGTATGTCAAACCAAAGGCAGGAAATTAAAATTTTAGCAGTTGTTCCACAGGAAGAAAATGGGTAATATCTTTCCCTGTGATTTGCAGCCAATAAAAACCCATTGTACTGTTAGGTATGAATAGGTTTCAATTTGACACACAGGAAAAACAGATTTGTGATTCGTTGCTATTCATTGGGCATATGTAAATGCTCAAAAAGGTCATAACTACCATATGAGGTGAATGAAATTTTTGTGCTAACAAGGAATATATTGACTAAGAAATTCTGAGGAACTCTTGTAACAATAATTAGTTCCTCTTACCTCCATGGCATTCTCTTCTAAGCTTACTGTCATTAATTCTACTTTTATCTGTATTATCCCTTCAATGGGAATACTATTATAACTTTTTAAAAATTCATGTATACTGTGTTTTATATACAATTTCATTTACATTGTTTTTCATACAGTCATTCATATACACTGTATTTTATATAATTAATTACTATTTTTTGTCTTTTTTTCTACCTTTTTTTCCTATAATTATATTTTATTAATTTTCATAAACATTTACA
>NW_006399899.1:6241884-6252992 GCF_000299155.1 Elephantulus edwardii
GATTTCCCCACTAACCTTTTTCCTTTCAGGTGAGTCTCAATGCAGCTCAGCTCAGGCAGTGGATTCCAGCTTTTTCTGGGTCTGCGATGGGACTACGGCTGGACCGCTGCAGGGCAGGCAGGCAGGGCTCCGGTTTTTAAAGCTTCTAAAATAATGTATTAGCAAAAGTTCTGATTCAAAATCCTACTTTTCATGTCACGCTGTGATGGTCAGTCTCTGTGGAGCGTAAAGTACTCTCCGGTATCCTCTCTACGCAGGCTGCTATCCCTCTGGCTCTTCACACTGTGCTCTCCACCTCCGCCGTCTTCCGAGTCCCGAAACTTTCCTATTTCTTATGCCCTCTCCTGCCCACTAAACTCTGCCATCCTACTGATTTCCATCCTTTCTCTTTTCCCGCCAACTTCCCTTTTTGGATATTTTTGCATATTTTACCCAGTTATATTTTACAATACTGATCTTATGCAGTATTTGCCCTTATGAAACTATGTTCATTTCCTCAATATAATGCTCTCCAGACTTTCTTATGTTTTAAAATATTTTGCAAAACCATTATTCCTAGTGCCACATAGTATGTCATTGTGTGATGTTCCACACTTTATTAATATATTAGTTTATAAATAGGCATTTGGGCTCTTTCCATTTTCTTATTATTGTGAATAATGTTGTTATGAACATGAGTGTACAAAGCTCCTTTTGTGTCCCAGTTAAAATTTCCTCATGGTATATTTCTAAGTGTTGAATAGCTGGATCATATGGAATTTCTATGTTCAGCTTTTTGAGGAAATGTCAAACTCCTTCCAGAGTGGTTTATTTTACATTGCCGTCAGCAGTGCATGACAGTTCCAAACTCTCCACATCCTCTCCAACATTTATTGTTTGCTGTATTGTTAAACTTTGCCATTGCTACTGTGATGAGATGGTTTCGCACTCTTGTTCTGATTTGCATTATCTCTGATTGTCAGGGATTTTGAGCATTTCTTTGTGTATCTATTGGCTACCTGAATGTCTTCCTTTGTGAAAAGTCTTTCCAATTTTTTTCCCCATTTTGTGATTTGATTATCAGTGTTTTTCTTATGGAGACTTGGTAGAAAATTTTTTCAGTAAATTTTCATTACAAGACCCTTGTCTGAGATGTCATTGCCAAATATTTTCTTCAGTCTATAGCTTTCTTTTTACCATATTGGAAAAAGTTTTGGATGCACACAGTGATTTAATATTTAGAAGGCTCCATTCATCTAAGTTATCCTCTCCTGGTTGTGGATTTCTGTCTGTATTTGCCAGCATTTTTATACCATAGACTAGGCCTTAGCCCCATTTTGTCTCTTATGATCCTTATGATCTTAGAAGCTTTACCTCTAGGACTCTAAAACACCTTGAGTTAATTTTTGTGTATGGTGTGAAATGTGGACCCTGCTTCAATTTTCTGCAGAGTATAACAATCAAAGATACTACAAAAAAAACCCCCAAAAACCCCAAAACTAACTATAGACCTATACCTTTCATTGAACATAAATGCAAAAAGCCATAACTAAGTTATGACACTTAGAATTCAACAGTATATATAGTAAACAAAACAATCCATCATGGCCAAATGGGGTTCATAACAGGTATTCAAGGATAGCTTAGCATAAGAAAAATAACCAGCATAATCCATCACATTAATAAACCCAACAACAAGAACCACATGATCCTATCAATTGATGCAGAAAAGGCCTTTGACAAAATCCAACACCCTTTCCTGATGAAAACCCTCAACAAAATCAGAACAGAAGGGAATTTTCTCAACATCATGAAATATATATACACAAAACCAAGAGTCAACATCATTCTCAACAGAGAAAGACTAAAAAGTATTCTCCTTGTGAACAGAGAGCAGACAAGGATGCCCAGTATCACAACTCCTATCCAATAGTATATGGAAGTACTTGTTAGAGCAATACGACATGAGAAAGAAATAAGATGCATCCAAATTAGCAATACTGTTGAGTTGTAGGCGACTCATAGAGACACTATGAATGAAAGATCTGAACACTTGTATAACATTCTTCGTTTCTCAAAGTTCATAGGGTTTCCAGAGGCAAGCTTTCTTAGAAGCTGATGTCACTCCTGCTTCCAAGTGTGTTTTAATCAGGGAGCTCCACCAAACACTGTCGGCCATGGGCAACCAATATTGCATTTAGCACATCAGTGTCACAGTGTCCAACATCACAGTAACCATGAGTTACCTCTGTACAGTATATCAACAGACCAGTGCTATACAACTAGAAGAAGATTTGACCAAAAACAATTAAAAATGGGCCTCAGGGACACAGATTTACCCACCTTTGGCTTGGTAGCATCACTTTCTGTCCAATAGGCCAACTGAGCTCTCTCTATGTTATTGTTAAACGCCAGTGAGTCATAAGAGACTCACAACAACCCTATGAATGAAATACCTGAACATTTGTATAACTTTCATCCTTTCTCCAGGGTCATAGGATTTCTGGATGCAAGCTATTTCAGAAGCGGATGCCACTCCTGCTTCCAAGCTTGTTTTAACCAGGGAGCTCCACAAAACACTGTCCACCATGGATAACCATTATCACATTTGACACATCAGTGTCACAGTGTTCAGCTTCACAGCCACCACAAGTTATCTCTGTACAGCAAGTGGACAGACCAAGGCTTTATGACCTAGGAGAATGTTTGACAGAAAAACAATTAAAAATAGGCCTGGGGGGGCACAGATTAAAGTCACCCACCTTTGCCTTGGTGACATCACTTTCTGTCCACTAGACCAACTGATCTCTCTCTTGGCTGTTGTTGCTGTTGTTGTTAAATGCCGTTGAGTCATAAGTAATTCATAGCGATGCTATGAATGAAAGACTTGTGTTAGTGAACCGTATTCATATTACTTTGTTGCTGTTAGGTGCTACTGAATGTACTCTACAATCATAGCTACCTTATTCCCAAGAAAATGAAACCTTAGCTGATTCTACACCGTCCTCTATGACAATCCTTTCCTTAGAGATTCTTCCTGTTTTCAATGATTCTATTATTTTCTAAATATGATCTCTATTTTTAGTGACTAGTCCTTTCTAATAATATGCCCAAAGAACAGAAGACAAAAGTCTTACCCACTGTATAAGGAACAGTGTAAGGAAAAAGCTTCACTCCTTTCAAAAAAGATTTCCTTGTTCTTTTGTCAGCCCGTGGTTTACTTCACCACTTCATTGATATTGATACCAAGGGCGTCAATTCTTGTTCAGTCTTCCTTTTCCATAGTCAACTTTAAAATGCACATAAAACCTCTGAATATATTAAAATAATAATTTACAATCTCCATATCTAATTTAATTTGTATGCTGAGCAAATCACTTCGGAAATTGGATTATATGTAGAAAATGTGGCTTCAGGATTCAAGGAAGATTAATCGACAATCTATATTATGAAGATGACTCAAGCCTAATTGCTGATAGTAAAGATGGCTTGAAACACTTGTGCAGAAGATCTGACTATAGCTTTCAAAATGGATTATATCTCAACATCAGAAAAACTAAAATCCTTATCATGGAACCATAGGCAACATCTTGATACATGGAGAAAATAATGAAGTTGCCAATTATTTCATTTTACTTGGATCCACAATCCATAGTCACAGCAAAAGCAGTCAGTAAATCAAAAGATGTGTTGCACTGGACAAACCTTTAAAGTGCCTGACAGCTAACATGCCAGTTTAAAAATTAATGTGTACCTGATCCAATCCATGGCATTTTCAATTGTTTCCTATAGATATGAAAGTTGGACAATGAATAAAGAAGACAGAGGAATTGATATCTGTGAATTGTAGTACTGGGAAAGATAATTGAGCATAAGATGGTCTGACAACAGAATAACAACAACAAAAAAATCTTTCTTAGAGTAAGTGTAACCAGAATGCTCCTTAGAGGCAAAGGTGAATAACTCTTGTCCCTCAGAATTTGGTCATGTCAAGAGGGGCTGGTCCTAGGAAAAAGATACTATTCTGGGAGAGATCAGAGAAACAGGAAAGAAGATTCCATGAGATGAATTAACACAACAATGACAACAAGGGACTGGAACATAATAGAGATCTCAAGGATGGTGCAGATCAGAGCAAGGTTCAGATTTGTTATTCATAGGATTGCTAGTAATAGCAATCCTATGGATATAGGTTGAGACTCAATGGCAGCTAATGGCAAAAAAGTCATTGAAATTACCATAGATTGGATCAGGTGCACCTTAGTCTTTAAACTGACATGCTAGCTTTTAGGCATTCATCCAGTCTCACCTTAGCTTTTAAAGTGATGTCCTTAGTTTGTGGCACTTTAACAAGATCTTTGTCAGCAACATTACCTATTATGACATTATTTGTTTTGTTTCACAGCTACTTCCATAGGTGTTGATTTTGTAACCAAGTGAAATGAACTCCTTTACAATTTCATTTTTGCCCCTTTGTCATGATGCTGTGGCCATGATGATGTTGTTCTGGTTAAGGATAACTGTTTTCTCTATGTTCAGGTGTACCCTAAAAGGAAATCTATAGTGCTTCTGCAGGAAAGTTAGCTTTGTTTCTCCCTACTGTGCTTCTTTATTTCTCTGTATCACTCTCCTCACTGTTAGGTTCTGGCAACAATGTAGAAGGCGCCCAGGATCTGAGACTTCTGAGAGAACTAAATAGTTTACTCCAGAGAAGATTGCCACAGATGTTCACAAAAGCAAATAGCACCAGGATTATTAATGAAAGAAGAAAGGAAGATAACTGCCAAGCACAGGACACTAAGAGTCGGACACCTTTGGTGAGTGAAAATTGGTCTAGGGGCAGAGATCTGGTAATTACAGGGCCTTTTCTCTAATTTTGATTGATGATGGTGATCACAGGTATTTTCCAAGATCACGGTGCCTGTACTTTCAAATACAGAACTCCGGAGTGGTGGGTAGGGAGTGAGGCGTAATTCTCTCAAGGCTGTTGCTGCAGTTGTTACTACTGTTGCATGGATTCCAACTCACGCTGAGTTCTTTTGTTGCATTAGAACTATGCTTCATTGGATTTTCTTTTGGAAATCTATTATTGGATATTTTGCCCAAAATGCCTCTTGGTAGGTTCATCCTTTCAGTTAGTTTAACCATTTCAGATGGTTTAACCACTTGCATCTCTCACAGAAGACCTATACTGTGCATAAACATACCCAAAAAGAAAACAAAAAAAAATCCCTCAAACAATAAATGCAATTTTTCATGAATTTTGAATTATTTGTGTAAGAAAAAAAAAACATCCCAAACCCTTAGATGACCAAAAGTTTAGTTAATGATAATCTTTCCAAATACACTCACAGCACATTACAAGAATCTCCTTTATCAGACTTAAAATCAGCATCATTTCCTAATCCACATGCAATTTTCTTTTCATTTATGTTATTTTCAAACATAATTGATGATTCAAAAAATATTGTAGATTAAACACCGTATCAGAACTTAGATAAATTACTTGGTTGTTACTCCCCAGCTAATGTGCTTTTTGAACTCAATTGGTATTTAACCTGAGAAAACCGCCTTTTGAAGTCTTAATGAGAAACCTGTTCTGAGAATGTTAATTTGAAGTATTTGATTCTTCCTCAAGCCTCAGAAATAAGAGGTGTGCCTTTGTATGTGTGTTATCACAACAAGCAAGGGGAATGTTTTTTTCATATTAATCTTCAGAGGTTGTTTCTTTGAAAATAAATAAACATTCTGGCTTCAAGAAGTATGATCAATATATTTCTTTCCATGGTGTGGAAAATGTAAAAAATAAAGCAAATGTGATTTGATGGCTGGATTTTCATTTAGTTGGGCCAGTGTAGAAATTCCTGCAATAGCATAGAATCCAAGGAAATCATGAGTGTGTCCAGGGAGCCCTCTGATCAGCTTCCTAATGATGGTTCCAACATTGCACTCATTGTGGCAGTGTTCCTAGCACATGAGTACTTCTCACATTGACTCCTGCTTGTAAGCCACATAGATAGACCTCTATAGCTTCATTAATGACTCGAGGATAATTGAGAGATCTGTTAGATTTCAAAGCGAACATCTGGTTTGGAATATTTGTGATTCCCCCCATTTTCTTTTTTTCCCTTGGCTTCTATGGAGAACCTCATATTCAGTCCCAAGATGGGGGTATAATTGAGACCTCCCCTGCTGACAGTGTAACTGGCTTTCATTGCTAACGTACAAATAATTATTTATAAAACAGCAGGTGGCAGGCTTAAAAAAATAAAAATAAGTGTTCTAGATATTTTTAGACACCCTTTGCTACAAGCCTTTCACATTCTCTCCTGCATTGAGTGGACACTGTTAAAAGAATGAGTTGGCATATTGAATACTCTGACAGCTATTTTCTATAAATGCCATTGCCCTAATTTTTCCTCTGTTTTTTCCATTTGTTAGAGACTTGTCCTACAGCTATCCAGATCCAAAGTTTCTGAAGGTATATGGTTTTTATTTGTACTGCTTTTTCATCCAAGGGTCCCAAGTTTAACTTGGAAATTCACTGTTATTTACTTATTATTATTACCCAACAAAAAGCAGAGAAACTAAGAGGTTTGCTTGTTAAGAGTAAAGAATAAGGCTTGGAATTTTCACGGTCTATTAAAAAGTGGTTAGATAGATACTTGAAGAATGAGAAATTGGACTTCTCGGCATATGGAAGCATGTAGGATATTTAAAATCCAACGTGTTTAACAGTCTTAGCATGGCAAAGACAAGAGGCTGGCCAAAACTAATTTTGTTGGTTGTGTAGTAATATTTTAAAAATAAGGTATCAGCCTATCTAGAAATGACTAAGGGATTTCTGGTGGCCTATTTGCAAGAAGCTGCACTGCAATCACAAAGGTGCACAGTTTGAATCCACCAGATATCCTGCTGGAGAATGAGAGACAATCTCCTGTCCCAGTTGGATCTGTTTGGACGGTACATAATTAGAAGAAAAAAAAATAAACAAAAAAATAAAAACAAAAGACTGAATATTGATCCAAACTCCATCTTGGCTCTATGCATTCCATTTTCTTTCAGACTCCATTTCTACTTTAACATTTGTGAGGACACTTCAAAATATAGAGCTCTTGGCATCAGATAGTGCCTGATGCCGAGCCAGACTAAACTCAAGTTTGCTTGTTTTTTGTTTGTTTTTCTTTGCACCCTTCCTTCTACTTTAAAGCTATAACCCTTCTACTAATTTCAATAGTTTGCTATACAGTGAACATTGCCATACTTACATGAATTTTGGCATATATAGGAAAGTTCAGGGAGGATCCACTGATCAGAAATTTGCTGAGAAGTGTTTGCTTTTTTGAATATAAATATCTTTCTTCAGTTCCCACTAACTGGGGCACTTAGCAACTGACGGGCTCTTCTGTGTTACCTCAACTCACAAACTGATCTATCCCTCAACAAACTTCTTCTGCCTTTAATTTAAGCGTACTCCATAAATTTGCTGTATGACAGAGGAAAATGTAAGTAGTTAATAAGTTTGAAAAAAATATTATTCATTAGAGAATGAAAAGTAGTTTGGTTTAAATCTATACAATGTTGAGAGAGCAGTGGCTGAAATAAATTATGGGTGTGTGGTGGAAAGGGTATGGTTAGGTCATAAATAACATCAAATAACAAACTAAGACGTTTTTATTTTGTCCTTTAATCCCTGGTAGTCACTGAAAGCTTCAGAAGAAGGAAATGATGTGGTAAAACTCCCCCTTAAGGAGTCTGAGCTAGATGAGTTGCAATGAGAAAGACACTACAGAAGGAGAAACCAGTTAGGAGGCTGCTACAATGAAAGCTGTGGTGGAGGGAGGCAGAAAAATCTGCTTTTCAGTCTTTAACTTACTTAACACCAGTTTGCAACAGAACTATGAGTTTCTGAATTAGCAAAAGCAGCAACATGTTCATTCTTTTGGAGCCTTGAAACTGGCACCCTCTACAAAGGAAACATTTTTAATCCATTGTGAAATAAAATCTCAGCTGGGAACCAACCACAAAAATTCCCCTGGAAATTGTTAAAGGTCATTAAAGGCAACATGAGGTACTCAGGTAGGAAACAGCATGCAATCCCCCTCAAGTCTGACTTTTCACAAAATAAATGTAATATCCATCTCCCACCTCTGATTTCAAATCTAATATTATTTCAGATAGATATGTTAGTAGCTTTGCTGATTTATGTCTAATCACTAAGTTCAAAGCAGACATAAGCCAGAACTGAGGTAATGATTGGGAAAACTCAAGAAAAAGAATTTTTAAAAATGCCATAATTATTTCTGGAGTCAGATCCCCTAAACTCTCCATTTCCATTTCATCCACCCCTCTTCTAACCACACTTTATTTCTAGAGCATGCATTTCCAGCTCATTCCTTTTAGTATTAACTCAATCATTCCTTTAATTTTTGGGTCTTAGCAAATTGTCTATATACCTCACACTCTTGTTAATTTCTTGGTGGTTGTTGTTAGGAGCGATTGAATTGGTTTCAACTCAAAGTGACCCAATGAATAAGAATACACACTACCCACTTCAGCCTGTTCTTGTGGACACTGTATTAATCCATTGCATTGAAAATCCTCAATTTTTCACTGACTCTCCACTTTACTAGGTATGAAATCCTTCTTCAAAGACTGGTCCTCCTGGGTAAAACACTAAAAGTATACACTTGTACCAAAAGGCAGTCGTCAGAACAGAGCAAGGAGACACTACATGGTTCAAAATCAAGAAGGGTGTCCATCAGGGGTGTATTCTGTCTCCATACCTTTACAATCTGTATGCAGAACAGATCATCCGAGATGTTGGGCTGTATGAGGAGGAATGTAGCATCAGGATTGGTGAACAATCATCAACAACCTGCATTATGCAGATGACACACCCTGATTGCTGAAACTGAGGAGGACCTGAAGAACTTGCTGCAGGAGGTCAAGGACTGCAGCCTCCTAAATGGATTGAAGCTCAACATCAAGAAAACAAAGATTCTCACCACTGGGTAAATTGGCAGCATCAGTACAGGTGGTGAAGAGGTTGAGATAGTTAACAGTTTTGGTTTACTTGGTTCCACAGTCAGTATTCTTGGAAACAGCAGCCAGGAAATCAAGAGACAAATTGCATTGGGAAAGTCAGCTGTGAGGGACCTTTCATGAGTACTGAAGAGCAACGACATCAGGTTGGGAACTAAAGTGTGCCTCATCCGGGCTATAGTCTTCAAAATTACATGCTAAATATCAGAGAGTTGGACAGTGAATAGGGATGATAGAAAGAGAATTGATGCCTTTGAGCTGTGGTACTGGAAAAGAATGCTGAATATATGATGTACTGCTAGGAGAACAAACAGGTTTGCCATGGAGAATGTGAAGCCAGAATGCTCCTTGGATGCAAGGATTCTGAAGCTTCATCTGACATACTTTGGGCATGTTGCAAGGAGGGACTGGTCCTTGGAGAGGGACATCGATAAAATAGATCAATTCTGTGACTGGAGTGGTGGGAATGAGTGTGTTTGAAATGGCGAGGTTGGCACAGGATAGAAAGGCGTATAGGGCTCTTGTACATAGGGTCGCTATGAGTCGCAAGTGACTCGATGGCACATAACAACAACACAACAACAATGTGAGGCAAAATCTTTTGGTATTTATTTCTAAGTAATATTCTGGCTGGATTATTTCAAGACAGCTATTTATTCTTTTGGCAGTCCATAGTATAGCCAATATCCTTCACCAAAATCACAATTAAAAAGTGAATTGTTCCATAATCTTATTCACTATTCAACATTTATATGCATGGGAAAACAAGATGACTTGTGTCACACATACTATCTTCCTTATCTGTTTCAATTAATTCCTTCATATCCTTCTCCCTTTCTGTGGTATGAAAATACCAAATAAACAAACCTTAAGAACTCAACTGCTATTACATCAACTCCAACTGATAGCGGTCCATTGTGTGTCAGCGTAGCACTGTATTTCATAAGTTTTTAATTCTTATACTTTCAGAAGTTACTACATTTTAAAATCATTTGTACCACCCAGATCTCCTTGAGAAATGTACCTTGGTTAATTCCAACTCTCCACTTATTCCAATCATTTCTTCTACTTCATTTTTCTGTTATAGCAACACAACAACAATAGCACCTAACATTAGGTGTCATTGAGTTGAGTACGCTTCATAGAGACCCTATCAACAAGAGAACTGAGCTCTGTTTTATTCTGTGCCATCTTTACATTTCTGAACACACAAGAACCCATTGCAGTAGTCACTCTGTCAACCCACCTGGTTTAATGTATTCTCCTTCATTGTCCCTCTAGCCTTCCCAGCATCTTTTCCCTTTCCAAGGAATAGCCCCTCCTATAAAATGCCTAAAGTATATGAGGTGAGAGCTGGACAAGGTGACAGAAAAAGAATTGACATTTTTGAGCTGTGGTGGTGGAGAAGAGCACTGAATATCCCACGGACGGCCAACAGAATAAGCAGATATGCTTTGGAGAGGGTGTAGTCAGAGTGCTCGATTTTGCTCAGTGCTCCTTAATATCTTTTTCTAGTTCCTCCATTTTTCCTATTCTCTAAGACACAGAGTGTTAATTCTAATTACACTGTGCTCTATCAACCTATGACTCTGTCATTCTAACTTCTCAACTTTACATACAAAATGGTAGTAAAAGAGAATAATATTGGTGACAAAAATGAGACATGACATGGAATGATTGAATTCTTTATGTTCAATGATTTATTCATGGCAAATGATACAGCAGGGTTTAGGGCTATTGTGCATAGGGTCACTATGAGTCACAAATGACTCGATGGCACATAACAACAACAACATATGAACTTCATAAGCAAACCAATATAACATAAGCAAATCAATATAACATTTTTTTAAAAGTTTAAAAAAATGGTTATCACTGAAAAAAAATTTTAGGAAGTACCACACTAAGAAGAGTCAATGGTAGTGAGGGAAGAAGTGTTCAAGATGTACTAAAGGCACTGCCAAAAAATAAGGTCCCAGGAATTGGTGTGATACCAATTGACATATTTCTTTTTTTTTTTTTACATATTCAGGACTTTATTTTCTTTTTCTTTTTTTTCCTATAATTATATTTTATTAATTTTC
>NW_006399899.1:6255457-6269204 GCF_000299155.1 Elephantulus edwardii
GCATGTTCATCAGTTTTTTCCAGGAGCTATGAGGATAGCCATTTGTCCGACTGACTGGAAGAGATGCATATTTGTTTTCTATTCCTGAAAAAAGATGATCCAACAGAATAAAGAAATTAAAGAACAATATCATTAATATTACATGTAGACAAAATACTTTTAAAGATCATTTAAAAATGGTTAGAGTAGTACAATGAGAGAGAACATCTGGAGTTGAAGATAAGTTTAGAAGAGGCCATGGCACCAAGGATATCATTGCTGATGTCAGAAGGTCCCTGACTGAAGGCAGAGAATACCAGAAAAATGTCTATTTTTGTTTTATTGACTAGAAAATGGCATTTGACTGTGTAGATCTTAAGAAGTTATAGTTAACATTGAAAAATGGACGTCCCCGAACGTTTAATTATGCTCATATGACACCTTTACCTAGACCAAGAAGCTGTTCTTTGAATAGAATAAGAGAATACTGCATGGTTTAAATTCAAGAAAGATATGCATCAGGATTGTATCCTTTCTTCATACCTATTTAATCTGGATGCTGGATAGATCACTGTAAAAACTTAACTCTATGAAGAAGAATGTGGGATCAATATCAGAGGAAGATCTATCAATAACCTGATTTCTGTAGATGATACAGTCTTGCTTGTGACTAGGAGAGGCTATTGCTTGAAAGAGAAGTCATGCTTGGTAAGGCAGAGAGCCAGCAAAAGGGGAGACCCTCAATGAGGTTCATTGACACACTGAATGCAGCAATGTGATCAAGTATGTCAGAGATGATGAAGATGACATAGGACAGGGTTCACAGTTCAGGACAATTTTCAATTTTATTTTTCATAGGAGCACTATGGGTTTTACTCTACTCAAAGGTGCCTAAGAATGACAACAGCATTCTGATAAAATGCATATTTTCATCTGAGCTCTCTCTACATACTTTCATATCTAGTTCTGCATTCTTCTAGGTAGTATAGCACTGGTCTGTGCATTGCTGTACAGAGATAACTTGTGGTTACTGTGATGCTGAACACAGTGACACTGATGTGCCAAATGTGATAAAGGTTACCAGTGGTGGGCAATGTTTGCTGGAGCTTTCTGATTAATACAAGCCTGACAGCAGGAGTGGCAAGCTTGGAAGCAGAAGTGGCATCCACTTCCAAAATGGCTTGCCTCCGGAAAGTCTATGAACAGTGTTCAGGCCTTTCATTCATAGGGTCTACGACTCGATGGCACCTTATAACAACAATAACGACAGTTCTATTTAGAATCTCTACTTGCTTTTTGTTGTGCTGCTTGTTTATATAATGATAATAAGCTTCAAATTCACTCTTAGGAGCTCCATTTATTATACTGGATCTGATAGTCTGAAACGGATTTTCCCAGATTCCTTTGTCACTGTCTTCCTGTTAGGTTTTGACAAATGAGAGAAAATGAAACATATTCATAGTGTTTACTCACATGCCTTTGATCCACTGTTATTTTAAAGGCAGAGCTGTGGGCAGTTCCTTGCATGCTAACTCTAGTGCAAATTAAGTGCTTATCAATGTGTTTCAACACTGTACAACACTGTTCTAAGTTCTGCACTCATTTAGCCTATACACAGTCACAACGGAGAAACACACGTAAATTGTTGTTGTTATATGCCGTCGAGTCGCTTGCGACTCATAGCGACCCTATGTACAACAGCCCTAAACACTGCTCTATCCTGTGCCATTCACACTGCCTCTAACACACCCACCCCGATTACCCTAGTCACTGAATCAATCCACCTCATAGAGGGTCTTCTTCTCTTGTATTGTCTCTCCACCCTCCCAAGCATGATGTCCCTCTCCAAGGACCTGTCCCTCCTTATAACATGTCCAAAGTATGTCAGACGAAGCCCCAGAATCCTTGCCTCTAAGAAGCAGCCTGGTTTAACCCTCTCCAGGATGAATCGGTTTGTTTTCTTGGCAGTCCATTCAATACTGTTCTCAAACACCACAGATCAAGGGCATCAATTCTCCTTCTATCCTCCCTAGTCATTGTCCAACTCTCAGATGCATAGCCTGTATCAGACACACCTTAGTCTCCAGAGTGACACCATTGCTCTTCAGTATCCTGGAGAGGTCCCTAACAGCAGACTTTCCCATGGCAATGGGCCTTTTAATTTCCTGGCTGCTGGTGCCAAGACTGTTGACTATGGAGCCAAGCAAACTAAAGTTGTTAACAATCTCAATCTCTTCACCATCCATCCTGATGCTGCCAATTGGTCTAGTGATGAGAGTCTTTGTCTTCTTGACATTGAGCCTCAATCCGTACTGAAGGCTGCAGTCCTTGACCCTCTGCAGCAAGCACTTCAGGTCCTCCTCAGTTTCAGCCAGTAGAGTTGTGTCATCTGCATAACGCAGATAGTACACTTTGAGAAAACATTAAGCCAAAAGGTTTGTCTGAAAACCCTAAAATTTTTATAATTATTAAAGCAATTCTAGAAATTTATTAAAGGAAGAATCAAGTCTGTATTTTTTAATATCAATAGCCTCTATATTGCTTCTGTTTTCCCTTTCTTGTCTTATACTTCCCACTACTCTGCTTCTGCTTCTAAAACCACTGTCACTTTATCTCCTCTTGTACTGCTTTATGTAACTCTGGTTAAGAGAATAGAAGGAAGAGAAGGACTTCTTGCCACATTTTCCTCTTCTGTTTTCTAGTTACTTCAGGGCTACTCCATAGTAGCAATTTGCTTAAGCTCTCATTTCTTCCAACATCCAAAAAACATTTAACCCGTTCTTCTTTTTTTTAAAAAAAGTATTTGCAATCCTCTAAGAATACTATTTCATTTAGTTATCACTTTATTTTTTATAAATTATTTATATGCACGTTAACATAAACCATTTGAGGCTAGAGATTTGTCCTTAGGTTGTTCACTGATATATTACAAGTAGCAAGAAGGGTAACTAACCAGGAAATAGACATTTAATAAAGTTTTCCCAAATGAAAGAATGAATGAAATATAGAAGATTGGAAAAAGTGGTTGTTTAATTATTTAGCTAGAAAATGACACATCAATGTCACAGTGTTTAGAATCACAGCAACCACGAGTTACCTCCATACAGCAAATGGACAGAACAATGCTACACCACTTACAAGAATGTTTGGACAGTGTTTGCTGGAACTCCTTCATTAAAACAAGCTTGGAAGCAGGAGTGGCATCCACTTCAGAAATAGCTTGCCTCCAGAAACTATGAACTTGGAGAAATGATTATAGTTATAAAATGTTCAGGTTCATATGGTTGTTATGAGTCATCCATGGCTTGACGGCACTTAAAACAAACAACCACAACCAAAAATATGTATTAAATTTATCTTCTCTGCAAAACATGAAAATAGTATCATATTTTTATGGAAAGGACACAAATGTAAAGTTTTATATATATAGAACTTTCTGAAGTCTTATTTTCATAAATCTACTATACCATTTTAATATGCTGCTTAATTAAATTTTATTTTTATGTTTCTGTCCAGTGGATTTAATATTAAGTTTTCAGCTTGGTGCCTATTGATGTGAAGGTTTGTTTCTTAGAATCAGACTTTCATCTCTACCCATAAGTGTTTAAAGCAGTCTCTCACACAACAAGATTTCATCCCTGTTCTCCACATGTCTTTCTCCTTTCCTACTGCAGAAAGAGCATCAAACAGGGCAATTTACCCCAGACCATGTGTGTAAATCTGTACAATCCAAGTTAAAGAGGCTACTTGTGTGGGTGAGATTCGTGCACAACAGTCATGCACATTCCAACTTGCCATCTGTCACTTGGCCTCTACTCATAAACCATTTAAATGTCCTTCAACTCACTTTCTTCTCAAGTGCACATGGTTCATTCTCCAGAATTGATCACAAAGCAGGCCTCAACAAATTAAAAAACATGGAAACGATACAAAGTATTTTCTCAGACCACGATACCATAAAACTAGAAATTAACCACAGAAAAGCAAAGTTTACAAAACCACTCACTTAGAAATGAAATAACTGTCTGCTAGAACATGATTGGGTTGTAAAATAAATAAAGAATGAAATAAAAAATTTCCTCAAAATGAATGATAATGAACTAAAGCTGTGAACAATCTCAATCTCTTCACCATCCATCCTGATGCTGCCAATTGGTCCAGTGGTGAGAATCTTTGTCTTCTTGACATTGAGCCTCAATCCATATTGGAGGCTGCAGTCCTTGACACTCTACAGCAGGTGCTTCAGGTCCTCTTCAGTTTCAGCAAGCAGGGTGTGTCATCCGCATAACTCAGATTGTTGATAAATCGTCCACCAATCTTGACCCCACATTTCTCCTCATAGAGCCCAGCCTCCCAGATAATCTGTTCTGCATGCAGGTTGAAAAGGTATGGAGATAGGACACAATCCCTGCGTACGCCCTTCCCAGTTTTGAACCATGCAGTGTTCCCTTGCTCTGTTCTGACGACTGCCTCCTGGTCCAAGTATAGGTTTAGTATTAGAACAATCAAGTGTTCTGAGATTCCCATTCTTATCTCACATACTTTGTTTATATTGCTGTTGGTAAATGCTTTTGAATCAAATATAATTCTCAGTGACCCTATAAACAAGAGACTTGAACCCTGTCTTATCCTGTGCCATTCTTATCATCTCTGACATACTCAATCTCTTAGTTGAAGCCACTGTGTCAGTCTATCTTGTTGAGGGTATTCCTCTCTCTTTCACTGACCCTCCACCTTCCCAAGCTTGATGACTTTTTCCAAGGAAAAGTCTCTCTTAACAACATGTCCAGAGTAGTATGTGAGATAACACTTCATCATCTTTTGCCCCAAGGAGAACTCTTACCACACATTAGTTATTATTAATATTCTGAGTATGTAGAGACATTGCCTCTATGGCATTGCTGAAACATAAAATGTAGCATCTAGAAAAATAAGTTCCGTAATCAGTGACGATCAGCATGGTTTGTGCAGACAGAGCCAGCTCTATCATCTTCTATTTCTTCATTTTGATCACATATTAATTAGGGAAATATACTACTTTTGTTGGCATTTATAACTTTATAACTATGGATACTCTGATTTTTCATTATTGAAGTTGAACCTTTGATTCACTTCATCTTTAGGTGAAATTGTTTTATCAATAAAAAATCCACACCAAGCAGCTAGATAAGAAGTTAATTAATCGAATGTTCAGCATATTATGCCCAAGAATTCAATATATTATAGATTTTTTTTTATCCTAACTTTGCTCCCCTCCCTCAGCTTCCCCTGACAGCTATAGACAATTTTCTTCCTGGACTGGAGTTGTGAAATCACTATTACCTGATGGTGACCTTTGAGCTACTTCTTCAGGTTTGGCAAAGCTGTGCATTGAAATGGAAGGTGGCAATAATCAATTAGACATATATTGAGCTCCCTCAAAAGACGCAGACATACAGAGCACAAAATGAAGACAAACAGAGGAGACTTTTTAAAGTGACTTTCCAAATGTTTCAGAACAGATCACTGGCAATGCAGGGACTAGAATGGTTACCTGACCCCTATGTGGTGACAGCTCTCAGGTTCCTAATTTTCATGAAAGTATCACCCACACTCTTCATAAAATAAAAACTATACATAGGTGTACAAATCTTCCTGTCTTCTTTTTGCAAGCCATTTGAGTTCTGTTTTAATTATATGAGGAGGAGTAGGATTTTTTCCCCCCTTCTTCTCCCTCCTTTGTCTTTTGGGCCAGTTCTTTTTCACACTTTAAAACTATTGCATAAAGAAAAGGCAAAAAAAAGCCTCCAATGAACCACATGCTGACAAACTCTGGTGTTGTCAAGTGAGCAGGAGCATTATGTTTCAATATTTCCTGGATAAGAACTCTGCCTTCTACAACAGGATGTTCGGCCTGAGGACTGAATGTTCTCTGGGGGAAAAGGATGTGGAGATAAAGGAGTATCACTTAACAAGTTAAAGTAACAAAACCCAAGCGCATCCTTGTTAAGAAACTGTGCCTTTTCTAACCTGGTCTCTCAGCAACCAGAAAAGTATTGGAGCCTTATCCTTCAAGACTGTAGGGACAGAAGATAATATTCCTAGGCACATCAACAGATGGTATTAAGCTGGAACTGGTGTCCCATCAGCTGTTCCCATCTGACAGGGAAAGTCTCCAAGCACTTACTACAAAGAGCATATCAAGCTGTATAAGCTTTCAATTTTTTTGCTCAAATTTATATCAAACGATGTTTCATAACTTTCTCTCATCAGGTTCTGCCATGCCAATTAGTTTTTCAAGTCCTTCTATAATAATGCTCTTTCTCACCTCCACTTGTACAGAAATAAAATTCTTCTACCTGAGGCATATAGGACTCTGTCCAGCCAACCAAATCCTCCAAGAGGATTTAAAGACTATCTCACCTGACCTAGTTCAGACCCTGTGAATAACAGTTTCTAGCTGTGCAAAATACTAGGAAAAACTTGCTGGGGACTCCTGTTCTGACTACCTCTTACACACCCCGTCAGTGGAGGAGGAATGTCCCTACCTTATCTAATAGGAAGGAGATGATGCTCCTGTCGTCTACTGAGAGTTGTCCTCGTAACTCAAAAGACTTGTCTCTCAGATCGTGTAAATCCACTCTGGGTGTGAGGGAGAATTATGGGAAACCTCCTGCCACTTTAATAGTTTCAGAAGTTCAGTAGAGGGTCAGATGGGTAACTCCAATTTGACAGCAGTGACTGACTGACAATATAATATGAGATGGTGAATACATGATGATGCTTGACATGGCAACTGAAATTGGCGGCACTCACAAGCCACACACACACACACACAGACTGATGCATGTCTTCCAAGACCACTTAGGAGTTATTCTCAAAAGCAAGGTCAGAGAGTAAAGACTGAAAACAGGAGCTTCAGTAACATGAAAATGGGGTGATTTCTAGTTCTTGGGTAAGCATTTGATGGGCTTATTTGAATATGTTTACAGGCTAACAGAGAAGTAAAACTTCTGCTAAATTAAAGACAGGGTGGAGTGCTGCTGATGCAGCTGATGGGACGCCCAAGTGGGTGGACGTCTACTCAGTGAGAACAGGGGAACTCACAGACCATTTTAGGGGTTCTGTGAAGCTAAAAGATGTCAAGGGAGAACTTGACATCTTAGATCTTCAATATATCATATGAATGTTAATTCCCTCAGTCCGAAAACAATAAAAACATTACGCTGTAAAATCATTATGAAGAATAAGTGGTGAACCAATGTAGAGCACTCAGAACAGTGAGATATGATTAAATGCTCAATAAATAGTTAATATTGTTGCTGTTGCTCTTCTTCATATTATTATTATTATTACACAAGTGCTTACACTTTGTAGTAAGATCCACTTAAAGTCAAAGAAATTTTTGTCCTGGCTACCAACCACTAACTCCTCAATCCTGAACAAACTTAGTTTCCTCTAAAAACTGTGTAGTAGAAATAATAATGTTGCCTTTCTGTAGAATGTTATGAAAATTGAATGTGTGATTGTGTATAAAGAGTATGTCTGTAACAGAAAAGGTTTTCCATGTTGTTTGGTGCTATAGAGCTGAATAAAACCCATAACAATCTTGTGACTGTAGCCTGTCCTATCCTGTTCCATTCTTATCATCTCTGACATACTTGATCCCATTGTAACAGTCATTATGTTAATCCACCTCATTAAGGATTGTCTTCTCTTTCAATGACCTTCTACCTTTCCAAGTAATATTGTTGTTGTTAGGTACTGTTGAGTTGATTACGATTCACATTGACCCTATGAACAGCCAGCCTGAAACCTGCCCTATCCTATGCCATCTCATCATCTCTGAGACACTAGAGCACACTGTAAATCCACAGCATTGAGGATCTTCCACTTCTTCACTGACCCTCCATCTTTCCAAGCAATGTCTTCACCTGGCTACACATCAAAAGTATGAAAGACGAAGCTCTGTCATCCTTACCTCCAAGGAGCACTCTAGCTGCACTGTTTCCAGGACACTTTGTTCTTTTGACACTTTGTGAGATAATCTATACCCTTCTCCAGGGCCACAATGGAAATGCATCAATTCTTTTCTGTCATCCTTATTAATAAACAATAGTCCATATGTCATCCTTACTTATTGTCCATATATCTGATGTGTAACAGGTGATTGGGAAGACTATGGTCTAAAGTAGGCACACCTTGGTCTTCAAAGTGATATCGTTGTTCTTCAGTATTTTGGAGGGGCCTCTGATAGTGACCCTTTCTAAAAGGATGACCAAAGTACATGAAATGAATCTTTACCATCTTTGTCTCTAAGTAGCACTCTAGTTGCACTTTCTATAAGATATTTCTTTGTTCTTTTGGCAGGCAAGGGAATATGCAATAATCTCCTCCAACACTACAATTTAAAGATATCAGTTATTCTTCTGTCATTCTTATTCATTGTCCAGCTTTAATAGGTAATTAAAAGGCTCACAGCTTGAATCAGGTACATGTTGATCTTTAAATTGACATCGCTGCACTTTAGGACTCTGTAGAGGTTCCTGACATCAGACGTCCCCAGTGCAATATGTCTTTTGATTTCTTCACAGCTGGCACCAGTGATGTTGTTTGTGGATCCAACTTGGCACCAGAGATATCATTACTGATGTCAGATGGATCCTGGTTGAAAGTAAAGAATACCAAAATGTCTACTGTCTTCCAGTGAGTTTTAGTGGCCTGGTGGTATAGAACTGCACTGCAATCTTGGCCCATGATTCAAATCCACCAGCTGCTCCTCAGGAGAAGGATGGACAACCTCCTTCTGTGTAATTAACTATCTCTGTAAACTTTCTGGGTGGTTAAATATGGCTCAATTATGACTCCACAGTATACAAAAACAACTAGTTGCCCTTAATTGACTATACAAATGCATCTGACTGTGTTTAACATAAAAAATTATAGCTAACATTGAGAAGAGTTGGACTTTCAGAATATTTAATTGTGCTCATGTGAAATGCCTAGACCAAGCAGTTATTGCAGAAACAAAGAAAGATAACACACTACATGGTTTAAAATTTGGAAATGTTTGTGTTAGATTTGTATCCTTTCTATTTAGTTTATACACTAAGAAAATTATTAGAGAAGTAGAAAATTATTCTAATAAGTAGAGTGTGACATCAGGATTGAAAGAAGACTTATCAATAATCTTCATGTTGTGGATAACACAGTCTTGCTTGCTGAAAGTGAGGATGATTTGAAGTACTTGCTGCAGAAGGTTGAACACTGGAGTCTTCAAAAAATCTTTGCTACTGCATGGATAGACAAAATCATGACTGATTGAGAAAAGATTGAAACTGTTAATGACTTTATCTTACTTGTCATCAATTAGAAGATCAGAAGACATATTACACTGGGAAAATCTGCAGCCTGTGCCCTTTCCAAATTATTGAGAAGCGTTGTCAGTTTGAGGACTATTGTGCTTCTGATTTAGGCCATGATCTTTTCAGTCACTTGCTATGAATCTGAGAACTGGGTAATGAATATGAATGACAGAAGAAAAATTGATACCTTTGAACTGTAGTGTCTGAGATCAGTACTAAATATTCCATGAACTGTCAAAAGAACAAAAACATATATCTTAGAGAAGGTACAGCCAGTGTGCTCCTTGAAGGCAAAAAATATAAAGCTTCATCTCAAAAACTTTGGACATGTTGCTAGGAGAGGTTATTCCTTGAAGAGGGACATCATGCTTGATAGGTAGTGGGGTAGAGGGATGGCAAAGAAGAGGAAAACCTTCAACCAGGTGAACTGATACAGTGACTGTGGCAATGGGTCTGAGTGTGTCAGAGAGTGTGAGGATGGTACAGAATAGGACATGATTCAGATCATCTGTTCATAGTCCTGCTATGAGTTATACTTGACTCAACAGCACCCAACAATAACAATCATTATCTTGCCAATTGGTTTCATGGTGAGGATATTTTCTACTAACTCTTTGAAAATATATGTACACGATAAAGCTATAAACAATAGACATAAGTGTGTGAAGGTTATAAAAAGTATGCTTACTTGCTGGTTTTCTTATAACTGTTGATTACTAACAACCAATAGAAAATAATGAGAACATAAAGGCTTAAGGCTATTATATAAAGGTTAAAGGATAGTATGTAAAGCTAAATAATCAAATAAGAATGTAAATTTTCATAATGTCTCCCAGTAAATATTGAAGAGGAGAACTGGCCACTGCCATCAAGTTGATTCTAACTCAACACAATCCTTCCTCATGGCTTTGATGCTATAAATCTTTGTGAAAGGAGACTACTGCTGCTTAAACATTTCATAAATTTCAAATTGATTCACATCCCTTTAACATAATAAAACATCTTGTATTTCATCTTTATAGCCAGTATTCAGCAAATTAGGAAATCCAGTAACTTTGCAGTGAAGTAAAAAAAGAAAATAAAGATAAACATTATTTGGTTTTTATTAATATTTGCCATTGTATTAAACATGTTAACTAGTGCAATTAGATAGGAAGATGCTTCCATGTTTACAGGAATCTGAAAGTTGGGCAATGAATATCAATTACAAACATGATGAAACGTGATGTTAGAGAAGAGAAATGAATATCCTCTGGACTGCAAAAAGAACAAATTGTTCTCCTGGAGGAGTGCAACCAGAGGGCTCGTTAGAGGCAAGGGTGACAAAACAGTTTAAAGACTACAGTGTGCCTGGCAATCCACAGTATTTTATTTGCTTTCTATGCATATGAACATTTGACAATAGATAAGGAAGGTCAAGGAGGAACTAATTCCTCTAAATTTTAGTGTTGGAAAAGACTACTGAATACCCCATGAACTGCCTGCCAGAAGAGCAAACCACTCTGTCTTTGATGAAGTGTGATCAGAGTGCTACTTAAAGATAATAAAATTGTCTGACTTTTAGAGAAACTGCTCAACTTTGTCTTTAGAAAAACACATCATGCTTGGAATGATACAGGGTTAACGAAGAAAAGGTTCACCTTAAATGTTATGGATCATCGAATGGCAGCAATAACGAACTGCAGCATGCCAGGAAACATGACTATGACTATAGGACTAGTTTCTCATCTGCTTTTTTATGGGGTGTCCATAAGTTATAGACAGATAGATGGTCCTTAACAACCACAACAACATTTAATCTATCTGCCTAAGTTTAAACTTGGATAAAACATGCAGATAAAAGAGGATGCAAACACATATACTTCTCTTGGGGAGCCTTGTGTGATCAGTCATTTCACACATTGCTCAAGACAATGAAAGCATGTGCTGCAGATGATCGATGACTAAAACTTCCAATATGGATTATATTTCAACATCAAGAAGACAAAAATTCTCACCACTATACTTATAAGCAGCATCATGATAGATGGGGAAAGAATCAAAGAGTCCAAGATTTCATCTTACTTGAATCCACAAACATCCTTGGAGATAAGGAAAGCCTGCAGGGAAAGACCTATCCAATTTGTTATTGTTATGTGCCATCGAGACCCTTGTGACTCATAGTGACCCTATGCACAACAGCTCTGAATCCTACTCTATCCTGAGCTAACCTCATTACATCTGATACATCTACTCTCATTACCCAAGTAACTGAGTCAAGCATCTCATTCAGTGTCTTCCTCTCTTGCTTTGTCCCTCCAGCCTTCCAAGCATGATTTGTCTCTGTAAGGACTGGTCCTCCCTTGCAACATGCCCAAAGTATGTCAGAAGAAGCTTCAAAATCTTTGCCTCCAAGGAACAACTTGGTTTCTCCCTCTCCCGGACAAAGCTGCTTATTCTCTTCACAGTCAATGGTGTTTTCAGTACTATTCTCCAGCATCACAACTCAAAAGCAGCGATTTATTTTTTATCATCCTTAATCATTGTCCAGCTTTCTGCTACATAGCAAGTAATTGTGCTCTTCAGCACTCTGGAGAAGTCCCTGACAGCACATTTTCCCAGTGTAATCTGTCTTTTAATTTTTTGGTTACTGGTACCATGAATGTTGATTGTGAAATCAGGCAAGCTGGAGCTGTTAACAATCTCAGTCTCTTCACTATCTATCATGGTGCTGCCAATTCTGAAGACTACGGTGCTCCTGATTTAGGCCATGATCTTTTCATTCACTGCGTGTCTGAGAGCTGGACAATGACTAAAGATGACAGAAGAATTAATGCCTTCAAATTGTGGTGTTGGCAAAGCACACTTACTATTTCACGGATGACAAAAGTCTTGGATTAGGTGCAACCAGAGTGATCATTGGATGCAAGGATGACAAAACTTCATCTCACATTTTGGGCACATTATTAGGAGATTATGAAGTACTTCCTAAAAAGCTGAACATAGAAATTCCATATGACCCAGATATTCCGTTGCTAGACATTTAGTCCAAGGAAAATAGAACTGAAACATAAATGAAAATGTTTACACTGTTGTTCATAGCAGCATTACTTACAAAGGCAAAACAAAACAAAACAAAACCCAAATATTCATCAACAAATGAATGCATTGAGAAATTGTGACACATTCACCGTATTGAATACTATTATTAGTTAGGAGCAATGATTTTGAAAGATACTATATAACATGGGAAAGTCCGGAGACTATTATGTCTTATATGGACAAATACTGCATAGGGGCATTATTGTAAAAATAAAAGAGTAACTGACAAGGTGTGTACAAAAGGCCAAAGAGACAAGAGGATGGCAAGGGGATGAGGTGTGTGTGGAAAAAAGCAGAATCTGGTGATCAGAGGGAGGAGATGAAGGATTTAGGAAAGATCCAGTGGGGACTTGAAAAGGTGAGGTAATAGTGGGCATAGAACAATGGTGATTAATTTTGTAAAACACAATGTGAATAAAGGAATGTTTGAAAAACCAATGTACATGAATGAAATACAATGTATACAAAGTTTCTATGCCTACAATATAAAATGTAAGAAAAAGTTAAAAAGTTGAATTAAAAACATAAAAATTAGAAAAGAGAGCCTATTCACAGGAGTAGGGCATCATGTTTGGAAACATGCATGATTGACAAAATAGAGAAAGATGCTCAGTCAGATAGACAGACATGGTGACAGCAGCAATGGACTCCAGTATATCAGAAATGACGAAGCTGGATGCCCTCAACTCAACATACTCAACTCAATAATATCTAACAATAAAAAAGGAAATATAAAAGGGAATGGGGAATTCATATTTAGACAAATTATCTTTGTCTCAATAGTCTTTTATCCAGAAATCTATTAAAAATGGAAAAAGACATGCCCACAAGATTTTTCTGTGTAATCTCTAACACACTCAAGTCAATTGCTGCATTCATTGTGCTAATCTAGCTGGTTGAGGCTTTCCTCTCCTTTGTCATCCATTCACCTTTCCAAGCATGATATCCTTCTCCAAAGAATAGCCTCTCCTAGCAACATGCTCAAAAGCATGTTACATGAAGCTCCACTGCCCTTACTTTTAAAGAGTAATCTGGCTTTACCTTCTCTAAGACATTCCCTAGGACTTCTCTGTTTGTTCGACAGTTTGTGGATATTCAGTACTCTTCACAAAGACTATTGTTTAGAGGCAGCAATTTTCCATCCATCATCTTTATTCATTGTCCAACTCTCTGATGCCTAGTAGTAACTCAAAATATTATAGTCTGAATCAGGCACACTTCAGTCCTTAAACTAACATCATTATTCCTCAGTGATTTAGAGACATCCCTAGCTGCCCACTTTCCGAGTACAATAAATATGCCTCCTGATCCCCTGACTATTGATACCATGCATTATATATATA
>NW_006399899.1:6269389-6272465 GCF_000299155.1 Elephantulus edwardii
ACTTTATATATAATACATATATCTAAAATGTGAATCAAAAGAAGAGGATTGTTATTATTTTGTTTGTAAGTGTCATCAAGTTGGTTCCAACTTAGAGTAACATCAAGTTTTCAACTGAGTTTGTTTTAATTCTTTTCTAATAGTATATTTGTGCATCAATACTTTAATGGTTTTATAATTTTGCAGAAGTTATAGAAAATTTCCACAAGCAACACAACAGCAAATTTCGGTAAGACAATGCACAACAAATACTGGTGAGAGTCTAGAATGATTGATACTTTCACCACTCTTCGTAGGACTATAACTAATGCCACAATGGAAAGCAATTTGGTATTTCTTCAGAAAGTCAAGAATGGAAAATAATGTGATCCAGCAATATAGCTACTAGGCTTATGTCCCAAAGTCGTAAGAGTTGTGACATGAGAAAATACATCCACAGTCATTTTCATTGCAATACTATTTCTAATAACAAAGAGTTGGTGGCAACCCAAATACTCTTGTACAAATAGCTAAATAAACTAGGTGCACTCACACAAATGGAGTATCATTTTTGTTATGTGTCAATGAATCAGAAACAATTGACAGCTGACCAGAGGCTCTAAATAGCATGAGAGGAGACTGCCCATCTTTCTTCAGCACAGCAACTGGTGTGTTCAAGCAATTTGCCTTTGGATGGCAGCACAATTTCTTACCACTAAGTTGCCAAAGCTCCCTCACTGGAGTATTAGACGTCACTAATACGTGATAAAAAGTTAACAAATTACTGTTCAACCTAGAACTTAGAACAGATTACCTTGAGTTATACAAGCCAGTCAGAAAAAGACAATTATGATAGAAGACCACCAATATAAAAAGCTAAGAAATGATTTACACACAGTTGGTGTTGTTATGTGCCAACAAGTGACTTGTGACTCATAGAAAGAATCCATTTTGGAGGGTCACCAAAGATGTGAACTGGGAAAACAAAGAGCAATTTAATAGAATGAAACTTTGTCCAGGCCTGCATCAGCCTTCCAATCATTGTTGTTTAAGTCCATTGAACGCAGGACTGGGTCAATCTATTCTAATGAGGGCTTTCATCTTTGTCTCTGACATTTAATTTTACTGAACAGGGTCCTCCTTATGCAGGAATTGGTCCCTTTTTTTTTAACATTTCCAAAGGACATGAGATGAATTCTCCCTTGAAAAAAACATTCTGCATGAATGTCTTTTAAGACATATTTATCCATTATTTTTGTATCATATTGTGTCAATTAAAATTCATTATTTCCTCTTTAATTTTCCTTACTACATATCTCACTTTCTAATGTATACGAGATGATTGAAAATTTATTGCTTGAGGCAGGCACACTTTAGTCCTCAAAGTGACATTTTTCTTTTTAACACTTTAAGGGGGTTGTTGCAGATTTCACTGAAATAATACATTCATTGTTTGGTTTCTTGGCTTTTACTCTATGGATGTTGATTATGGAGTTAAGGGGTTCTGAGTTACAGATTTTCCTTTGCCAAATATTGTTTAGTTTCTTGTCCGCTGCTTCTTTGTGCCTTTATTATGAACCCAAGTAGAATGAAATATTTGAAAATATATTTTTTTCTCCACTTTTCGAGTGTTCCACTTGTGAGGATTTTGTTTTCTTTATATTGAGGTATAATACATATAGGGCTGCACTCTCCAAACTTCATCCCCAAGTATTTCAAGTTGTCTTTCCTTTCAGTAAAGAGCATTTAGTCGTCTGTGTATTACAATATGCAGGTTTTTGATGAATCTTCCTCAAAGGTAAATTCTTCTTTTTTCATGTATTTCACTTACTGCATTATTTATTCAACTTAAGATTGTAGAACTAAACTAAAAAGGTTTTATCTCTGACACACATTTTTCTTAATTTTTAACTACACAGCACAGTATATCCTTCTTCAAATGACCCCTGTGGTCTGTGTAGTATAAGTGTTCCAGTATTTTCATTCTTTGAAATGTCATCCATAATTTTTTTATGATTCACACGGTTAAATTTCTTTGAATAGTCAATAAATTGCAGGTAAACACTTTTCTTGTGTTATCTTCTTTCAGCCAAGATCTATCTGACATTAACATTGGTACCTCTTGTTCCATATCTTTTAGTTAAATCTAACTTGAATTTTTAGAAATTCCCGGTTGATGTACTGCTTCAAGTATTTTATCATTCCAGCAAAATCTTTACTCCTGTGTAGTATTAACGATGTTCTTAAATGCCCACATTTTATTGGATCACTTGTTTTGGAATGGTCACAAGTATGAACTTATACCAGTTAATTGGTCAGGTATTAGTTTTTGTTTTCCTTTTTTTAAAAAAATTCATATATTAGTGAGTGCTCCCAGTATTGTATTCATTGGAAATTGTGGTATAATTTCCAGCATCACAAATACTTACAAATCATAATATTCCTGACAAATTTATAACATTTCAGCCATTGAAGATATTAGTTGTATAGCTTTCAGTAACACAGAAACCTGCAAGCCACTAGAATGCTAATACAAAATGGACAGATAAATGGCATAGCACAAATTCTATCATAGTTAGTCTTGGAGCAAATTGTAATTCTTGTTGTGTGATAAAGACAACACAGATTAAAACGAAAGAAATTAAATTCCCTTTGTTGTCAAGTTGAAAGGGGAAGACCCTCTATGAGATGGATTGATTTGGTGACTGGGGTACTCGGGATGGGTATGTCAGAGGCAGTGCGGTTGGCGCAGGATAGAGCACGATTTAGGGCTGTTGTGCATAGGGTCGCTATGAGTTGCAAACGACTCGACGGCACATAACAACAACAACAAACATGTATATATACACAAGAGAAGAGTGCCAATACTTATGGATATCATAATTCTGATTTTGAGTTGGAATAATTAGTGTAAACTCACAATAAATTTTAACTTTAAAAAAACCCCAAAACCTCAAACACTGACAGTTCAAAAATGGTTAGACATAGTTACTGACTCCTGCTCTCACATTTTGCTTTCCAAGTGCTCTTTTTCACTACATGGAACCAAAGTTCTCTGGAGAAATGTTTAGTTTCAAGCATTTTGTTGTTATTGTTA
>NW_006399899.1:6272630-6277503 GCF_000299155.1 Elephantulus edwardii
AAAAGTTTATGAAGATGTAAAACCAAACAAACATGCAAGCAAATTCTAATTGGATGCTATGGGAGGACACCAACCTATCACTTTGAAAACCAGGAAATATTCAGCTATAAATTGGTTCCAACTTGACAACAAAAGAAAGACAGACTTCAGACTTTGTTGAGATAAAGACTCCAGATACCCAGGAGCAGCTCTAGTGATGTAGATCATAATGAGTTGTGTTGCTAATGCAAAGGTTGAGTGTTTCCTCACAGAAGGTCCCTAAGAATTGGAATTGATCTATGACTGAGTTGCACTTGGCTCAAGCTAATAAAAGAATATTATCCTTTTACCACTGTAAAGAATTAATGGTTAGAGGTTTGTATAGAAAAATCTGCAAAAGACAGGATCTGTGTATAGTAGGAATCTGACTGAGAAAGAAAATGCAGTATTTTTCATTGGAACGATTAATTTAAGAGTAGTAAGACAGCACCCTGTCAAAGGTGTAAAACATGTGGGGGCAAAAGAAACAAGGCGATCCCAAGAAGTCCCAGCTCTCACAGGTTGCCTGTATAACAAATTTGCTGCTAACATCGCAGAGGCCATGAGACCTTTGTTCTTCCTGAATGTGAACTAACTCACTGTTGTCAAGTAGGAACCAAATCACAGGTAGGGATTGTGAGAGGCTATAAATCACACAGGAGGTGATGGCTCATCTTCTGGAGGATTTAAACAGACAAAGGCTTAGCAGTACAAGTCTCTACAGACTACACCACCAGAACTCCTTTTAAAAGGACCTATTGAAGACTTTATAAATGAGTGAAAAAAAGAAAAAAATCCAAACTTTACTTGGACAAGCCCTTCTTCTTGTTGTTACTGGGTGCCATTAAGTTGACTATGACACAGAAATCCTATTAACAAACGTTAGAGCCAAACAATTTATAAGAAACCCAAGGATACAAAAAACGAAATCTCTAATGGTCCAATGAAAAGAAGCTGTGCTGCAATTTCAAAGGCACATAGTTCAAATCCACCAGTTGCTCCACTGAAGAAGGATAGTCAACCTCCTTCCTTGTAATTTGGTGCCTCTGAAAACTACATGGAGAGTTAGCGATGGTTCAGTTACAACTCGACAGTGGACAACAACAGGCTTCAGAAATCTCGATAGGACACATGACCTTGCGTCTTCAATAACGAAAGTGGAAGGAAAAAGATAAAGAGAGCTGAAGATGGATTTACAGGTAAAAAAAATATTTAAGAAACACATCAGCTATTTGATGTATTGTCTATATTGGGATCCTTACTGACACTATTGTTGTTGTTAGGAGCTGTTGAATTGAGCATGACTAATGGTGCACAAGAGATTTGCACTATTTTATTCTGTGCCTTCCTCACAATCTCTGACACATTCAAGCTAATTGCTGCAGTAACTGTGTTAATCCATCTGGTTGAGGGTCTTCTTCTCTTTCATCGTCCTTCCACCTTTCCAAACATAATGTTCCTTTCGAAGGTATAACCTCTCCTGGCACCATGCCAAAGTATGTGAGATAAAGTTTTATTATTTTTGCCTCCAAGGAGAACTTTGGCTCCATTTTCTTCAAGACATACCTGTTTGTTCTTTTGTAGTCCATGGAATATTTAAAACTTCTCCAGCATCACAGATCAGAGATATCAATCCTTTCTCTGTCTTCCTTATTCATTATCCAGTTATCAGATGCATGACAAATAATTGAAAAGACCATGCCTCGCATCAAATGGACTTTAGTCTTCAACCTGCTATCATTGTTCATAAAAATGTTTGGAGCGACCCCTGACTGCAGACTTTCCCAGTGCAAGATGTCTCCTATCTCCTGACTACTGGTATCAAAAGTGTTGATTGTGGATCCGAGTAAGATGAAGTTATTGACAACTTCAATCTTTTCTCCATCTACCATGATGTTACCTGTAAGCCTAGTGGTGAGCATTTTTGTCTTCTTGACAATGAAATACATCCCATACTGAAGGCTGTATTCTTTCATCTTCTTCAGCAAACACTTCAAATCCTCCTCACTTTTAGCAAGAAGATCATATCATCTGCATAATGGGGTGATTGAGGAGTCTTCCTCCAATCATGATACCACATTATTCTTCATAGAGTCCATCACAATAGAAAGGGAAAATATGAAGTAATAGAAAATGTAATGCTAACTGGGTATTTACTAATATTTTAAAATTACAGTTAACTTTTATTTAGTCTCTGTTATCATTTTTAAAA
The DNA here is from genome assembly GCF_000299155.1 of Elephantulus edwardii. Classification (NCBI taxonomy): domain Eukaryota; kingdom Metazoa; phylum Chordata; class Mammalia; order Macroscelidea; family Macroscelididae; genus Elephantulus; species Elephantulus edwardii. The sequence goes on from NW_006399899.1 coordinate 6,274,861, forward strand.
ATAAGAGTCTTTTCTTATCCAAGAGAATACAGATGACATGATGTAATGTTTGGGACTTGCTTCAAATAATATTGAGGAGAAGTAGGAGGACAAGTATTATTGAAGAGAAGTAGGAGGAGAAATAGATGAACAGCATTGGCTGGTTATGAGTTGATTATTATTAAGGCTGGTTGACAGACATGTGGGAGTTCATTATGTTATTCTCTTTTGGTATATATTTATAATTTTTCATGATAAAAATTAATAAAGTCATATTACTAATATTAGGACACAATCCTCATGGATACCACATGATTATTGTGAAATAAACTAGAAGAAATTATTCTATTATTCCTGTTTAAAATATTTTAGATTGATCATTCTAATGCATAATAACAAAGGAAGTTTACTAATAAGAGTGATAATTATTTTTCTTTGCTCCTCTGACTCTTTCTGCATTTCCAGACATTCATTCAGTACATGGTTATACAGCTGCTGGTACTGTAAAAATGTTGCTAAGCAACATGTTAATGGAGAAAAACACTCCTTAAAGCATTAAGGTTTTGTCTTTTGAAGTATCCTAGTTCAGCATGTGATACCTCCCACAGCTCAGTTTAACAGGAAGAAAAATATCAACACTCTGAATGTAGCTGTTGGATTTTTTTAAAAAAAAACAAAAATAATTTTATTTGGTCTTCTGAGCTGAATTTATTTTTCATAAGAAATGGAGGGTGACAATGAACCAGAAATTTGTATGTCTCAGTTGGTTTTGTTGAAGCAATGGGCTAGGAGATAAGCCTTCTGCTTCCATCTCAAAAGGTCAAAATTGGAAACAACTCACAGCTGGTCTTCTAACTTGAGGTTTGCCTTATACTTCAATGGACTGTCTGTCTTTCTCTGTCAGAGTAGCTGGTGGATTTGAACCTCCAAAGAGGTATTGACTTTAGGTTAACAGTGCAGTTCCCTACTGACTATCTCACCAGAACAACTCTCAAGAACTTGGGGTGAACGGAGGATCACAAAAGGGGTCTTGGTGACAAAGTACATTACATATCAGGCTGGTGACAATAATTTCAGCAATTGCCTGGGGCGAGAGGGGAAATAGAACATTTCCTTCTCTAAAGGTTATAACCTCAGAAACCTGATGGAAAATCACTATGAGTCAGAACCAAACAGAAGGTAGTGAGCACAGATTTGCAGATTCATGGTGACAAAGGGATGCAATTTCATTGTAGGCTCAGAGAACAAGGCACTGGAAATTCTAGGATCTAGAAACTCATCACCCACTTAGACCACAGATTCTTCTCGAGGAAATCAGAGGATATGGCAAAATGTCCTTGAAAGGCAAAGGCAAATCTCTAATCATCCTTGGGGAAGAGAAAATAGGCCCAGACTTCACAAATTTAAATGTAGCTGTACTTCTTATTCTGGTAAAATTTTGACTGAGTAGGTCTGAAGTTGGGGACTTAAGTTTCTTTATTTCTAACAGGCTCCCTGATAATACTTATACTGATTATCAGAAAAACCTCACTTTTAAAAAAACATCTTAGACCACCCATAATTGTTAGAGACAGAAAATATTTATCATCAGAATTAATATAGCTTACAGCTAATAATGTTGTTGTTGTTATGTGTCATTAAGTCATTTGCGATGTATAGCAACACTATTTACAGCAGCTCTAAAGGCTGCCCTGTCCTGAGACAGTCTCCCTGATTCTGACACACCAACTCCTATTGCCCCAGTTACTCTATCAATCTTTCTCAACCAGGATCTTCCTCTTCTGTGCTGTCCCTCCACCTTTCCAAGCATGATGTCCTTCTCCAGGGACCAGTACCTCCTGGCCACGTGTCCAAAGTATGTGAGACAGAGCTTCAAAAACCTACCCTCCAAGGAAAAACTTGTTTTCATGCTCTCCAGGAGAGACACATTTGTTTTCTTGGCAGTCCATGGTATGTTAAGACTCTCCTCCAACAGCACAACTTTAATATTACAGAGATATGAGTGTGATGCCATTAGACTTACTAGTTTGCTCTAAGTTTCAGATTCCTTATGTTGAATTGAAGAATGGACAATTTTCCTGAAGCTTACATGTGATGATGATGTCACTTGTAAGGTTCTTAGTCCTAGTACACAGCTCTATAAATACTAATTCTTATTGGCATTTGTGAAAGATCACATTGTAATATGAGCCTTCACTTCTTTCCAAGAGTGGCTATTTATTCCAGATGCTATTATGTGCCCTCAAGTTAGCACAATGCTCTGGCGGCCTACTGGTAAGGATTTTGCTGCCGACACAAAAGCTGGTTCAAATCCACCAGCTGCTGTATGGAAGGAAAATGGACAATCTCTCCGTCAGTCTCTCAGTGGCAGCATGAAAAATTAGAAAGGAACTTGAACTCTGATTGAAAGTGTAGATTCTTGTCATTGCCACACACTTGGCAAATTAAACCCTTTATTTGGCCTCAGAAGTGGGAAGGGCATACACCAGGGATGTATCTTCTCTCCACACCCTTTCAACCTGTATGAAGAACAAATTATCTGGGAGGCTGGGCTCTATGAGGAGAAATGTGGTGGAAGATTAAGATTGGTGGAAAAGCTATCAACAATCTCCGTTATGCAGATGACACAACTCTGCTTGCTGAAACTGAGGAGGACCTGAAGCG
>NW_006399899.1:6278212-6280815 GCF_000299155.1 Elephantulus edwardii
AACAACAACAACAACATTTGGCCTCAGTGTGCACTCTAGTCCAACAAGATGTTTGAACCCATTTCTTTTGGTCTCAACATCCTAAAAATAGTTTTTTCAGTCTTCTGATGACTCAGTGTGGAACTGCACCGAAACCTCCAAGGAATCAACTGCCCAATTTATCAACAGCAAGGAGGTGGAGGAACAGTGTGCAGCAGAAAGTTTATCAGAATTAGAGGGAAAACTCCAGACTCACAAGATTCTTCTATGCAGGAGATTTATTTTAAGGCCCAGTCCTTTTTAACAATGAAGAGTTAGGGAAGTGGTTTAATTACAGATGAATGATGAGAGACAAACTTAGATTGAGCAAGCTGGAATCCAGGTGGAGAACAGATGAACCCTGGATCTTATGCTGATGCACCCTCCAGACTTCCTTGTTCATACAATTTCTTGGGTCTCTGATGTGCAGAACTCTAGCTTTTTAAACAAATGTGCTTGGGGCCCTATAATTTTTATCTGTCTTCAAAAGGATTTTCAAAGCATCTGCCATCTTCTGTCTGAATCATACATAAATGTGTTTATGAATCACTTCCTCTATGTTTCACATCCCATTCCCCACTCCCATTCCTTTACAGATTTCCCCTTTCCCACCTCCCACCCCCAATGTGAAAAGATTAATCAAAGGAATTGGATATTTTATTATTATTATGGTACTGAAATGTTTCTGTTTTGAAAGTGTTCTCGGTTTAGGTAGGATGCATTCCAATCTGAGGGCATCTAAATCTATCAGACTAAAGAGGTTCCTATCACTGAAGTGGCCATGCAGGTTTACAGCCTTAAAATGAAATTAAGGAATCATGTTCACAGAGACAGAGATATCCTAAATATTACCTGATAAAAACCCAAGTAGTTTGATAACAGGCTCTGAAATAGGATTACTTGGTCTCAGATTCTTATCACCAAATTTGTATAACTAAATGTGTGACCTTGGACAAAGTACTTAACCTCTCTAATCCTGTGTCTTTCATGATATTGTCTTACTGAAGTGCTAGTGGGGTAGTCTATAGGGATTTTATCTCTAACCCCCAAACTGCTTCAATGTGTAATTGAAATCTACCAGCAACTCCATGAAGAAAGATGGGTAACCACCTCCTGTTCAATTTCCAGCCTTACAAACTTGCTAGAAGGTCAAATATGTGTCAGTTTAGATAATCTGGTAATGAGTTAGAGGTTTTGAGTTTGATATTGATTTCATGGATTTCTTTCATAGATAAAACGATATTTTTTTATTTTTACATTAAAATATACTGTTTTGCCTTCCACATTTCCAGAATTATTTGTCTTTTACAAAAATAATTCTAATGCCTTTTAATTTTGTTATTATTTGCCAATAATTTAAAATTGAACAACTCTACTATTTGGTGAAATCTAAATATCTTTATTTTTTTTAAAAATGCTAATCAATAATCCTGAATAGCAATAAATGGTATGGGAGAACAGGTGTCCAATTTTTTGTTATGCATTTCTCATTTGCCACAATCTCCACTATTCTGTCAAAGGGAATTTATTCATGACTTCACGTGTGTTGCTTTCTGTGTTTGAATCAGTATTAGAGCTTACCAATACTTAACATTGCTCATTACAGATTCTTAGCATTATAGGTTTATAACATTACATTGTTCTTAACAGGCTCATTCCTACTCTCATCTACAAATGAGTGGACCAATCCAGTTTTATTCCCCAGCAGTTGTGGCATGGGAAAACTTTGTGATGGTTTGTATCAGTGGCTAAAGATGGCAGCACTGGCATGAAAAGTTCAGGCAATACTGGGGCAGATTGTTGCTTTTGTTAGGTGCCATAGAGCTGGTGGCTATGAATCACAGAAACAATGGATCTGAACCCTGCCCTATTGTGTGCTATCCTCATTATCTCCACCATACTTAAGTCCATTATTAAAGTAATGGTGTCCAACACATTGAAGGTCTTCCTCCCTTTCTCTACCCTTTATCTTTTTGAGTAAGTCTTTTCAAAGAACTGGGGCTCTTAACAACAGGCACAACATATGTGAGATGAAGTTTCACCATCTTCCCCTCTAAGGAGCACCTGAATTGCACATTTCCAAGACATATATATTAGTACTTTTGGCAGTCCATGGCATATTTAATATTTTACCTCTGCACCACAGACGTTGACTCTTCTGTCATCTTAATTCACTAGCCAGCTATCAGATGCATGCTGTTGTTGTTATGTGCCATTGAGTTGCTTGCTACTCATAGTGACCCTATGTACAAGAGCTCTAAATGCCTTTCTATCCTGTGCCAACCTCACCGTCTCAAAGACACTCATTCCCACCACTCCAATCACAGAATCAATTCACCTCATTGAGGGTCTTCCTCTCCTGCACCATCCCACTATTCTGGCAAACATGATGTACCTCTCCAAGGACCAGTTTCTCCTTGCAACATGCCCAAAGTATGTCAGATGAAGGAAGCTTCAGAATCTTTGACTCCAAGGAGCATTCTGGCTTCACCTTCTCCAGGACAAACCTGTTTGTTCTTCTAGCAGCCCATGGTATATTCAACACTCTTCTCTAGCACGACAACTCAAAGGCATCAATTCTCTTT
>NW_006399899.1:6281620-6295590 GCF_000299155.1 Elephantulus edwardii
AAAAAAGAGTATGGTTTAGATCAGGTAAATCTTAGTCTTTAAGCTGACTACCTTGCTCATTAAAACTTGAGAGAGGTCCTCGAGGGTAGACTTTCTTGATTCAATATGTCTTTTGATTTTTTGTCTGCTGGTAGTTGATTGTAAGTAAAGGAAAGATGAAATCATTGACAATTTCTATCTTTTTTCCATTTATCATGTTTTTGCCTACTGTCCCAGTAGTGAGGATTTTTACTTCTTGATGGTGAAATGTAATCCATACCGAAGGCTACAGTCTTAGACCTTCAGTAACAAGTCTTTCACTGCCTTTCACACTCTTCCTCCTTCAACAAGCAAGGTTGGGTCAAAGAACATGCAAAGTAACGGTTTAAAAAGTTTATAGTAACAAGTGTTTCCTAAAGGCAGGCAAATTGCAGAGAAAGATGAGAATACAGGGGAGACATGAAGAAAGAAAGTGTGGAAGCAATCTATATGGCTTCCCAGAGATAAAGAGATAATATTATATTCACTCCTAACCATTCAGTACCCATAGATAGGCAGATTGAACATACATAGTTTACCATCTTCAGCCCTTTGCTGCCTGATCACCTTCTTTTTTAATATCTTTAGTATCATCTTCTCCTATTCCTTAGTGAATCATACCTCTTGGTCTCCGTTGTTGGCTTATTCCACCTCTAACTTTAAAATGTCAGAGTTCCTAAGCTCCATTAAATTTCTCTATCTAAGCTTAATCCTCAGATGATCCTAGTACAAGGGAAGTTATCTGTTGACAAATCTCAATGTTTTATGTATATATTTGTTGGTTTTCTTTACTGCTGGGTCAGAACCAACACTTCAGTGTGTTTGTACAGGAAGAGATTGCCCATCTTTCTCCCATGGAGCAGCTGGTGGAGCCAAACTGTGTGTGTGCCTTCTGATTTCAGTGCAGTAGCTAGGTCACTAGAACCCTCTATGTGTATATTAATTTTTTAGGGTTTTTTCCCAATTCTTTATTAGCCTGTGGGCCCATTGTGGACAAACATTATTTTTCTGATTTATAATACTGCCTGAAACAAATATGACACTCAATAAATATTAAAAAGACAGAAGAGAAAGTAAAAACCAAAATGGATGTCAAAAGACACTCTGGAAACTGCACTAGTGCATTGAGAAGCCGCTAACAAAGAGGAGAAACTCAGAAGAAAAAGAGATTAACAGAAGATTTCAAAGGTCAGCACATAAAGACAAAAGAAAAATACTACAACAAAATGTGAAAACAGCTAGAGTTAGAAAATAAAAAAGGAAGAACTTGCTTAGTATTTCTCAAGCTGAAGAGCTGAAAAACAAAGTCAAGCCTCAGGCTGCAATACTGAGAGATGCTATGGACAAAATCTTGAATGATTACGGAAGAATCAAAACAAGAAAGAGGGAATACACATGTGATTGCACCAAAATACTTGTGCGACACTTAACTACGTCAGGAAGTAAAATAGGAACAAGAGCCAATGGTAATAAAAGAAGTTCAAGATAATTGAAGGCATTGGCAGAAAATAAGGACCCCAGAATTGATGGATAAGGATTAACATATTTCAGCTAACAGAAGCCACACTGGATGCACTCACCAGACTATACCAGAAAATTTGGAGGACAGCTGCCTGAACTACTAACTGGAGAAGTTCCATATTTGTTCCTATTTTCAAGAAAGGTGATCCAATAGAATGTCGAAATTATTGAACAATAGCATTAATATGATATACTATCAAAATATTGCTGAATATTATCCAAAAAATGACTACAGCAGTACATTGAAAGTGGAAATCCAGAAGTTCAGCAAGGTTTAGACAAGGCTATAGTACTAGGGAATTACTGCTGATGGATCCTGGCTAAAATCTCCAAACTCCAGAGGAATGTCTATTTGTATCATATTGACTATTGTGGTGTTAGCCTAAAATTTGGCACTTTTTCAGCCATTAATCACTTCTGGTTTCCAGCTACCTTTACTTTACTTTAGATACATGGTCTTGCAAATCAGCATGGTCTTGGAAATCAGCATCAACTGTGGGACTACACATGTGAGCAAGACTTGAGGTGAGCAAGGCTTGTGGTGGCAAGACCTTGTTGAGAATGAGACCCTGATGGTGGAAAGAGTGTGGCACTACTGTAGTGAAACTGTGGCAAGGTAACCTGAGACTTTTTGCATTTCTTCTGGCCACAGTTAAAGGTTTGGCTGTTCTTGCCAGATGTTTGAAGGAAAATCTGAGTTATAACTGCTCTGAGGCAAAACATGCTGCAGTGTGTCAGGTATCCGTCCTATCTCCATATCTTTTCAATATAAGTGCAGAACAGATCATTTAAGAAGCAGAGATTTATGAGGAGGAATGTGGCATCAAAATTGTACTAAGACTCATCAGCAACCTACATTCCGCAGATGGTGCAACCTTGCTTGCTGAAACCGCAAAAGACCTGAAGCATTTCATGCAGAAGGTCAAGGCCTGTAGACTTCAATATATATTGAAGCTCAAAATCGAGAACACAAAGATCCTCACCACTGGGCCAACTGGCAGCACCGTGATAGATGGAGAAGAAATTGAGGTTGTTAACAATTAAAGCTTACTTGGCTGCACAATCAATACTCTTAATATCAGTAATCAGGAAATCAAAAGACAAATTGCATTGGGGAAATCTGCTGTCCAGAGTACTAAAATGGAATGATGTCACTGTAGAGACTAAGGCATGCCTGGTGTAGTACATGGGCTTCACAGTTACTTGTTATGCTTCAGAGATATGAACAATGACTAACGATGATAGGAGAAGAATTGATGCCTTCAAGTTGTGATGGAGAAGAGTCTTGCCAAAAAAAGAAATAGGTCTCAGAGTGGGTAAAACCTAGTTTCTCTTTGGAGACTAGGATTTTGAAGCTCCATCTCACATACTTTTGGCACATGACCTGGGAGACATCATGCTTGGAAGAGTGGAGGCACAGCACAGGAAAGGAAGACCCCAGATGAAAAGGACTGATACAGTAACTGGGGCAATGGAGGTTGGTGTGTTGGAATTAGTGAGACTGGCTCAAGACGTGGCAGGATTCAGAGCTGCTGCACATAGGGTCACTGTGGTTGGCAGGGGACTCAACAGCACATAATAGCAACAACTGAGGCAAACCTTGCTCAATGATTTGGATTTGATTATAGCACTGAAACTGAATCCTGGTCTTATTGGAATTGTTGGACTAAAGCCTGGACTTATATGGTGAAATATTCTTTTTCTCCGCTACTCAATTCCTTAATAAACACCATTGTTGTTATCATAATTATAATCATGTGAATCAACAATGAATAAATAAAACTCTTGCTGCTGGTTGACCCCTACAATCACCATGGGGCTGGGCTCTGGGCTCCTTATCTGCTCTGGGGCAGTGATTGAGTGTGCTATTCTTCTTCCTTCTGGCTCTCTGAGAGAGATGTTCATGGCCCTGTGCCATCATGTGCTGTTTTCTGCTCTCTGGACAATTATGCAAAGACATTTAACTCTGTGGATATTTACAAACTATGGCTAACATTGAGAACAAAGGGACTCATAGAACACCTAACTGTGCTTACATAAAACTTAAACCTAGACCAAAAAGCTGTTGTGTGAACAGAGCAAAAGGACACAGCGTGGTTTGAAATCAGGAAGAATGTGCATCAGGGATGAATCCTTTGCCCATACCTATTCGATCTGTAGGCTGAGCAAATATATGAAAAGGAATGTGACATCAGGATCAGAAGACTCAGCAACAATCTGCATTATGCTCATGACAAAATCTTGTCTGATAAAAGTGAAGAGGATGTGAAATACTTGATGTGGAATATCAAGGCTTATGGTTTTCAGTATGAATTATTTTTCAACATTGAGAAAACAAAAGTTCTCATGATTGGGTCAATAGGCAACATTATGTTAAGTAGAGAAAAAGGCTGACATTGTTAATGATTTAATCTTGTTTGAATCCACAATCAGCATCCTTGGTAAAAGCAGTCCGTCAGGAGATCAGGAAACATACTGCATTGGAAAAGCCTGCTTTCAGGAAATCTTTACAAAACACTGAGAAACAATGATATCAGTGTGTAGACTAATGTGTGCCTGATCCAGGCCATAGTCTTTTCAAGCACTTGTTATGCATTTGAATGATGGACAATGAATAAGAATGACAGAAGAAGAACTGATGGCTTTGAGGTGCAGTGTTAAAAACAGTACTGAATATCCCATGGACTTCCAAAAGAACAAGAGATATTATTTGAAAAATACGCAGCCAGAGTGCTCCTTGGAGACAAAGATGGCACAGTTTCATCTCTCACATGCTGGGCATGTTGCTAGCAGAGACTATTCTTTGCAAAAGCACATCATACATGGATAGGTAGGGGGTCAGTGAAATATAGGAAGACCCTTAATGAAATGGATTGACACAGTAACTTCAGCAATAGACTCAAGTGTATCTGAGATGATGAGGATGGCAGAGGATAGGAAAAGGTTTATAGGGCTGCTGTGAGTCATAGTCATTGGAATGGCACCTAACAAAAACAAATGATTGGATGGTTGAATGGGTTTTCAGAAGAATATATAAATGGATTGATGGACTTGATTTGGATCAAATAGCTACACTTTCGCTATTGCCTCCACATGGTCCACTAAACCTCTGCCACCACTCTGGGTACTCTTCTCTATTTTACCAATTTCTTTTCTACCTTAGAAACCTGAGATCCAATCTCTCTGCTAGCAAAGATTTTTTGGACTTTTTCTTCAAATCTTGTCTAAACAGCTTTTTCTTCTGTGATCTTTCATCACTTCTTAGGCACTTTGCATCATTGAATCTTGTTTATTACCTCTAGAGACTCAGTTTCATTCATGAACTTGAAATTTTGAAATTATGCAAATTTGTTGTTGGTTATGGTTCCCTCCCCCCATTACATATTTGCCATTGTCAAACCTCATTTTAACTTTCTTTCTCCAAATATATCCCAAATTAATTGAGTCAATGATTTGAATCATCTTCATACACTGAGGTTTCAGGAACAGAGTAAATGCTCAATAAATGGTGTTTAATGAATGAACAGATACCTACAATATGATTTATTTCTTTGTATCCACAAACTACGTTTTACAGGAATGTTTTCATTTCATTTTGGTTTCTTATGATCAAAGAAACTTTGCAATAATTCTACTAATGAACAAAAATGTATACTTTGTCAATGTTGAAGCCTAGTTGTAATTTTCTCATTGCTAGACTAAAGGGGGGGAAAATTACAAAAACAATGACCTTCACGGATAACTTCACAATGACATTAATCGTGCAATTTTGCAGTTATCGCGTATGTTCACTTCTATTATCATAATTAATTTTCATAGTAGTCTTGTCCAGAAAATACTCTAGAAACAAAGAAGTTAAAATACTTAATATATGTCAACACTACAGTGCAAGTCTTTTATTAATTGCTCTTACTCTTCTGATATAGAGCTCTTGTGACCTAATGGCAAGAAGCTGGACTACAATCCTAAAGGCACTCAATTCAGATTCACACAGCACAAGGATGAACAATCTCCCCCATGCAATTTATTGCCTTTGAAAGCCAGCTGGAGGGTCAGCTATGAGTCAATTCTGACTCAATGGGAAGCAACAACTTCTGATATATGACATGGCCTCATTGTTAAAATTATTCTACTGATGGTATTATTATTGTCACACTACCATGATTACTATTTGTCATGGTTGATATCAGTCCCAACACTATATGCTTTCTTTTATTTTTATTATTAATCTTTACAATTAGCATGTTGTTGTGGTCGTGGTTGATTGCCTTCGAGTCGAGCATGACTCATATCAACCTTATGAACAAAAGACCTGAAGCTGCTCTACAACTATGGACATTTATCAAAGTTCATAGAGTTTCTGGAGGCATGTTGATTAGGAAGTGGATTAGCCTAGGGGATTGTATATTTATTATAATCTTATGACATATGAAGAAATCAAATCACAGGGAGGAGAGGACTAATAAGGGAGTAAATTAAGATAGTTTACTAACTTCAATGTTATTCTAATCCCTGAAATCAAAACACAAAGTATTATGCCTGTCATTGATTAAATTGTATCCCAAAGGGTAAATTGTTGCCAACTGAATTGCATTTCCCCAAAACATATGTAAATTCTAACTTCTATATATGTGGTGTAATTATTTTTGAAACTAGATTGTCTTTGTTATAATAGTTTAAGGTGAGTTTTGAGTAAATTTCTTAAAAAAACAAAAAGAGTATGGGAGAAAATAGACACCAAGTCATACACATATTTCAAAGGAATCAGAAAACAAAGGCTGAAGAAACAAGGACCTTCTCAGAGTCCATACAGAATGCCAATACTCTGAATTTGAAATCCTCTTGAACTGTGAGAGAATATATTCCTGTTTGTTGAATTGATCCATTTGAATTGTCTGTTACAATAGACAGCTAAAACAATACCGTGACTTCTTTTTTTTTTTTTAAGAAGGTAATAATTTTTTCTTAAGTCTATACAGTTTTGCAGTTTTGACGTGACTTCTTTTGATAAGAAGAAAAGTGAATGAATATCTAGGACTTGGGAAATTGACATGCAGAATAATCTAGGGCCACATCACTAGTAATAATCCAAAACCATGTGAGGTACAGGGTGGAGTTATCCTATGCCTTATGAGAAGATTACACTTGAAAAGATGGGACTGAATGTGAGCCAATTCACCATCATTCCTTCTGATCCAGGCACATGATTAATGCACTTAATTGCTGACAGACAGATATGTAATGAGATTACTCAGAACCTTGGCTGTGCACTTCTTTCTCATTGTTAAGTATGCTAATTTGCCATGATGTTCAATATACTGGCTGAATGAAAACAGTAGCTTCATTTTTTTTTAAAGTGAGAGAAGATCTAATCACACCAGGTAATTTGATTTTGATACACTGCTTTTTTTTCAACTCCCCCCCCCCACTTCTTTTTTAACACACATGCTCTTTTTCAATTAGGCGAAAGTATGTGATCGCTTGGAGATTACATAAATGATAATTACCACAAATGCGGCAAAACAATTCTGCCTAACCTTCCTCCACATAGTGGATTTCTAACTTATTTTGCATTCAATTAAAACAGAAAGAAAGGAGGGAGGGATGAAAGCAAAATATATGTTGAAATGACTCTGAGGCATCATATAAATGAATTTTATTGGGTCTTCACGTTATAAAGATTATTGGGAAAAAAATTGATGCCTTTGATTTGTGGTGCTAGAAGAGTATTGAACACAATCTGTCCTAGAACATGTGAAACCAAGTTGCTATCCGGAGGCAAGGATTTTTGTTCAATTTTTAAAAAAAATTTTATTAGTTTTAATGAAAGTTTACAGAGACTTCGGGTTTCCATTCATTCATTTTTGCACTTTTCTCCCTCCTCTCCCCCTCCCCCCGTTCGCTCTTCTATTTGAAGAGTAAAAGAAAAATTATTTCATTGTTATACAATCCCTTCCCCCAAGGCCACTCTATCATGAAGCCTCTGTTCTGGACTCCTGTCATGACAATAATACCTAATCATGTATCCATTTTAAACTGTTTTCTTCCTCATCTGTTTCAATACAGTATGCATTGTTTATCCCATCTTACTCAATCTCTCCCCAAACCTGATGTTAGTCCCATTTTACACAGCGCGGTACTGGTACAATGGCAGAAACATAAATCAGTGGACTAGAATTAAGAACCCAGAAATCAGTCCATCTACCTGTGGCCAACTGATTTTTTACAAGGAGGAACCTGTAGAGGCTGTTGTACAAACAGAGCAGAGGAGCACTGCATGGCTTAAAATTAAGAAGGGAGTGTGTCAGGCTTGTGCTCTCTCTCCAGACCTACTCAATCTGTATGTTGAGCTAATTATACAAGAAGCTGGACTCTATGAAGAGCAGTGGTGGCATCAGGATTGGAGGGAGACTATAACCTGTCTTATGCAGATGACACAACCTTGCTTGCTGAAAGTGAGAACTTGAAGCACTTTTTGCAGAGGATCAAGGAATACACCTTTGGTATGGATTACATTTCAATATCAAGAAAACAAAGATTCTTACCACTGGACTGATTGGCAACATGATGGATGTAAAGGAAACTGAAACTGTCAAAAGCTTCAACTTGCTTGAATCCACAATTAAAACCCTTGGTACCAGCAGTCAGGATGTAAGGAGATGCATTGTACTGGGAAAATCTGCTGTTAGGGACCTGTTCAAATTATTGAGGAGTAATGATGTCAGTTTGAGGTCTAAAGTGCTTTTTAGAACTGGACAATGAATTAGGATGACAGAAGAAGAATTGACTCCTTGGAGCTGTGGTGTTGGAGAAGAGCATTGAGCATCCCATGGATGGCCAAGAGAGCAAATAGATATATTTTTGCGAGAGTGGAGCAGGAGTGCTCTTCGGAGGCAAGGATGATGAGGCTTTGCCTCACATACTTTGAACATGGTGCTAGGAGGAACTATTTCTCGGCAAAAGACATGAGGCTGGGAAAGATGGATGGTCACTAAGGGAGAGGAAGACCCTCAACCAGGTGGGATGACATGGTTACTGCTTCAATGGGCTCTTGTGTATCAGGAAGTGTGGGTATGGCACAGGATAGAACAGGGCTCAGATCTCTTGTTAAGACTGTCATTATGAGTTGTACTCAACTCGACAGCACCTAACAGCAATAATAACAATTATGCATATTGTGGAGCTTTTTACCCCTTACAATAATCTTACTAATAACTACCTTTATGAAAGTTTGAATTCCGCTAGTTCCCTCAGAACACTGGTTTGATAATAATTGTTGTTCTATGCCATCAATTCATCAGCAACTCATAGTGACCCTATGTATGAACCCTTTTCTATCCTGAGTCAATCTCACTGTCTCTGACACGCCTTCCTTTATTAGCCCAGTCACTGTGTCAATCCATCTCATCCAAGGTTTTCTTCTTCTGCACTGTCACTCTATCCTTCCAAGCATGATGTGCTTTCCCAAGGGCTGGTTCCTCCCGGTGACATGCCCAAAGTATGTCAGAAGGAGCTTAAAAACCCTTGCCTCCTCATAACAACTTGATTTCACCCTCTCTAGGACCAACCTGTTACTTCTCTTGGCAGTCTATGGTATGTTCAATACTCTTTTTCAAGACAACTCAAAGGCATCAATTCTTTTTTCTGATATCCTAATTTATTTTCCAGCTCTCTGATGCATAGCAAGTAATTGAGATGGCCTTGACCAGGAGAATCTTAGCCTCTAGAGTGACATCTTTGTGCTCCAGCACTCTGGAGAGGTCCCTGACATCAGACTTTCCTAATCCAATTTGTCTTTTGGTTTTCTTGCTGCTGTTTCTAAGAATAGTAATTGTGGATTCAAGCAAGTTGAAATTGTTAACAATTGTTAACAATCTCTAACTCTTCTCCATCTATCAGGTTGCTGCCAATTGGCCCAGTGGTGAGAATCTTTATTTTCTTGACATTGAGTTTAAAAACAAGTTGAAGACTACAGTGTTTGACTTCCTGCACCAAATGCTTAAGGTCCTCTTCAGTTTCAGTGAGCAAATTTGTGTCATCTGCATAACACAGGTTGTTGATGAGTCTTCCTCCAATTCTGATGCTACATTCCTCCTCATAAAGCTCAGCATCCCAAATGATCTGTTCTGCATATAGATTGAAAATGTATGGAGACAGGATGCATCTCTGATACACACCTTTCCTGATTTTGAACAAAACAGTGTTTCCTTGCTCTGTTCTGAAAACTGCCTCCTGTCTGCTAAGTTTTGTATGAGCACAACCAGATGTCTGGGATTCCCATTCTCCTCAATGTTAACCACAATTTGTTGTGATTCACACAGTTAAATGCCTTTGTGTAATCAATGAAACACAGACATTTTTCTGATCTTCTCTGCTTTTAGTCAAACTCTGACTGTGACAATGAAGTCCCTAGTGCCACAGACTAATCTAAACCTAGCCTATACTTATGGTAGTGTTGTTGCTGAGTACCAGAGAGTCAAAACCAACCAGTATCTGACCTTTAGTTGGCTTTCAGAGGCAGTTAATTGCATGGGAATTAGAAATTACCCATTTGCCTTGAACCATGTGCATCCAGGATTGCAGCACAGCTCCTTGCCACTAGGCAAGCAAAGCCAGTAGTAGGGACGAGGAGCTCAATTGGACTACTGGCAAGAAGCTGCACTGTAATCTGAAGGCATTTCATTCGAGGCCACATGATGCTTCTTTGGAGAAGGATGGGCAATCTCCTCCCTTGTGATCAACTGCCTCTGAAAACCTGCTGGAGTGTCAGCAATGGATCAACGGTAGCAACGACAACAACAAAAAAATAGGGATATTAAGGCATGAAGTAACTGTCTCACATCTGTTCTTTAACTAAATCTTCATGATGCTTTATGGTGTGGGGAATAGGTTTTACTCTCGTTTTCCAGAGTAAAAGACCTCCTTGACTTGCTCTTTCCTGTGATAGGAACTAAGAAAACATAACAATTGATATAGTAATATATGAAGCATTTGGAGATCTGAAAAAAAGGAAAATAAGAAGAGTGTTACATGCAAGGGAGATTCTACTGAAGATTATCCAAAAACGACTGGAACAGCACATCAGCAGAGAATTGCCAGAAGTCCAGGCCGGATTTAGAAGGGGTCGTGGTACTAGGGATATTGTAGCTGATGTTAGATGGATCTTAGCTGAAAGCAGAGAATACCAGGAAAATATCTATCTGTGTTTCATTGATTATGCAAAGGTGTTTGACTGTGTGGAGCATAACAAACTGTGGCTGACTCTGAGAAGAATGGGAATCCCAGAACATTTAATCATGCTAATGTGAAACCTATACTTGGACCAAGAGGAATTAGTCAGAACAGAAGAGGGTAACACTGCATGGTTCAAAATTGGGAAACGAGTATGCCAGGGATGTGTCCTGTTTCCATACCTTTTCAACCTGTAAGCAGAGCAGATTATCCGGGAGGCTGGGCTCTATGAGGAGAATTGTGGCATCAGGATTGGTAGAAGATCTATTAACAATCTGTGTTATGTGGATGACACAACCCTGCTTGCTGAAACTGAGGAGGACCTGAAGTGCTTGCTGCAGAGGATCAAGGACTGCAGCCTTCAGTATGGACTGAGACTCAATGTCAAGACAAAGATTCTCACCACTGGACCAATTGGTAGTATCAGGATGGATGGCGAAGAGATTGAGATTGTTCACAGCTTCAGTTTGCTCGGCTCCATGGTCAACACTCTTGGCACCAGCAGTCAGGAAATAAAAAAACGTATTGCGATGGGAAAGTCTGCTGTTAGGGACCTCTCTAAAGTACTCAAGAGAAATGGTGTCTCTCTGGAAACTAAGGTGTGCCTTATACAGGCCACGGTCTTTGCAATCACTTGTTATGCATCAGAGATTTGGACAATGACTAGGGAGAACAGAAGGAGAATTGATGCCTTTGAGCTGTGGTGCTGGAGAAGAGTATTCAGCGTTCCCTGGACTGCCAATGTAACAAACAGATTCATCCTGGAGAGGATTAAGCCAAGCAACTCCTTGGAGGCAAGGATTCTGGGGCTTCCTCTAACATACTTTGGGCATGTTGCAAGGAGAGACAGGTCCTTGGACAGGGACATCATGCTTGGGAGGGTGGAGGGACAGCGCAAGAGGGGAAGATCCTCTATGAGATGGATTGATTCCGTGACTGGGGTATTCGGGATGCGTGTGTCAGAGGCAGTGCGATTGACACAAGATAGAGCAGGGTTTAGGGCTGTTGTACATAGGGTAGTTATGAGTAGCAAATGACTCGACGGCACAGAAGAACAACAACAAGAATATGGAGATAACGTTATATTGTTTTGTTATGTGCAACTGCACAAGGACAGAGTCAAAAGTGGCCTTCCAGCAGGTTTTTAAACCTTGTCAATTATATGGTAAGAGATTGTCCATCTTTCTCTTAAGGAGCAAGCTGGTGGATTCAAATGACCTACCTTTAGATTACAATGTAACTCTTTTATCTACTAGGTCACAAAAGACTATTTGCATCAAAAAATTGGAGTATTTCTTGTAACAAATCTAGACTTGATAATTGTAGTTAAAATATGTATTTGACAAACTAATTCAATCTTAAATAATCATAAGAAATATTAATCTTTTAAATTTTAATTAAAAAATCCCCCCAATTGTTCAATTGCATGTGAGTACTTATTGAACCCTTCTTTCAACCTTCATTGGCTAAAAAGCAACTGATCTTTGTAAAGAACCCAATCCTCTGGTCTCTGGAGCTCACAGAGAATAGCTTTTCAAATCATATTTCACTCAGATTATACTTTGTTGTTTTTTTTAAATTATATTTTATTAATTTTCATAAACATTTACAGAGATTTTGGGCTTCTATGTACCCATTCCAGAAGTCCCTCCAGGTTTAGCCCATCATGAATATAAATCATTGTATTTTTTATGCATCCAAAATACCCATACATCATCTAGTTTAGCATTGTTCAAAGTGACTTAGGGTCAGTTTAACTCTCAATTTCAGGAAGCTGCATTCTTCTCTTTTTCAACCACATGAATGCTCTAGACAATTAACTACTTGCTCTTGTGCCTATAGCAAAGGTCTTCCCCACAGGGATGAGAAGGCATTGTCAGAAGGAAGCTTCATTCAGGCATCAAGTGTGGTTCTTACCCAAAGACATTATGTCTCTTTCTACCCTCCAACACTGGTCCAGCTTTTGTGCAACAATACAAAAGCAAACAATGATCATTCCTTCTCTGTTGGAGGTGGGGACAAGTAGGAGAGTATAAAACAAGCTTTTGAAATCTCAGTCATTGAACTCCCTGCCACCCCAAGAACCTGACCTGAATCAACTCCTTGAAAACCCTGGGAAGCAATTGTCCTTTTCTTTAAGAAACTGTCAGCTTGGAAAGAAGCCAACAAAAGAGAAAATTATTGCCTTGCAATAGAGTCTTAAAGAATATTAAAGCTGGAGATTCCATTCTGATTATTGAGCCCAACCTCCTTAATTTATAAATGAAACTCACTAGGAACAACGAATTGATTCTAAGTTATACTGCCAATATCTTTTAAAAATATCATCTGGACAACCCATAATTGCTTGACTGCATAAAACAGAACACTCCCTGAATAAAATCTTGGTGGTTTCTCAGAGGAACAACGGCGAGGAGGGAATCAAGCTATTTATGGAGGTTTTAACTTCAGTTTGAGGATGAACATTCACATGGTACAAGAAATCTTGAACAGAATTGAACAAAGATAATGACACAAAACTTTAGAATTGATGAGCACAGAAAAGCAAGACTTTGAGTTCAGGGATTCAAATGGTCTTGAGATATAAGTAATTGCTTCCTTCCCCCCACCCCTGTTGACGTTTTTGTTTTCGGGTTTTTTTGTTTTTGTTTTACTTTTATTCTAAATTGGATTGCTCACAAAGGTCATATACATTGTGTTTCACATTATTCTTCATTCATACTGTGCTTCATACAATCATTCCTATGCATTATGTTTTATAAAATCAATCACCATTGGACCTTATCCATCATTATCCAAATTGCTCCTTTTTTTAAAGATTTAGTGGGTCTCATTGGAAGTCCTTGGAATGAAAAATAAATGTTAAATGCAACATTTATGTCTACAGCTAATGAAGTTTTTAACCTATACAATAATTTTCGTGGAATTTGACAACCTGGGTTTTCAGTGTCTAATCCCTAATTTAGAAATGAAATTCTTTTCTTTTTTTTTTTTGACAAAAGATAACAAAAATTTATTCTTTACAGCTCTGGTTTCTGGAAGTCTACAATCCCATTAGCAGAGCTATGTATTCACTCAAGACTGAAAGGAGAATATGTTCCATGTATTTCTCTTAATTTCTGGAGTTGTCAACTATCGTCAGCATTCCTTTGCCTATAGATGTGTCTTTTTTATATTTTAATTAATTTATTTTTCATTTG
>NW_006399899.1:6295979-6305004 GCF_000299155.1 Elephantulus edwardii
AAAGTTTGCTGAATCCTGAACTGTCCTCACAATCCTCATCACGTTCAAGTCCATTGTTGTAGTAATGTGTTAATCCAGCTTGTTGAGGGGCTTCTTCTCTTCTGCTGACTCTCTACTTTTCAAAGCAAGGTGTGTTTTCCCAAAGATTGATGCCTCTCAACACACTTCAAGAGTACGTGGGTTGCAGCCTCCCTCTCTCCATCTCTAAGGAGCCTGCTGGCCGTGTTTGCTCCAAGGCAGATTTGCTTGTCTTTTGACAGTCCATGGTTTATTTAATACTCTTTACTGATATTTCAAAATCCATCCTTTCTGTCTTTGACTTAGTCTGGAAGCTCTTCTGAAATCTTATCTATTATTTGTTTTCAAGTGGTCGATAGCAGATCCATGATTTTCCTGTGACAGCCATTTCCTCCCTTTCTCCTTAAATTTATAACTAGTGAATTTGTTGTTTTTACCTGCATATTTGCACTGGCTTTTGCTACGCTATTTCTATGTGTTTATATATAATCAATTAACCAAGAGAGAAACTATGAGAGGAATGTAAATTTGAGACCGGGGTGGGTGGGGAGAAAAAAAAGAAGAGTTAAGAGATGAGAAAATTCTCAGTTAGTACAATGCTGTTAGTTGCTGACATAGTTGGTTCTTGCGTTAAAATAATCAGATTTGAAACAGATACAGGATTGTTAAGAATAATTCTTTTCTTTTCATCCATATATTTTTTGTAACATTATAGCTAAATGTGTTTGTGCTTACACTAATATGCAATCTGAGATTTTACAGAATGCTGCTAAAAAGAAGTAGTTACAGATATTCTTGGTGTAGAAATAAGTATCATGGATTTGCTTCTTTGGTACTAAGATATTAGGTACTAATATATAGCAGTTACCTGGATCATTTCAGACAAGCAACCTAATATTGTTGATGTTTCTGACGCACCTTCACTGTCCAGATTTCTGGCTTGCACAGAAGTGGGGGTAACCCACACAGGCCAATGCTGGTAGGTGTCCTTTTGAAATGTGGACCTTGGAAAACCTACTTTATATCACTCATCTGTCAGTTTTCCATACAGTAGCAGCTTGTATGTTGTAGTGATGATGGAAGCTATTCCATCCAATATTCCAATATTTAAAATACCAGCAGAGAAATGAAATTCTTTTCTAACAACAATGTCTCTTAACTGCAGAAAATAAACAGAAAGCTAGGTTTCATATCTACTGTTCTTTTCATGACCCAAAAATGTATTATTGCTGTTGTTTTGTACCATAGAGTTGGAATTGACCTGAAGATGGGTTTTCAGAGGCAGTTAATCACATGGGAAAAACTGCCAATCATTATTCCACACATGCAGCAGGTGGCCTCGAACAATGTGCCTTCTGGGTTGCAGCACAGTTTCTTGCCATGAAGCTACTGGAGAGCCAAATAACTAAAGAGTTTCTGGAAAATTTTTGAAATAATCTTTTGTTTTATTTTTTTAAAGGTAGAGGTAGGGAAAATAAAATGAACGGAGATGATATAAAGAACATGTATGTATGAAAGGAAGAGACTAAATACCTGATATAAGGGTCCTGGGAGGTCCATGCAAGGAGGTGACTTTTCAAATGTCACCTCTTTGCATGTGCATATGCAAAGACCAAGGGAAGAGCTTTCCAAAAGCTTTTGTATATGGTGTGAGATGATGTAAACCCTGTTTGACCTTTCTGCAGGTAGCAGTCCAGTTTTGCCAGCACCATTTGTTGAAGAGGTTGCCACTTCCTCATTAGACAGGTTTTATTTGTTTGTTGAATATCAGTTGACCATAGGTAGCTGGGTCTATTTCTGGGTTGTCAGTTCTGTTCCATTGGTCTATGTGCTTATCATTGTACCAGTACCACGCTGTTTTGGGTACTACTGCTGTACTGCTGTGTAGCAGGTTTTGAGGTCAGGTAGTGCTATGCCTTCCCCTTCATTTTTGTTGTAAAGAAGTACTTTGCTTATTTGTGGCATCTTTCCTCTCCAAGTAAACTTGAAAATTTCCCTTTTAACCTTCTTGAAAAATGAATTTGGTATATGTAATGGGATTGAGTTGAACATGTAGATTTTTTTTTGTAGAATTGTCATTTTCACAATATTTAATCCACATACGTGAAGTGCTTGCTGCAGAAGGTGATTGGCTTTGTAAATGGTATTACTTTCTTGGTTTCCTTCTCTGAGTTCTCTTTGTTACTGTAGAGGAATCCCACTGATTTTTGGATATTGATCTTATATACTGCCACTCTACTAAATTGGTCTATCTCTAATGGGGTTTCTTTTGTTGAGTCCTTGGTGTTATCTGTGTACACTGTCATATCATCTCATCTTTATTCCTAGTAACTAGCTCCATGACTTGGGAAGTTTATGGAAACATCAGCTTCAATTATCCGTCTTTTAATAATATAGCAACGATAATATTAACCAGCAATGATTAAATTTGTCCAAGGTATAAAGTGGAAAATATCTATAAAGCTTTTAATTCAGAATCTGTTACTTAAAAAAAAAATCTATTGTTATTGTTGTTCGGTGCTGTGAACTCCTAGTTACCGTATGAACAGCAGATCTGAGCACTGTCCTCTCCTGTGCTTTCCTCATTATCTATGACACACTTTAACCTGTTGCTGTAGTCACCATATCAACTCCATTCATTGAAAATAGTCCTCTCTTTTGCTAACCCTCCACTTTTCCAAGCATGATGTCATTGTCCAAGGAACAGCTTTTTCTACCAACATGTCCAAAGGATATGAGACGACGCTTTGCTGCATTTTTCCAAGACATTCTGTTTGTTGTTTGTCAGTCCCTGGGATATTTAGTGCTATTTTTCAACATCACAATCAAAGTAATCAGTTCTTCTGCCAGATTATTTATTGTCCAGGTCTCATCTGTAGCAGGTGATTGAAAAAGCAATGGCCTGAATCAGGTATACCTTCAAACGGATTTAATTGTTCCTCAGTAATTTGGAGAGGTTCCTGAGAGTGGACTTTCTCAATGCAATATGTCTTCTGATCTCCTCACTGCTGGTACCAGGGATGTCGATGATGGATCTAAGGAAGATAAAATTGTTGACAATTCCTATCCTGTCTTCATCTATGATGGTATTACCTGTCAGTTTAGTGGTGAGGAGGTTTTGTTGTTGTTGTTGTTGTTTTTTATTTGAATAAATGGAAAAGAGGGAGCTCTGGTGGTCTAGTGGCAAAAAAGCTGAGCTATAACCCTGAAGACGTGCAGTTCAAGGCCACCAGCTGCTCCTTGGGAGAAAGATGGCCAATCTTCTCTCATGCGATTAACTGCCTTGAAAACCCACTGCAAAGTCAGCTATGGGTAGGTTATAACTTTATGATATGCAACAACTACAAATAAGAAAGAGTAAAGAGTCATTGGAAGATATAGTGCAGTACATACCTGTACTGGGATGTGTGAGGATAGGAGAAGTATTTGTTCTGTTATCCTCTTATCCTCCCCCAAATGTTTCCTGGTTACAGCAGCATTTTAACTCTCTATTGCTCATTTATATAACTTTTAAGTAGTATTTCAATACCTATTCTTTTTGTTTTGTCAATTTTAAACACTATGTGAACTATCCTTTATTTGTTAAGGATGTTGTTATTGTTAGACACCATCTAGCTACAACTCAGTGACTCTAAAAATGGCATATCTAAACTTTGCTCGATCCTGTACCATTGTTATCATCTCCAATATTTGCATGCCTTTTGTTACTGTCACTGTATCAACCTGTCTTGTTGGACATCTTCCTCTCATTCTTTGACTCTCCATTTCCCCCAGTATTCTGTCTTTTTCCAAGGACTAGCCCCTCTTGACAATAGGTCCAAAGTATGTTAGATGAATTTTCACCTTATCTCCAGGAGCTCTCTCGCTGCAATCCTCCACCACAGAATAATTTGTTCTTTTGGCAGTTCATTCAATAAATTATCTCCAACACCACAATTCAAAGGCATCAATTCTTCTTTTGTCATCTTTATTCAGTGTCCATCTTTCAGATGCATAGGAAGCAGTTGAAAATACCATGGTTTGAATCACACACCCCTTCATCTTTAAACTGATATTGCTGTTTGAATATTTTGGGGAGGTTCTTAACCATGGATTTTCCCAATGCAACTCATCTTTTGATTTCTTAACTGCTGCTACTATGGGTGTTGATTGTAGATTCAATTAAAATTATATCATTGACAATGTCTATCTCTTTTAGATCTATAAGCATGCTGTATGTTTGCCTGCTTATAAAGATTTTTCATTTTTTTGATGTTGAGATATAATGCATATTGAATGCTGTAAACAATCACCTTCTGCAGTAAGTATTTCAAGTCCTATTACTTCAACAAGCAAGGTTATACTGTCTCTTTAATGCAGATTGTTTATGGATCTTCCTTCAATCTTGATGCCACAATTCTTCAAAGAGCTCAGCTTCTGGAAGATTTCCTCAGCATACAGGTTGAATAAGTGTGAAGAAAGGAAACAACCCTGACTCACACCTTTCCTGATTTTATATTATGCATTTTCCCCTTGCTTTGTTCGAATGGTGGCTCCTTAGTCTGTGCAAAGATTTTACATGATCACAATTAATTGTTCTCAGTGGTAGCCATTTATTTTAATCCACACAATCAAATACTTTTGTGTATTCCCTTCTTTCTCTATTCTCAACTTTCATTCAAGATTCCTCTAACATCAACAGCGATATCCTTCATTCTATGACCTCATCTGAATCTAGCTTAGGTTTCTGGCAGCCTCTGTTGATGTACTG
Organism: Elephantulus edwardii; assembly: GCF_000299155.1. Taxonomy (NCBI): domain Eukaryota; kingdom Metazoa; phylum Chordata; class Mammalia; order Macroscelidea; family Macroscelididae; genus Elephantulus; species Elephantulus edwardii. The sequence goes on from NW_006399899.1 coordinate 6,300,748, forward strand.
TTCTAGCTGGATTGTTGGGTTGCTGTGGCTTTTTTTTATTTTTATAATTTTCAGGAAGATTTTACTTGAATATGGCATTAAGATTATTCTTTGATGATTTTCACATACCGTTGGATCATTTTTTTTTTTTTGAGGGAGATCTCTTCCAGTCACTTGATTAGGTTACTGTATTACTAATTCCTAGGGATAGACTAACAAGAATGTCCAGGGCTGCTTCTGTTTGTCGAATGGTATCAATTAGTATAAATTCTTGGGACCTTATTATTTGCACCTACATTTAATGCAGTTTTATTTTCTAATTCTATTTTTAATTTCTTGGTGTTCTATCTGTATATATCTGAAAGATATGTTTGAACAGGTTTCCAAAAATAAATTTTGTGAGGGATATCTTGTGCATGTGATTTTTGGAGGTAGAGATTCAGGGTAATCTATCCAGAACTGAGGAAGGACGACAGAGAAGGGCATAGAGGTAGTTTTCAGTCAGAATCCAGCTTTAGTTCAGTCTCATCAAGAACTGTAGAGCGTAAACTGCACCAAACAATAAAGTTCACGTTGCATCTCCCTAACTGCTTTCCAGCTCAGGAATACCTTGAATGTTAAACTTAATGCACTCAATTTCATGGTCTTTTAAAAAATTGGTTTGTTCACAAAATTGTGCTTCACACTATTCTTCACTCAAATTGTGTTTTATACAATCGTTCTCATGCACTATGTTTTTTTTAATTAATCACCATTAGTCCTGGCACATCATTACCCTGTCTTTTCAGGTCCCTGTTGGATCCTTCCCATTTGCTTCAACTCCTCTATCCACTTACCAAACTCTGGAATCTGGTGGTTTCATCCCTACCCATTCTCAGCCTTCCCTTTGAGTTCCCATACATGTTTTACTAGGTATCCATCTAGTTTTATAATAATGGTCTTATGCCGTTTTTGTCCTTATAAGACTGCATTAGTTCACTCAGCACAGTGCACTCTAGTCTCTCCCAAGTTACATAGCATTTTTCCAAATCATTGCTACTATGTGATACATAGTATTCCTTTGTGTAATGTACCACAATTTCTCAATCAGTTCTGTTGTGGTTGGACATTTGAGCTGTTTCCATGTTCTTGTGGTGGTGACTAACACTACTGTGAACATTGTGTCTTCGTCATAATTTTCTTGGGTTATATTTCTAGTAGTGGAATACCTGGGTCATATGGAGTTTCTATGCTCTATTTCATTGTTTTTACAACTTCCAATTTTTCCTAAATTCATACTTTGTACTGAAAATTCCTTTAGCTTGAGAAATGCCAAGCAAATTTGGCCCCTTTGATGTTCTGACTCCCATTACTTGTACATTTCATGATAATATTTTGATTTGTCTTCCAGAGCTGTCCATTGAAATTTTCTATTTAGCTCCTTAAAATCCTTATTATTTTCCCTTCGCTTTGGCGTCTCAGAACTCTAGTGCAATATTCAGTCTTTTCTGATATCCATTTTGGTTTTTCCTTCTTCCTCTATCTTTGCAATGACCATTTTGCATTTTTCATAGATAATATTCTTGATATCCTCCCACAGTTCATCTGGTCTTCATTCATTAGTGTTCAAGACCTCTAAATTTTCCTTAGCAATTTTTAAATTCAGGTGGAAGAGAGCCAAAATAAAATTTTGATTCCTGTGTATTTGATTTAACCTTCTTTAACTTTAATTTGAACTTGCATATGAGTAGTCATACATATTTCATCTAACAGATGCTGCCCTGGATGTGCTCACCAAGTTGTGCCAAGAAATCTGGAAGAGATCTATATTTGTTCCCATCCCAAAGAAGGATGACCCAATAAAGTGTGGAAACTATAGAACAATACCATTAATTTCACATGCAAGCAAGATCATACTGAAGATTATAAGAAAACGACTGGAAGAGCATATCAGCAGAGAACTGCCAGAAGTCCAGGCTGGGTTAGAAGGGGTCATGGTACTAGGGATATTGTAGCTGATGTTAGATGGAGCTTAGCTGAAAGCAGGGAATACCAGAGGAATGTATATCTGTGTTTCATTGATTATGCAAAGACATTTGACTGTGTGGGTCATAACAAACAGTGGCTGACTCTGAGAAGAATGGGAATCCCAGACATTTAATCGTGCTAAGGCGAAACCTATACTTGGACCAGAAGGCGGTCATCAGAACAGAGCAGGGTAACACTGCATGGTTCAAAATTGGGAAGGGAATAAGCCAGGGATGTGTCCTGTCTCATACCTTTTCAACCTATATGCAGAACAGATTATCTGGGAGGCTGAGCTCTATGAGGAGAAATGTGGGGTCAAGATTGGTGGAAGATCTATCAACACTCTGCGTTATGCAGATGACACAACCGTGCTTGCTGAAACTGAGGAGGACTTGAAGTGCTTGCTTCAGAGGCTCAAGGACTGCAGCCTCCAATATGGATTGAGGCTCAATGTCAAGAAGACAAAGATTCTCATCCCTGGACCAATTAGCAGCATCGGGATGGATGGTGAAGAGATTGAGATTGTTCCTAGCTGTAGTTTGCTTGGCTCCACACTCAACACTCTTGGCACCAGTAACTAGGAAATTAAAAGGCGCATTGCCATGGGAAAGTCGGCTGTTAGGGACCTCTCCAGAGTACTGAAGAGAAATGGTGTCTCTCTGGAGACTAAGGTGTGTATGGTACAAGCCATGGTCTTTGCTATCACTTGTTATGCATCAGAGAGTTGGACAATGACCAAGGAGGAATAGAAGGAGAATTGATGCCGTTGAGCTGTGGTGCTGAAGAAGAGTATTGAGAATACCATGGAATGCTAGAAAAACAAACAGATTTATCCTGGAAAGGGTTAAACTGGGTGGCTTCTTGGAGACAAGGATTCTGAGGCTCTGTCTAACATACTTTGGACATTTGTAAGGAGAGACAGGTCCTTGGAGAAGGACATCATGCTTGGGAGGGTGGAGGAACAGCGCAGGAGGGGAAGGCCCTCTATGAGGTGGATTGATTAAGTGACTGGAGTAATCGGGATGGGAGTGTCAGAGACCGAGCAATTGGCACAGGACAGAGCAGAGTTTAGGGCTGTTGTACATAGGGGTAGCTATCAGTCCTAAGCCACTCGACGGCACATAACAACATGAGTAGGTAATGGTCTGTTTTCACTGCTGACATTGAACTTCTCAAATGATTCCTTCCATACATGTAATTTTTTGATTCCTGTGTATACCATTATGGAAAATCCATGCCTATAGCTTGTCTTGTATTTCTTATAAAAGGTACTTGTAATAAATAAATCATCTACTGTGCAGAATTTTATCATTTTATCATTCTATCTGCAGTCTCATTTCTATCACCAAGTTCATGTTTTCTGACTAATGATTTTTCTTCCTGGTTCCCAACTTTTATGTCCCAGTAACCCATAATTATTAAAGAACCTTGGTTGCATGTTTGATTAATTTCTGACTTCAAAAGTTGGTAGAAATTGTCTAATTGCTCCTCTTTGGCTCTGGTTATTGCTGCATAAATTTGAATTATGGTGATATAAACAGGTCTTTCTTTTTTATTTTTTAATATCTCATTTTATTAAATAACCAATTTATAAAGTCATACTAATGCATTGGCTTGAGAGAAGAAACCATTCCTTCTCATTGTCCATAATATTTTCAATGGTGGTGGTGGTGGTGGTAGAAATGGGATTATACCAGGTGTCAGAAGTTGTCCTCCACTCCCCACTTTTTCTTTTCCAAGTCATAACAGTATGGAAAGGCAGATGTTTGTATTTCAAGAAAGTTGTGCTAGTCTTTCAGCCTATCTTTGTTTAGGTGGAAGTTGTATACTACCCACTGCCTCACCCAATCTCCCCAACCAATTCTTGTCTGCCTTTCCTAGCAATTAACTTGAGACACCCTTAATCTAAACAGTTTCTACTTAACTGTGTTCTTAACTTTTAGGATTAAGTATCCTGGAACAGGGAATGTGAATTATAATCAAAATCAGGTAAAGAGTTTTAAGGAAGTCTTGACAGGAACCTAAGAACAACTGAATTGTACTCCAGAAAAAGTTTTAACTGTGGTTCTGAAACATTCCATGAGCTCTTCACACAGTATGAGTTTTGGTCAATAGTTTGGGCCTGTGAGCCAGATAATCTGAAGCTTGCCCTGCGTGGACACTGTAGGTCTGGCACACTCCATAGCAAGAGTTCTTTAATTCCATCACAGAGTACTCTCCAATGTACTATAGTTGTCCTTAAAGCTCTTCAATTTGAGGAAGTGTTTGGCA
>NW_006399899.1:6305484-6313338 GCF_000299155.1 Elephantulus edwardii
ATCATCATTTGCAAGGAGCTGGGGCTCGTATTTGATATCCTGCACCCTGGATAGTCGAATATCAATCTCCTCTTTCAGATCCTTGGGAGCATTGTGTCCCACAGGGACATGAGGTCCTCTTCTAGATTTCATTGCAAAATGCATGATTTGCCTCTTCATAAAAATAAACAAGAGGACAAACACCAGGCTCCCGTATGCCATCACCAGCACGACATTGACTCCGGACAGCCAGTTACTGCTGGACGCCATGGCCGCCTCATCCTGCACAGACCTGCTCTGCTGTACTTCATTACCCTGCCTCGTCAGCCAGGCTTCTGCTGAGGCAACGGTGGATGGGTTTCCTGGAGCTCCACAGCCATTTCTTTACCCGGGAAGACCAAGCCAGCAAACAGGTCTTTCTTATATGTGTATTCTTATATGTCTATCCTGTCAAAATATCATATTTCAAGATGGATCTTTAAGACAAGCAATCCTGTTTTGCTCACTTTTTCATCTCCAGCGTAATATATGATCATATGATTCAAAATGTCCCATGCCAAACCACCTTATTTTGCCAGTACCTAATATGTCAATATTTATGTGTTCCATTTCTTTCTTAGTGATGTCCAGTTTTCCTACATTCATGCTTCTCACATTCCATGTTTCAATTATTTTCTTCTTGCAATTGTTCCTCCTTCCTTTGTGTTTCCAAATTTGAGGGCTCAGTCTCAGTTGCAGTATCTGTTAGTTTACTCTAAGAGTGCTCTCTTGCCCATAAGGTTTTTGAAGGCCTGTTATATTTCAGAAGCAGATGGCCAATCCTTCTTCCTAGTCTGTCTTAACTTGAAGGCTTAGTTTTAGAACAATATCTGACAGACAAGTATTTTACCAAAAGGAGCAGATGAAGATACTTCCCCTCCCAGAGATAGCTAATACATTCAGTGCAACCCCCATGTGTCTTGTCTCTTCCCTTTCAGTGCTACATCAGCATCCCTTGCACTCTTGCCTACCCTGTCCAACATTTCCTTCCCCTCAGTGATCCCTTGGTATGACTGCTTATGCCACGAGCCGCTTTTGTGATGTCTTATGCCTTTCACTGCTGCTGGTCTGTCACATTGATTTCTGTTTCATGTTTAGGAGGATTTATGTCCAATCCCATGTACCAGCTTCAGGGAAGGATTTTTGTCTGAAGCAGTACTAGGGAAAGGTTCTTACCCCTGATTTTCTTCTCCAGGACGGCTGTCACAATATAATAATGTCCAAGGTGTGGGCTATACCTCCTTTAGATCTGACATTCTGGTGTGGCCCTTGGGCCTAACACAGATCTGAGATTGAATGTCTTGCTTAGGATGCCTGATTATTAATAATACTGATGGACTTCTGGGAGAATGGAAGTTACCTCTTGGTGATGAAGGCCGTCTCAGATTCATGCCTTGTGTGAAGTTCTGAGGTACTTTTGCTTCCTGAAACTGAGGAGGACCTGAAGGTGCTTGCTGCAAAAGTCAAAGTATATAGTCTTCAGTATGAATTGAATCTCAACATCAAGAAAACAAAGATTCTCACCACTATGTCAATTGGCAGCACCATGATAGATGAAGAAGAAATTGAGGCTGGTAACAGTTACAGATTCCTCAGCTCCACAATCAGTACTGTTAACATCAGCACTCAGGAAATAAGAAGATGAATTGCACTGGGAAAATATTCTGTCAGGGACCTCTCCAGAGCACTGAGAAGCAACAATGTCAGTCTAGAGACAAAAGTGAACTTGATCCAGACTATGGTCTTCACAATTACTTGCTATGCATCAGAGAGCTGGACAATAACCAAAGATGACAGAAGAAGAATTGATGCCTTTTAGTTGTGATGCTGGAGAAGAGTCTTGAACATACCTTGGCCCACCAAGAAGACAAATAAATATTCCTTGGAGAGGGTAAAATCAAGTGTCTCCTTGGAGAGTAGGATTTTTAGGCTCCTCCTGACATAACTTGAGCACATGGCCAGGTGGAATGAGTCCTTGGAGAGGGACACCATGTTTGAAAGGGTAGAGGGACTGCACAGGAGCTAAAGATCCAAGGTGAGAAGTTGATTCATAGTGACCCTATGAACAACAGATCTGAACTCTGTTCTATCCTTCCATCCTCACAATGTTTAACATGTTTGATCCGATTTCTGTAGTCACTGTGTCAATCTATGTCATTGATGGTTTACCTCGCTTTAGCTATCCCTCTACCTTTCCAAGTATGATGTCCCTCTTTGATGAATAGCCTATCCTAGAAACATGCCCAAAGTATGTGAGACAAATCCTTATCATTTTTACGTTCAAAGAGCACTCTGACTGTAGCTTCTGCAAGACATGTGTTCCTTCCTCTGCCAGCTGATGGGATGTTCAATACTCTTCTCCTACACTAAAGTTCAAAGGTATCAGTTCTTCTTCTATCATCTTTATTCATTGTCCAGTTCTCAGAAGCACAGCAAGGGATTGAAAAGACCACAGCCTGAAATAGATGCGTCTTAATCCTTAAACTGGCATAATTGCTGAAATCTTTCTATTTAATTTTTTACAATTTCCAATTTTATTCCTACTCTCATTCTTCCTAATCTGTCTTAAACGGAAGGCAATGCAGAAATCTGTCCATTATGGGTGTTTAAAATGCCAGTGATAAAGCTTTCCACATCCCAGTAACACACACGTCTCTCTAGTACAGCAACTAACACACAGGAGCTATACTCATAAAAGCAGATGGCGAAGTAGCAATGTGAAAATTATTCTTCCAACACAATAAATCAACATATACATATTTCATACCTAAGAACAATCCTTATAGACAAGCAATTGTACAGATATCACAACATAGGCAATGACTGTCTTCCTCAGTGTCATTAAGCAGTTCAGGCTTCACTAAGGACTACAGGAGAACAATTAATGATTTTGAATTTTGTATTGAAGAAGAATACTGAATGTTAAATGGACTACAAAAAGAAAAAATAAGTATGTTTTAGAGAAAGTGCAATCAGTATGCTCTTTGGAAGCAAGGATGGTGAAATTTCATCTCACATATTTTGGGCATGTTTTTAGGAGGGAGAGATCTTGCTGAAAGACATCAGGATTGGAAAACTGGTCAGTGAGGGAGAGGAAGACCCTCAACAAGAAAGATTTATACAATAATGATCTTATGCAGTATTTGTCCTTATGAAATTGAGATTGTTCACTTAGCATAATGCTCTCTAGTCTCTTCAAATTATGTAGTTGGTAATGATGTTATGTGCCATCAAATTACCTGCCACTCTTAGTGACCCTACATACAACAGACTGACACCCTGCCCTATCCTGTCCCAATCTCATTGTCTCTGACACATCTACCCCCGTTTTCCCAGTCACTGAATCAATATACCTCATAGAGGGTCTACCTCTCTCACGCTATCCCTCCAACCTCCCAAGTATGACCTTCTTCTCCAAGGACTGGTCCCTACTTGTAACATGTCCAAAGTATGTCAGATGAAGCTTCAGAATCTTTGCCTCCAAGGAGCAGCCTGGTTTAACTCTCCAGGATGATCCTGTTTGTTTTGTTAGCAGTCCATGGTATATTCAATACTATTCTCCAACACCACAGCTCAAAGGCATTAATTCTCCTTCTATCCTCCGTAGTCATTGTTCAACTCTCTGATACTAGCAAATGATTGCAAAGACCACGGCCTGAATCAGATGCACCTTAATCTCCAGAGTAACACCATTGCTCTTCAGTACTTTGGAATGTCCCTAACAGCAGACTTTCCCATCACAATATGTCTTAATTTCCTGGCCTCTGGAATGTAGTATTTTTCATAATCATTGCTCCTGAGTGCTGCATAGTATTTAACAGTATTCCATTGTGTGACTGTCCCACAAAATAGAAATAGAATGAGTAAAACCTATATGAGGACCCAAAGAAGGAAGGGGTGGGAACAGAGGGGTAATGATAGGTAGGGGTGAAACCACAGGATTGAGTGTGAGGGTAAAGGAAATTGGAAGGATCCAGTCGGAACCTGAAAAGACAAAGTAATGATGGGCGTGGTTCAATGGTGACTAATTTTATAAAACATAATTCATGGGAATGATTGTATGAAGCATAACATTAGTGAATGATAGTGTCAAACAAAATGCATATAAACTTTGTAAGCAAAACTGCATAAAAATTATAAAAAAATTGAAACAATGACTTTAACAGTAGGTTCAAGTGCATCAGAGATTGTGAGTATAGCATAAGATAAGGCAAGATTCAGGTCCATTCTTTATAGGGTCATCATGAGTCACAGTTGACTAGATGGCACATAACAACAATATCAGGTTGTCATTGGCTATAGGCTACTCAGAGGACACAGACCTATTAACATAGACTCTCTGTCAAGGGCAATCTGTGAGCCAACTCTTAGCAGTTGGGGAGCTGGTACACTAGATGATGAAAACTATAATAACAATAATTATAACATGTCCTTCACATTACTATCATCTCTTTGGAGATTCACTATTACACTTGCATTTTCTCATTCAATTATTCCCAAATATACATGTAAACACATGCTTCCACCATCACCATCAACAACCACTCTAAAATCACCGAAGCCTTAACAGTGAAGCATTAGAACATAGGGTTACAGTCATTTGCTTAACAGCAAAAATGAACGACACAAGTTCATTGTGATAATGTGACTTCTCCAATGTCCAACAATAATTGCCCCAAATGAGATGCAGTTCCAAATTTTCCAATTCTAAATTTAGTGTTCTATTGATTTTTTTTTTCACAGCACTTCAGTCTAAGTTTTTTTTTTGCCAAATTGAATGTTGTTGTAGTGTTGCTAAGCACTGCCAAATGGATCCTTACCTATATGAACCATATCACTAAAGGAAGAAGCACCACCTGGCCGTATGCTGACTATCTTCACAGTCAACACTATGTTTGACCTACTGTTGTGGCCATTGCATTGATGCATCTCATTGAAGTTCTTCCTCTTTTACTGATCTGTGTTATTAAACATGATTTATTTCTATTTCTCGATAATTAGGCTGCATTTTATAGCTATGACATTTTAGTAAGATATTTTCTCTTTTGCATTTTGGGTCAGTTCCTGAGTTTTCTTGGTGGAACTTTAATTCTCATCTTTGTCCCATACTTTGCAATCCAGGACACTCAGTTACAGAATACAGAACTCACTAAGCATATTTTAAATAACAGGGATATTTATTATCTCACACAAAGTTCCAAAATTTCAGCAGTTGCAGAGTAACTCCAGTAACTGTGTGAAGCAACAATGTCATCAATGTTAGCAGTCCCTTCCTTTGACTTTTTCAATGACAGTTCTTCCATTTAGGTTCACTATCCAAGATCACACAGTCCAAGTTTCTCCGTGAAGGCTAGGATTTTGAAACTGCGTCTCACATACTTTGGTCACATGACCAGGAGAGATTGGTCCTTAGAGAAGGACATCATGCCTGAAAGATGGAGGGACAGCTCAAGAGAGGAAAACTTCAGATGAGAGGGTTTGATACAGTAGCTGAGGCAGTGCGAGTTGGTGTGTTGGAATCAGTGAGACTAAATATTGACAGAACCTGCTTCAGAGCTGTTGTACATAGGGTTGTTATAGGTCACAGGTGACTCAATGGCACATAACAACAACAACAACAACAATAAAGCTATATAAGTCTATGGGATATTTTATAAGGCAGTAACATTTGAGATAGAAAAATAGTTGATTAGGCACAAAAAAGAAAACACAAATGTGTTGCAGACCGAGGGTAAAGTAATTTTATAATTTTTAACAATGAGACAGACAATCAGGAATGAGATAGAACAGAAAGCATAAAACGGGACCAGAAGTTCTCTACTGAAGACCCCAAGCCAAGCTTTTCTGTATCTTTATTGAAAATTATCTGCAAGTAAATCACAAAGATAATTCAATGCAAATGAAGCTAAGCTCTTTCTATTGAAAACCTTCTGCTTGACCCGGAAAGGAGGGGTTAGCAAATGCAAGAATCTGGCAAACCCTTGAGGATTGCCTTAGTAGCTGAGGGTGAACTCTAGCTTGTACCTCACCTCCCCCACATCTTGAGATAGCATTCAGTTTATTACAAATATTCAGTATTGGTTTCCCATACAAAAGGAAGATGATATTCATGTTGTTGTTGTGTTGTTGTTATATGCCATCGAGTCACTTTCGACTCATCGCGGCCCTATGTAAAAGAGTCCTAAACACCACTTTATCATGTGCCGACCTTGACTTCTCAAACACACTCATTCCTACCACTGCACTCACAGAATCGATCCATCTCATTGAATGTCTTCCTTTCCTGCACCGTCCCTAAACTCTCCCAAATATGATGTCCCTCTTCAAGGACCAGTCCCTCCTTGCAACATACCGAAAGTACGGCAGATGAAGCTTCAAAATACTTGACTCCAAGGAGCATTCTGGCTTCACCCTCTCCAGGACAAACCTGTTTGTTCTCCTCGCAGTCCGTGATATATTCAACATCCTTCTCCAGCACCACAGCTCAAAAGCATCAATTTCTTTCTTTCATCCCTAGTTACTGTCCAACTCTCTGATGCACAGAACATAACTGCGAAGACTACAGCTTGGATCAGGCCCTTCTTAGTCTCAAGCCTGACATTCTTGCTCTTCAGTACTCTTGAGAGGTCTCTCACAGCTGACTTTCACAATGCCATTTGTCTGTTGATTTCCTGGCTGCTGTTACCAAGAGTGTTGAATGTGGGGCCAAGTAAACTAAAATTGTTAACTATCTCAATCTCTTCACCATCCGCACTGATGCTGCCAATCGGTCAAGTGGTGAGAATCTTTGTTTTCTTGATCTTGAGCTTCAATTCATATTGAAGGCTGCAGTCCCTGACTTTCTGCAGCAAGTGCTTCAGGTTCTTCCCAATTTCAGCAAGCAGGGTTGTATAATCTGCATAATGCAGGTTGTTGATGATTCACCAGTTCTGATGTCACATTCCTCCTCGTACAGCCCAGAGTCTCTGATAATCTGTTCTGCACACAGATTTAAAAGGTATGGAGACAAAATACATCTCTGACAGACCCCCTTCTTAATTTTGAACCATGTAGTGTTTCCTTGCTTGTATTACATAAAAATCCCTAGAGAACTGAGGAAAAGACATTCAAGACACCTAAGGACTTTTCAACAGAACCAACAAAGACACAAAGCCTTACTTGAGAGCCGGCACACTAAATTCAAACTTGTATCCTATTAAATTTTTGTTTCTTAGAGTCATACTTTTGTTTGTAATACTTATTACAGCATTGTTATAAAACTAAGACAATTAAATGTTTAAAAATAGACTATTCCAAGTTGGTAGGTTTTCTTTTAATTATATTGGGAACACTTTTTTTATGTTGTTGTTGTTGTTGTTGTTATGTACCTTTGAGTTGCTTGTGACTCACAGCGACCCTATGCACAACACCCTAAACTCTACTCTTCGCTATGCCAATCACACTGTCTCCGATATACCCATCCCAATTATCCCAGACAGTGTAATCAATACACCTCATAGAGGACCTTCAGCCCTCCTGCGCCATCCGTCCACCCTGCGAAGCATGATGTCCCTCTCAAAGACCTGTCCTTCCTTACAACATGTCCAAAGTATGTCAGATGGAGACTCAGAATCCTTGCCTCTAGGGAGCAGCACAGTTTAACCATCTCCAGGTTGAATCAATTTGTTTCCCTAGCAGTCCATGGTACCCTCAACACTTTCTCCAGCACCACAGCTCAAAGGCATCAATTTTACTTCTATCCTCCCTAATCATTGTCCAACTCTCTGACGCATAACAAGTCATTGCAAAGACCATGGCCTGTATCAGACTCACCTTAGTCTCTAGAAAGACACCATT
>NW_006399899.1:6314658-6327444 GCF_000299155.1 Elephantulus edwardii
TGTGAAATCAGTGAGATTGTTCTATAGTTTCCACACTCTGTTGGGTCACCTTTCTTTGGGATAGGAACAAATATAGATCTCTTCCAGTCAGTTGGCCAAGTGGTCCTTCTCCAGATTTCTTGGCACAACCTGGTGAGCACATCCAGGGCAGTATCTTTTAGCTGAAATATGTCAATTGGTATGCCATCTATTCTGGGGGCCATATTTATTACTATTTCCTTCAAAGCAGCTTTCACTTCTTCTTTCAACACCATAGGTTCTTGCTCATATTTTGTTTCATTAAACTCTTCTGTGTCTGCCCAATACCTTTCGATACAATGACTCAGTATATTCTTTCCATCTTCTTTTAGTACTTCTTGGATCTTTTAATATTCTGCCTAAAGCCTAAAGCATTCTTGATTATAGCAACAGGGATTTAATCTACAGAAGGTCCCAATTATCAATTTTATCCTTTCCAGATTGTGCACTTCTGGCTTTATTTGTCACCCTCTTTATACTATAGACTTGGCCCTTTAAACTTTGTCCCAGATTATCTTTTATGAACTTTATGCTTTGAGCTTTAGCCCTACGTCTCTGGTACATCCTGAGTTATTTGTTTGTTTGCTTGTTTATTTATTTGTGTGTGTGTGTGTGTGTGTGTGTGTGTGTGTATGATTTCGGATGTGAGTCCTGTTTCAGTTTTCTATACGTAGCCGTCTAATTTTGCCAGCACTATTTCTTGACGAGGTTGCCATTTCCCCATTTGATAATTGTTATTGCCTTATTGAATATCAGTTGACCATAAATAAAAAGTCCATTCAAACATTTGATGATATTACCTCACACAAAAGTCTCATATCAAAAGTTTACAGAATATTCTGGGCCTCCAGAAGGGAAAACTACTGTCCAATTACAAAATAAGCAAAAGACATGGAAAGAGTTTCACGAAGTAAGACTTTCATATGGATAAGAGACATATGAATAACTGCTCAAAATCCATAAGAAAGATACACATCAAGACCACGATGAGATACTATCTCATCCCAAGAGCAGTGGCAAAGTTTAGCAGAATAGCAAACGATAAATGTTGGAGAGAAGGTGAGAGGAGAAAACTCTCACACACTGTTGATTGGATTGTAAAATGGTACAACCACTCTGCAAGACAGTTGGATAGTTCCTCAAAAGGCTTAACATAGAAACTCCATATGATCCAGCAATTCCACTACCACGAATATATCCCAAGGAGATGAAAACTGAGACACAAATGGAGATTAGTACCAATGTTCATAGGAGCATTACTCACCATCACAAGAACATGGAAATAGCCTTAATGTCCAACCACAACTGAATGGATTGTTAAAGTGTGGTACGTTCACACCACACAGTGTAGAACACCACAAAGCCCTCAGGAGCAATGACTTCAAAATATGCTACATTACTTGGGAGAGACAAGAAAGCATTGTCCTGAGTGAACTAACTCAGTCTTATAAGGACAAATACTGAATAAAACCATTATTGTAAACATAGAAGGATAACTAGTTAAACATGCATGGGGACCCAAGGGAGAAAGGAGTGAGAGCAAAAGGGTGAAGATGGGAAGGGGAAAATCACAGTTTCACAGTTTGGTGACTGGAAGAAATGGGTAAAGGAAATGGGAAAGGTACAGTGGGTACCAGCAAAGACAGGGTAATAGTGGGCATAATCCAATGGTGACTGCTTGTTTGTTTTTTCCCCCAATGGTGACTGATTTTATAAAACATAATAATGGGAATGATTGTTTGGAACACAATGTGAATGAAGAATAGTGTGAAACACAGTATATATGAATTTTGTAAGCAAATATAAAATAAAAATGAAAAGAAAATAGATTATTCAATAATTTCCTCTCTCCTAACTCCCATTTCTCTCTTTTTTTAGTTGTTTCTTTAGAATTCACTCTGGCAAGCACAGTCATTTTCAGTAAGTAGGAACCTACATTTGGCTGACCTTCTGGGAAGGCACGTTTTCAGAGGCTGTAAATTGTGCAGGAGGAAATTGCCCATCTTTCTCTGGAGAAACAACTGGTGGATTTAAACCATCTGTGTTTCAGTTAGCAATACAACTCCTTGTGTACTTAGACACCAGAGCTCACTTTTGTCAGGAGAGGAAGAAATATTTCTCAGAGCCAACATAATTTACCCATGCTCAGCTGAATAAGAGTATATTAAATTGAGGATTTGGTGTTTTTATCATGCATTTTTATGCTGGGATCTCTGACAGCAAGAAGAAAGTGGGAGTGATTCTTTGATGGGCAACCAACTGTTCTTCCCATGGAAAATGCCCCTCAAAAGAATTAATCCACACGTTTGTAAATACCAATAAGCACTTTATTTCAGAGTATATCCACATGTGGAGACTTTCTTCCTCCTTAGGAAGGTGACAAGGGAAAAAGCCCTGAGTCCCCCCCCCCCAATTGCTTTTATGGCTCTCCTGGGTGCTACTGTCAGGGCAGGGAGATTGAGATTGTGGTTGGTGGGTTGGGGGATCAGTCATATGGGTCAGGTTTTGATGGGCTGACTACTTTGCCCACCTTTACTCTTTTATGTGTCACATAGACACTAGTTAATTCTTTACTTTGCAAGAACAGGTAAGACTTTACCTGGGGCATTTGTGTTTGCCTTAAGCTAAGAATTTTTATGGCCTGCTTCTGCTTCTGGTATTACTGGGGGTTTATTAAAAATGGGGTTTATGCTGTCCCCTCACCAACCACTTCTCCCCAAACAACTTTTCTCACAAAATATATACATATTCACAAAGCAAAATTAACTACTCTCCATTTTGTGTCTAATTGATTGGTTCCCTGATGAAGTACTAAATTAAATTGTTTTTTGAAACTTTTGTTGTTATTGATCTATTTTGGTTTTTTAAATTTTTTTTAATGAATGTTGATATTGTACACAAAGAGCATGAAGTGATCCTTACTAGATACTGCAAATTTAATTAATGAAGCAAAGAACAAAATGGCAAATACAAGTCTGGCTTATAACATACTAGGACTTATCATATGACATATCATCCTTACATGATATGTGAATTGACAGTCCTGTGGCTGACCTTGGAAAATATATAAATTACTAGACTGTGTTGTCTGGACTATTCTTTTTGGAGAGTTAAAAAACAGACTTGTATGCATGATGGAGCAAAGAGTTATAGGGGATAGCAGGAGCAAGTGGGAAAAGACATGCAATTATGAGATGGTAAATCTAATGCACATAGTTCTCAAACGACTATGGGCCAAAATAAGGTTAATTAGATTAAAGAATAAATGATTGGTGTACTTTGTTCAGGAATTGGCTGAAACAACCTGAGATGTGAGAAAGATGATTGTAGTAAAGAAAAAATAACCTTTTTCTTTAGGTATAGAAAACTGTGGCTTAGCTGCAAGTATTGGGAAGCTCTACTAGTCATAGGTTATGAAAAAGAGATATATATTGGTCCAGACATATATTGGTCCAGAATATATTGAGCCAATATATTATTTAAATAAGAGTAGTTTAAAATAAGGAGATGTGTATGTGTATGTGTATGTGTATGTGTATGTGTATGTGTATGTGTATGTGTGTGTGTGTGTGTGTATGTTTGTGTGTGTGTAAATTTGTTCCTATAAACACTGTCAGATGGAAAAAATATTCCTCCATCATCCCTCTATTACAGTTTTAAAGATATACAGAGTGACAAGATGGCCATAATAGCTCTGACACTTCACATCCTTTTTACATAATAAGCAGGGTGAGAAGAGATAGCTTCTTTTTTTGGGGGGGGAGCATTGTGTGTGTGTTTTTTTCTCCCATTTTTTTATTAATATCAATAAACATTTACAGAGATTTTGGATTTCCATTCATTCAATGTTGCACTTTTCTCCCTGCCCAACTCAACCCCACTCCCAGTTCTCTCTTCTCTTTGAAAAGTAAAACAAACATTCCTTCATTGGTATACAATCCCCCCTGCACCCTTCCATCCCCACTCTGAGTATACTCCACTCTGCAACCTTCATTCTGGACTCTTATGATAATCATAATGCCCTAAAATATATTGCTTTTAAACTGTTCTCTCCCTCATAAGTTTCAATGCCGTATACATAATGCATCCAGTTTTTCTTATTCTTACCCTAACCCTCAGGCCAGTCCTATTTTACAACAGTGTCATATGCAATGTTTGACTTTTTTGACTGAGATATTTCACTCAGCATAATGTCCTCCAGGGTCACCCATTTTGAATAATATTGCATGAGTTCCTTGCTTTTCAATTCAGCATAGTATTCCATTGTGTGAATATACCACAGCTCCTCTATCCACTCTTTTGTTGATGAGCACTTAGGTTGTATCACGGCTTTGTTCACAATAGCAAGGAGTTGGAGATAACTTCTTTTTAAATAGCTTATTCAAAGGATATGAAATTCACTCTGTTTTCCAGTTTAGGCCGGCCAAGGAAAAGATGTTATTGTGGTGTACCATCAAGACAGAACCACTGATCCTCCAGCCAATTTTCAGAGGCAATACTTTACACTGGAGGAGATTGCCCAGCCTTCTTCCAGTGAGCAGCTGGTAGAGGTAGATTTATGCTGTGTAGATTTACGCTGTGTATCTTTGTTTGGTAGCACACTTTCTTTTCACCACTAAGTTACCAGAGGAGTTACTTATCTCAGATCTGCGTCACTCTCAATTTAATGACGGTGTCTTATACAGACTATATAGGTTACAAGTGAAGTTATCGATGACTAATTAGACTTGGAAAAAGTAAGAAGAATAAGCAATGGGTTTCAGAAAAATAGATGTCCACTACAGTGTTTTAAGGGAAAGAGTGACCTTTGAGGCCCAGAAAACTCAAGATCTTCTGTGAAAGAGAATTTCACTATCAAAAGGAAAATGTCCAATGTCCAAGTGCTGGTTGAATACATCACTAAAAGCACTTGTTATATTCAGATTCATATAAGCCAAATCATTTCATCCCCATGAGCATTGTAGTATGGCGAATAAAAGATTGCCACACAGTTTCCTGTTGCAGTCCGCATTACTTGAGAAAGTGCATCTAAGCTCTCCTAAACCCATCTCCTTGCCAGAATAAGTGGTAAATAAAACATAAGCTACTTTTGTACCTGCTTCAAATTTTGGTGTAGGTGAAAGGCAATTTACTCCCAGCTGAAAACGAAATTCCTGGCAAAATGCAATGTCTATTAACAAATGGAACAGTCCCCTGGTGACAAGATGGAGGCGTGAAACTGGTACATTTGTCATTTTAACTCCAGGGGCTGACTTGAGGTGTTTTTACTCATACTAAAGTAGAATTGTAGATAAGGACAGATCCATATTTGATATAATAAAGAATTCTGCCACTATTTCTTAAAACAAGTTGCTCTGTGTAGGTGAAAAAATTAGATAACTTTATTTCCTATTTTTACTTGATTCTTAGCTACCAAAACATGCAATTTATCTCTCATCTATTTGCATATGCATTAATATTTTTTATTTACTCTTATAATCAAGATTTCTCTTTGCTAAAATACTCTTAAATGCCCTAATTTTCACAGTGCACTGAACATTAGCCAGATATTCAAGATCTTCCAAAAGGCGTTCTGAAGTATTTCCCCAGATGCATTTTCTACTGTTTTCACATTAATAAGAAAGGCTAGATTATTTGATGCACATTAAGCTCTTTTTAATATACTTTTTATTACTTTATAACAAATTACTACAATGCTAGTAATTCAAACAACATACATTGTCATATTTTTTCTGACCAGAGGAAAAGTGACACTTTCTCTGATGAGAAGGAAAATGTCATGATCAGAATGAATTACTGCAAAAAGAGCAGTAAATGGGACATGGAGGCACAGGACAGTGAGCGTTCCTCTGAAAAGTCCAGAGGGAGTGAAAACAGCTCAACTCTTTACCACCTTAGAGCAGAAAGCATATAAAGAACCCATAGCCCAGCCCCATGGTCTCTCTAGAGTCTCACTAACAGCAAGGGCTTCATTTAGGAGAATTGTTTACTCCCAGACTTTAATCATAGCCATAGTACTAAGAGTGAGGTTTATTGGAAAATTATGTTGGGAAGTGATAGGGGGGATCTCATGTCCCAAGCTGGATTAACAGCAAAACACAATTCCTTCATTAATAAAAGTCCTTGTTTCAATTCAGCAGTCAAATCCAAACCATCCAGCAAGATTTGCCTGAGAGCAGTTTTAAGTCAGCTTCTCCCTGAAGTATCTGGAAAACAAAACATCTAACTGTGGCCAATACAAATGCAAGAAGCCTCAGGCTTGCCAGAGTTTCTTCACAGCAAAGCCACAGTCTCTCCACTACCATCATCAGAATCTCACTCTCACTACAGTCTTGCTCCAGTCTTCCTCAGGTCTTGACACTGAATGTGGGAAGCACTCTCTCTCTCTCTCCCTCATCCTAGTCCTATGGATGTTGACAGTTTGTCTACAGTTAAGGCAGCTGGAGACCAGAGGGTGCTAAGGTAATGGCTTAAAAAAGCCAAATTTAAGCTAACACCACAATGACTCAAGACTTTCCTTAGTCTAGAGGTAAGGGGAGAGGAACTCATTGTTTAGTGTCTTCATGACCTATAGTCCTCATAGCTTTTATTGACAAGATTTTTACTACATATGCAGTGAAATAAATATCTTAACTGGACTCCAAGATTTTTTCACTGTTTCTTTTCTTATTTGCTGCCCTTCTCTTTTTCCATAACCACATCTTTTTCAGAGGAAGCTTCAACAGAGAATCAAGATCTTGAGTGTCTCAGTGTTTATTTTATCTTAACCCAGGCAGCTCCTGCCTTGGTCAGTTTAACCTCTCCAACATATTTTTCACCTTAAAGTTTTTGAGAATAAGATATTCTCAATATGGGCTCCTCTGCTGAATATATCTTCTCAAGTTTCTTTGAAATGTTCAGTTCTCTTCAGCATTTCTCTGAATTTTCACTGCTTTACATTTTAATACAAGTTTCAGATTTTCTTCTATAGATAGATAGATAGATAGATATTTTAATTTTTTTCTTAGCTTTGTAATGATATTTTTTTTCTTCTTCATGGATGATGCCCTTGATTTCATAATATAACTCACTTGGTCTTCTGTTATTAATATTCAATACATTAAATCTATTCTCAAAATGGTTTTTAAATTCCAGGTCAAATTTTGGTTCTCCTGGACTTGTTTTCATTTTCTTCACTTTCAATTTGAACTTGAATTTGTGTAATTGATTGTCCATTTCACAGTGAATCTGGGACTTTCTTTGATATTGGGCATCTCTATTAAACTCTTTCTACAAATGTGTAGTGCATCTACCTGTATAGTTCATTAGGTTAAGTCCGTGTATATTGTCACTGTCTATGTTTCTTTTTGGATGGTGAAGAGATTGAGGTTGTTAACCACTTTAGCTTACTTGGCTCCACAGTCAACATTGTTGGCACCAGCAGCCAGGAAATTAAAAGATGTAATGCGATGGGAAAGTATGCTGTTAGGGACCTCCCCAGAGAACTGAAGAGCAATGGTGTCACTCTGGAGACTAATGTGTGCTTGATACAGGCCGTGGTCTTTGCAATCACTTGCTGTGCATCAGAGAGCTAAACAATGCCTAGGGAGGATAGAAGGAGAATTGATGCCTTAGAGGTATGGTGCTGGTGAAGAGTATTGAATATACCATGGACTGCTAAGAAAATGAACAGGTTCATCCTGAAGAGGATTAAACCAGTCTGTTCCTGGGAGGCAAGATTTTGAAGCTTCATCTGACATACTTTGAACATGTTGCAAGGAGACAGCAGCCCTTGGAGAGGGACATCATGCTTGGGAGGGTGGATGGACAGCACAAGAGAGAAAGACTCTCTATGAGGTGGATTGATTCAGTGACTGGAGTAGTGGGGGTGACTATGTCAGAGACAGTGAGATTGACACAGGACAGAGTAGAGTTTAGGGTTGTTGTACATAGGGTCTCTATAAGTCGCAGGCAACTCGACGGCATATAACAACAACAACAACAACAACGTTTGTTTTTTAAAAAAGAGTACATTTTTCTGTATAGAGTATATCACATCGTCAATAAAACTCTTACCACTGGACAATATCATAGGAAGCAATGTTATGCTAGATGGGAAAACATTCCAATAGTTGTCAACAATTTCATTTTACATGGATCCACAATAAATATCCATCATTGTTGTCAGGTGTCGTTGTGTCAAGTACAGCTCAAAGTGACCCTATAAACAACAGATCTGATCCCTATCCTATTCTTCACCATCTTCATAATCTCTGACACATCTATGCCATTATTTCAGTGAGTGTCCATACATCCGCCTGAGGGACATCCTTTCCTTTGCTGACGAAGTAATGATGCTGTCAAGTCAGTTCCAACTCACAATGGAACCTCCATCTGGAAATCACACTTGGGTTCTGAAGCTTTAAATCAAACTCAAGGAGACTGCCCGTATTTCATCCTTGGAGTTGCTGGTGGAATTAGATTGTTAGGGAAGTTTAACCTATGGATTATCCAGAACGACTTGCTGAAAGTAGGATGTAGAACATTCTTTTTAATAGCCTGTGTTATCTCAATTAACTTCTATGTCCCCTGAAAATATAGTCTAGAGGTCTCACAACTAACAACTAATTCTCTTACAGTGTTTGTTTAATGATTTGGGTATTTATATTAGGTTATACTATTTTTTTAATTTTAAAAAACAGCCAAATATAAATCCTTACACGCATAGGACTGATGCTACACATTTCTTATGATTATGTGCCTGGGATAACTCTCAGATTCTAGGTCCCTTCTTTCTCTGATAAGATATGATAACACCATGCTTCTTACATCCACTCTATAACAGTGAGTTTTGTTAAGCAGCATGATGCAGACTATAGCATCACCAGAGGTTTTATGATGGCAGTGAGTCTTTTTTCTCTCATACTGGGCTGTAAGCATCTTAAACATAGTAAAATTCCCGAGTCATAACTATCCATTCAAAGTATGTAATATAAGTCTATCTATACTCAATCAGGTCCATTGGTTGATTAAGTAAAATTAATGTTGCCTCCCTAGAATGTCTAATTACAAAAGTAACTTTTGACCAGCATTTGAATAAATGCATTGTTGATTTCCTTTTTTTCTATCATAAGTTCTATTTTCCCCAATTATAATATTATCTAAATGTAAATATCTCCTAAATATCTTTTGTGCCCATTTTCTCTAACCAAAACAAAGATCATAAAACATTTAATACAATTGGGAGAAAAAAAAAAAAACAAAACCCTTAAATATTGTCCAGGTTAATGATTTGGAAGTTTCTGAATTGTTGTTTTTAAAAAGCTGACTCTAGTTGAATGAAAACTTTAAAGGGAACATAAAATGATATTTTTAAAAAAACAACCAAAAATTTTCTGAACTTATTGAAGTGAGAGTGGAGAGCCTCGAATCCTGGTCACTTAACATTCTCTATATAGTCTCTAATATCTAGATCTCTTGATATCTGTTTGAAATGTTAGACACTTAGTATGAAAGCCAGTAGTATTGATTCCATTTTTCTTATTGTTGTTGTTGTTGTTGTTGTTATGTGCCATCGAGTTGTTTCTGACTCATAGCGACCCTATGCAAAACAGCCCTAAACCCTGCTCTATCCTGCGCCAACCGCACCGCCTCCGACACACCCATCCCGATTTCCCCAGTCACCGAAACAATCCATCTCATAGAGGGTCTTCCCCTCCTGCGCTGTCCCTCCACCCTCCCAAGCATGATGTCCCTCTCCAAGGACCTGTCCCTCCTGGCAACATGTCCAAAGTATGTCCGACAAAGCCCCAGAATCTTTGCCTCCAAGGAGCAGCTTGGTTTAATCCTCTCCAAGATGAATCTGTTTGTTTTCCTGGCAGTCCATGGTACATTCAGTACCCTTCTCCAGCACCACAGCTCAAAAGCATCCACTCTCCTTCTGTCCTCCCTAGTCATTGTCCAACTCTCTGATGCATAACAAGCAATTGCAAATACCATGGCCTGTAACTGGCGCACCTTAGTCTCCAGAGAGACACTGTTGCTCCTGAGTACCTTTGAGAGGTCCCTAATGGCAGACTTTCCCATCTCGATACGCTTTTTGATTTCCTGACTGCTGGTACCAAGAGTGTTGACTGTGGAGCCGAGCAAAGTGAAGCTGTGAACACTCTCAATCTCTTCGTCATCCATCCTGACGCTGCCAATTGGTCCAGTAGCGAGAAGGAAAAATGAAGCCAAAGAAATGAAAAGTTTCATCCAAAGTCATATATATGTAATTGGATAGTGTATTTTAATATTTATTGGGCACTTACTACATACTAATTTAGATAATAACAAAGAAGTAACTCTTCATAGTTAAGTACAGTATGCACATTTTCTAACTCTTTGCTACGTTGTTTTTGTTGTTGCTAAACACTATGGAGTTGAGTACAACTCATAGTGACCCTATGAACAAAAGATCTGAACCCTGATCTAGAACTATCACTGTTACTCTGATGTTCATAGTGCTTCCAAAGGCCTGTTAAGAAGTGGATGCCAATCCTGCTTCCAAGCTTGTTTTAACCTGGGAGGTCAATCAAACCCTGTCTACCATGGGTAAACATTTTGTCATTTGACACTCCTATGGCACAGCATTCAGATCACAGCAACCCCAAGTTATCTCAGTATAGCAAATTGACAGACAAATGCTATAGCACTTAGAGCAATGTTCTTCCCAAACACAATGAAAAGCAGACCAGGGTAACTGGCCTAAGGACCCAACTGACTTAAATACAAAGGCTCACCTACCAAATCCTCATTGACTTAAAAAGAAGACTTCCAGCCCAAACCTGACTGTTAACTAAAACCAGGTGACCAATACAATAAACTTACACATGAATGTTAATGAAACAAACAAACAAAAACAAAAAACAGACCAACAGTTTGCATCTGGCTTTCAACTAAATCAAGAGAACCTACCCTGAAGAATTCAACTGCTTCACACATGAACCTCCAAACTGGAGACTTAGCCAGGATTTCCACATAAGTTTTATGAGTACAGTGGTAAAGTCTTCCAGTTCATTTAAGTCTATTTCTGTGGTTTAGCAAAGCAAATGCTAAAGAATAAAAGGTTAGTATTGATGTCTCAGTTTCTATAGTGAATTTGTCAGTTGAGTTCACACTGTGTTCAAAGCCAGAGCAAATCCTAGTTCACAGTCAGTGTCTCCTGCAAAGGCTTTTGCACCTTGAATTCTAGGAACTTAACTTTCGTCAAATACTAGAGAAAATGTCAGTCTCTCAAATAAGCTCACTCTTGCTGAGAATTCATTTATATTTCATGTAGATTGTTATCCATGTGCATAGAAAAGACTGGAAAGTATAAGTTGAGTTTATCTGTCCAATTCTTCCTATACAGGATGATCTTTGGCTACTTAATTAAAATTAGCAAGCAACTTTCCTGGAAATGCATGTTATTTGATTTATTGTCACATACTTGACCTATTGTCCACAAAATATTATGTCATCCTCACATCATCATCAAATTACCATATGTCTAGAAATTAGAACTCATGTAGTAGCTAAAGTACTTGGTTAATAAACAAAAGTTCTGCAGTTTAAATCTACCTGTGACTCAAAGTGGGGGAAATGTGGTCACCTGCAATCAAAATATTTACAAGCTTAAAAACCCCATGAAGAAGTTCCAATGTGTTCTATTAGCTTAATAGGAGTCAGAGTTTACTTGAATCATGATTGTTGGGGTTTTTTTTTCAGTAATTAGAATGCTTGCAAAGATAAAATAAAGAAGAAATATGTTAATACCTAATAATATCTTAAGTTAAATAATTTGAGATTCCAGTGCTATTGAAGTCAGAAAATACCGTTGACCAATATGTACTAGAACTGCTGTTCTTCTACGAGAGAGAAAAGTTTGTGAGAGTTTGAAAGATAATTCAAATTTAAATTGAATACATAGTTGGAAAGCATCAAGGATATATCATAGGCAAAGATATGTATGATAAAATAAACATGTCTTTACAACAGATAACATGAGCTTCTTCTTGTTAGGAGTCACTCATTGAGTTGAGTATGACTCATAGTGACCCTATGAACAACAGATCGGAACACTGCCCTATCCTGGACCCTCTTATCATTTGAGCCCATTGCTGCAGTCATGGTGTCTGACTATCTGCTATAGGACTTCCTCTCTTTCACTGACACTCCACATTTTCAAGTATGATGCCCTTCTCCAATGAATAGCCTTTCGTAGCAACCAAATAAGCCCCAAATATGTGACATAATCCCTTGTCATTTTTGCCTTGTAGGAGCACTATTGGTCAGACTTTCTTCAAGAAATATTTGTTCATTCTATTGGCAGTCCATGGAATATACAGCATTGATGTCCAACACCAAAGTTCAAAGGCATTGATTTTTATTCTGATGTCCTTATTCAATGCTTTACTCTCAGAAGCATAGATTCTCTCAGAATCAGGTGCATTTTAGTCTTCAAACTGACATTATTGCTCATTATTAATCTTGAGAGGTCTCTAACAGTAGACTTGCTCAATGCAGTAAGTCTACTGATCTTTGGACTGTTGCCACCTAGGGTGTTGATTGTGGATCCAAGAAATAAAAAATTGTTGACAATTGCCATTATCCACCCTACCCCTTATAATGATGTTACTTACTGGTTCAGTGATGAGGATATTTGTTTTTTTAGTGTTGAGATGCATTTCATATTGAAGACTGTTCTTTGATCTTCTGAAGCATGCTTTTCAAGTCGTGCTCACTTTTAGCAAGCAAGGTGTTGTGTGT
>NW_006399899.1:6328529-6355567 GCF_000299155.1 Elephantulus edwardii
TCTCTATTTGCAACTTTTTGAGAAAGCTCCATACTGCTTTCCACAGGGGTTGCACCATTTTACACTCCCACCAACAGTGAATCAGGGTTCCAATTTCTCCACAACCTCGCCAGCATTTGTTGCTTGATGTTCTGTTAAATTTTGCTATTTTGACTAGGGTGAGATGATATCTCATTGTTGTTTTAATTTGCATCTCTCTTAGGGCTAGGGATTTTGAGCATTTCTCCATGTGAGCAAGCAAGGTTTTATTATCTTCATACTACAGGTTGTTGATGATTCTTCATGCAATCATGATGACACGTTCTTCTTCACAGAATCCAGTATGTGGCACCAAAAATACATGAAGATTTTATTGCTTATTACTAGACAGTGATTCTTTTCGGACCAACTTCACCAACTGAAGTTATTCTCATCTCTGCTTCAGACATGTGAAATGATATTGATTAAGCAATTTAAGACCATCTTGCTGTTGTTAGTTGTTTCCTAGTTGCAGTCAACTCACAGAACCCTATGTAAAACAAAACAAAATGCTACACAATCTTGTGCCATCTTCCATTGCTGTGTTTAGTATGTATAATTTATCTCATTGAGGGTTTTTCTTTATGTTTTTTGGCTCACTTTGTGCTTATTTTATAATATATATCATTTTAGTTTGCCTCTGGAAACCCTATAAACCTGGAAAAAGGATGAAAATTATACAAGTGTCCAGGACTTTTGTTCATAGGGTGGCTATGAGTAGCCTATGACTTGACAGCACTTAACAACAACAATATCATATCCTTTTAGATCTCAATGTCAAGAAGACAAAAATTCTCCTCATTGGACTGATAGATAACATCATACTGAATGGAGAAAAGATTAAAACTGTAAACAACTTGATCTTTCTTAGATCCACAATTAATATACTTTATACCAGCGGTCAGAGGATCAGGCGATACATTGAACAGGGAAAGTCTACAGTCAGGAACCTCTCCACATTATTGAAGACCAATGATGTCAATTTGTGACTAAAGTTCACCTGTTTCAGGTCATGATCTATTCAATCACTTGCTACCCACCTGAGAGTTGGGCAATGAATTAGGATGACAGGAGAAGCAATGATTCCTTTGAACTGCAATGTTGGAGAACAGTACTGAATATCCCAGGGACTGTCAAAAGAACAGCCAGATATGTCATTGAGCATGTATAGCTAGAGTGCTCTTTGGAGGCAAAGATGATAAAGCTTCATCGCTCATTCTTTGGGCATATTGCTAAGAGAAGCTATTTCTTGGAGAGTTACATCATGCACAAAAAAGGTAGAAGGACAGTGAAAGAGAGAAGATTCTCAACAATTGACAAAAGTGACTGCAGCAACAGTATTATAATCTCAAGAAATTATAACGACAGCACAGGATAGTACAGGGCTCAGATTCATTGTTCATAGTGCCACTACGAGTTGTACTCTGTTTGAGTCATCTCTCCGACAACAAAAACATCTAACAACAGTCACACAGCAAGAACAATAATATATATCCTTTTAGCAATTGATCTTTCATAATGATGTGACAGAACTAAGTGAGCTGAAGTATCATCATCCTCACTTTTAAGAAATATTCTGGTTGCATTTATGTTAAGATTGTTTTATTTTTTTTCTGACAGTTGACAGTATATTTAATATTTTTCACCCACACCACAATTTGAATGCATCAATTCTTCTGTTTTCCTTTCCCGTGCAGTTAATAAATTGTCAAGTTGAGATTTAGAGCCTGAACTCTATGAACTCAAAACTCACATTATTAATCAAAATATCCTACTGTTTTCTCATACATGCAGTACATAGTAAGAAGGCTCTGATGGCTCAGGGTGCTGTGCTGACCAAAAGAAAGAATTCTGATTCATAAGATGAGAGTTACAGTAGCATAATGATTCTCAATTAAGGACCATTTCCCCTCCTCAAAGAATTTGGGAATATCTGGAGAAATTATTGAATATCATAATTAGGGGATGCATGTTGCTAGGAACCAGGGGATCAATGTGAAGTATATTATGAAATTCACAGGACATATTCGAACAGCAGCCACCATCTGCCTGTCAGTTTGCTATATTGAGGTGGCTTACATGTTGCTATGATGCGTTAGCACTAGTATACCACCACAATTACCTGTGATGGACACATTTCAGCAGTTTTCAGGCTAAGGCAGACTAAGATTATAATCTACTTAAAAATATTAACCAATAAAAATCCTATAGATCACAATATGATATTATCCAATATAGTGCTAAAAGGAGACGCTTAGTTTGGAAGACATTCAAAATACATAGCCATTACTACAGTTGACTCCAGTACACTAAGAACTTTGAAGATTGTGCAGGACAAGACAACATATGACAACTAACTCCACACAACAAAACATTATCTGACTCTAAATGTCAGTGGTATGTCAGTCATCATGCAGTCAATTACATCTCATAATAATTCAAGAGGACAGAGTAGTATTTCTAATAGGGTTCCAAAGCAGTAAATCTTTATGAAAGCAAATCACTTTCATCTTTCTTCTCTAGAGTTATAGTTTGACTCGAACTACTGAAGACATGCATCATATGAGTTAATAGCACCACTCACTGCAAATTATAGCACCAGAGTTCTCTCCAGAGACAGTAAAAAACTGAGAAAGAGGAAACACAGGGTAATGTGTTGCGTCTAATGTGCTCTGCCAACAATATTTAAGTACTCAACTACTAACTAAAGAATCAACGGTTCAATGAGTGGTTGAGTTTGATTACCTCTGGTACTTCTAACTATTAGGCTAGTATTTCTTTCCCATGCTGAGGAATGCAATGAAGACAGTAGTTCTATATTTTCAAAATATTTGTGATCAGAGCAGGAGTTTAAGAAACCTCAGATGCTTTTCATCCATGCCAAATAAACAGTGGGTAAGTAAAAAACTCAAGTAGATGCAATATTTTGGATAATTAATAACAAAACTTTCATAAATGTCACACTATCCTGAACAATCAAATCCTTTTATTTTCCGCTCATCATGGCCAATACGGCTTGTTAAAATAAAACCAAGTACTGACTATGAATGCTTTTAATTGTTGATTGCAGATAATGTTATGCAATTACTTGTACTAAAAATCATTGCTTTCTTCTGAGCTTGAGAAGACACAGAAGAGGTACAGAACATTCCCATTCAGGGCAATCCCTTCCCACACTTTGTCTGTGAGAATGTTCTGCCTCTTATTTAATCACTACTTATTCCCTATTAGTATGAGAGCTGCACAATGAATAAAGACAATAAAAGAATGAAGGACTTTGAACTGTGCTATTGAAAAAGTGTACTGAATATCTCATGAACTGCCAAAAGAATAAACAGGTATTTCTGGAGAAGGTGCAGTCAGAGCGTTTCTTGGACTCACATACTTTGGGCATGTTGTTAGAAGACTACTCTTTGCATAAAGACCTCATGCATGGAAAGGTAGAGGGACATCAAAGAAGAGGAAGACCCACACCCTGACAGATTGACACAGTAACAGCAGCAATGGGCTCAAGTATGTGGGAGATTGTGGAGTTGGCATAGGATAGAACAGGGTTTAAAATCTGTAATTTACTGGGTCACAATGAGCTGTACTTGACAACACTTAACAATGACAACAGTGATACTCTATTTGAGCATTGGTGTCCTACTGGCAAAAAGCTGAACTGCAATATCAAATGGAAGCAGTTGAAATCCACCAGCTGCTCCATGGGAGATGATGGGCAATCTCCTCTGATTGCAATTTACTGCCTCTAAGAACTCACTGCAGGCTTAGCTATGAGTCAGTTCTGATTTGATGACATATAACAAGAAGAAAAATCCCCTACTAACCCCCTACTAAAAATGCCTTTAAACTTTGGTATTGGCAAAGAATAATGGATATGCCATAAACTTCCAAAAGAACAACAACAACAAAAACATCCATCTTGGGAAGAAATGTTTCCACAGTGCTAATTAGAAGCAAGGTGAAAAGACTTGGTGCCTCCCTCACTCTCATTGCCATCAAATTGGACGTGCCTAAAAGCTGACCCTCCCTTGGATTTCTAAGGTTATAAATCACAATGTAAGAGACTATCCATTTTTGAAGCTTTGTCTAGAGAAGCAGTGCAATTTCCTATAGGCCACACCACCAGAGCTCCTTCCTAGTCTCATAGACTTTAGGCATATTATCAAGAGGACTCAATCCCTGGAGAAAGACATCATGCTTGGAAAAGTCTCTACTTCTCAAACATAAGAGTAAACACCTGAATGAGAGTAATTGACACACTAACTGCAACCATAAGCATAAGCTCAGCAAACATGGTGAGGATGGATAGCACAAGATCACACGAGTTACTGTGTTAGAGATACATAGGTTCACTATCAGTCAGAAGCATCTGCACAGCACTTAACAACAATAGCAGTCTCCTAGCCTTCCTTGTGACAAGGATCCCCTTCCAAGAATGAATTTGCTACCACTTAACAAAACTACCTTTCCTTGGAATTTGCTGACATCTGGCACATCGCATCTCTTATGTAATCAGCAGGAAATATATTTACTCAGATATGTGTTTGTTTACTTATTTATTTGAAGAAAAAATAGTTTACCATTTGATACTCTTCTTTGAGTAATTTTCTATGATAATCTTTAATTTCATTCTTGTAGTGAAAATTCAAGTCTCATTACTAACAACTTGATTAATTGGATTTTAGCTCTGAATGACAAATTACACCTGGAAAATACCTTCTGTGAATGTAATTTATGATCTGACTTATAAAAGATAATGAATAGCTCAATTCTCCATGCAATTTTTTTAAGAGTGGGTGTACTTTAAGATTGTAAATTAGACATCAAAGAAATACCGGTGTTATCAGACACAGAGCCAGTTCTAAAGATGTTGTATAAGGGCTATTTCTTTCTGCCCGCCTTTTCCCCCTCCCTTCCTTCTTTTCTCCTTCCCACCTACAAATCTCTTCAAATGCCATTACCATATTTACTCAACTCACACACATGCACATTTAATGGAACTCAGTTGAGGACAAGGCTCTGTGGCAGGACGGTGGAGGTTGCATTCTTTTTTTGTTATCAATGCATAAATCCAGCTTCTAATTATGATGGTTAATTGGTTATGTATCCATCTAGATATATCATTCTTCAGCCTTCTCAATGATGACGATTTTAAGTACCACAATTGGTTTAAAGACAGAATGAAACCTTTTATAGTTTAGTGAATGCTGCCTCATAGTCAGTAGGGCAGAAGAGATAGAACATTTCCACCATGGGGATTCCAAGGCAGTAATTTTTATGAGAACTGTCACATTTTTCTCACATAAAGCGTTTGGTTGATTTGAACCACAGACCTTTTGGTTAGCAGCTTAATACATGCCCACTGAGCCACCAGGAACCTTTATAATTGATTTACAGGATAGTTTGCAGGGTCCAGTAGACTTTTTAAGCTACCATTATATACCATTTGATGTTACTGTTGCTATTATATACCTTTAAGTAAGAATTAACTCAAAGCTGACCCTTGAGAGGGTTTTAAGGCACTGGAAACCACAGTGGTAAAGACTGCTCGTCTTTCTCCCATGGAGGAGCTGTTGTCTTTGGGTTGGTGGTGCAACTCTTTTACCCAGCAAGCCACTGCTTAAGCATCAGTTTCTACTTCTATGACACAATTTGTAAACTCCTTTTGTTTGACCATAACATTTACTCAGAATGAATCAAAAGGAAGTGAAGTGTTTGAGAAGTGAAGAGGTTAAAATAAGACATGACCATAACTTTTTTTTCTCCCTAGTCTGTGAAAATTTAATTTATTTCTTTTTACCATAGCTTCTAGGAAGCTTCAAGCATTAATTCTGAATTTCTCAATGTAATTTACACTTTTATTATATGATGTTTTTATCATTTCTATTTTATAAGAATTTTTATGTGTCTTTTATTATAGAAAGCCACAAATTATTTAAGGAGTCTATTAAAAGATTTAAATAATCTATTTAAAATGTTAAATCTATTTAAAAGAACTTTCTCAGCATTTCTCAAGTTGAAAGAACTGAAAACCAAATTCAAGCCTCAACTTGAAATACTGTGAGATGCTATGGGTAAAATCCTGATGATCTGTGAAGCTTTAAAAGTAGAAGGAATACATAGAGTCACTGTCCCAAAAAGAATTGACAAACACTGAAATATTCTGGAAGTACTGTATGATCAAGAGCCA
The DNA here is from genome assembly GCF_000299155.1 of Elephantulus edwardii. Taxonomy (NCBI): domain Eukaryota; kingdom Metazoa; phylum Chordata; class Mammalia; order Macroscelidea; family Macroscelididae; genus Elephantulus; species Elephantulus edwardii. Next base: position 6,334,744 of record NW_006399899.1, read on the forward strand.
ATGATCTTAAAGGAAAAAGCTCAAGATGCAAAGAAGACTTTGGCAGAAAAGAAAGACCCAGAAATTGATGGGCTATCGATTGACACGTTTAAGCTAACAGATGCAGTCCTGGACATGCTTACCAGTCTTTGCCAGGACAATTGGAGGACAGCTGCTTAGTAAACTGTTTAGAAGAGATTCATAGTTTTTCTTTAGCCTGAAAAGGGTGTTCCAACAGAATGTGGAAATTATTGAACAATGTCATTAATATCACATGCAAGGAAATTATTACTGAAGATCAACCAAAAACTACCAGAACAGTAGAGTACTACCAGAAGTTCATGTTGAGTTTAGAAGATGCTATTGTACTGGAGATATCATTGCTGATGTCAGATGAATTCTGAGCGGAGAATACCAGAAGATTGTCTATATTAGCTTTATTGACTATGATTTGCATAAATCATAACAAATTATAAATTTTATTGAGAGGAATGAGAATTCCAGAACACTAACTGTGCTTATGTGATAACCTACCCCTAGACCAAGAGGCTGTTGTGTAAACAGAGCAAGGGAACACTGTATTGTTAAGTGTGATCAAGTTGAGCATGACTCATTGCAACACTATGAAGAATAGATCTGAACCCTGTCCTAGCCAATGTCATCTTTATCAGTCCATTTCTCTGAGGTTTTTATTCTCCTTTGCTGATCTTCCATGTTTCCAAACATGAAGTTCTTTTTTGAGGAGTAGTATATCCTAATAACATGTCCAAAATGAAATAAAGTGAGGTGAAGCTTCATGAGTTTTGCCTCCAAGGAACATTCTCATTGGACTTTCTACAACACTCATTGTTTTTTTCTTTTGAGAGTTCACAGGATGTTCAACATTCTTCTCCAACACTACAATTCAAATGCATTGATTCCCCTTCTGTCATCAGTTTTAATTGTCCAACTCTCAGATACATAGCTAGTGGTTGGAAAGACTCTGACCTGAATCAGGAACACCTTAGTCTTTAGAATGACATCATCACTCTCAGGACTTAGAAAAGATCGCTAACAGCAGACTTTTCTAATCTATACATCTCCTATCTCCTGAGTGCTGGTACTGAAATACATGAGGATTCATCACTGCCTGTGACCATTGGCATACTGATGTCTGGCTATCTTTCTGGCCAAGTCAACCTGTGTAGGCTACCAACGCTCACTCCCCAGTGCACTCCCAAACCCTGCCCTGTGCCTTAGGCTCCCATTGCTGCTGCAGTTACCTCAAATCTATCTATTGTCCACTGCATCCCCACCACCTGTCCGAACAGGCAGCCTCGAGTTCAGAAGGGGCAAGGTGCCCACTGCTTTTTACCAGCTGTTCCTCGTGTGGTAGGCTCTCCTTTCTTAGGATATCTTATTCAGGGTGACCTGTGTGTGGCAGAGGTTGCAGAAAGTAGTTCCGTCAGAGTTGACTCTTCAGCAGTTTTCCAAGTCATCCTTTTAATTTGACCAATATTGAAAATATTAATGCATTACTTGAAATATATGTGTATAAATGTTAAGTTGTACATGCATAATAAAGGTTTCCCCCACTGGCTGAAAGTAAATTTCCTATGAAAATTTTGTAAGCCAAATGACATAAAATCAGGAAAAGATTATCATTAATTTGCATGGGAAAATTTTTAATTTTCTCAAACCCAAAGAATAACAGACCAGATCATATCAAATAACACATAAAACCAAAAGTGGCACTAGCATAGAACCACAGACACAGCTCAAAGCTATAGCAGTTTCACACTGAGAATATGAATTTATTTCCCAGGGAAGAAGCTTGGAAAATCCTCCCTCACTGCTTGGAAAGTGTGGTGCCTCTTAAATGGCTCCTTGCAAAACAGACACAGTATATTAGTGTTACTTTTCATTTCCAATTTTTTTCATAAACATAAAAAGACTCTTCAGATTTACTTCGGTTAATTGACACAGGAGTTGGATTTTTTTTTGTTTGTTGTTGTTTTATAAATGTGAGTAAGTGGTGTAATTTTAACTTTCAAAATATAGAAGATGCCTGTTTAAGCATAATTTCATTCTTTGGGGCTGGGCAATATTAAAATCTTAACCTTACTGAAATTTTAAAAGTGACATAATTCCAACATCTCAATATCTCTAAATATTCCTTTTCATAAGGGCCAGCTAGCTTTCCAAACGCCCGGTGACATCTATGTGAGTGTGTATGTATGTTCAAATTGGACTTCACTCATCGCTGCATTTATTCTGAAATGTTCTTAATCTTCTGATGTAGGAAGACTAGATTTGATATTCAACAACTGGCTTGAAGCTGTCCATATAAGACTTAAACCTAGGGTCTGGTGGAGAGCTAAATATATGAATGAAAAAGGCAGTTGGTAAATATGAATTAAGTATACTCATAAAAATGACAGTGCTTCAAACATTTAAATACTTAAAGAACACGATCACCCACATTTGAGTCTTCACAGTATTACACAGTTCTAGCATAAGGGAGAAGTTAACAGCTTTGGAGAGTCAAGAATTTGTATAATACTCCATTCTCTGCTTTGGGGAGGATTTGATAAGATGGATTCCTGGTGATGCAGTGGTTATACACTCCAATGTTAATGAAAAAATTGTCAATTTGAATCCATCAAATTCACTACTGGAGAAAGACGGTGTAGTCTGCTTTTGCAATTATTTCCAGCCCTAGAAACTCTATGGGAATTGCTCTTCTGTCCTTTATGGTAGCTAAAAGCATAGATTCAAGAGTAGGAAGTTTAATTTGTGATGTCAATAAAGTACTTAGATGTATGTCCTAAGTCAGTGCTCAACATATACTGATTACAATATGAAGTTCCTGGGTGGTACAATGTGTGAGGAGTTCAGTACTAACTGAAAGATAGGCTGTTTGAACACATTCACTTGTACCTTGTAAGACAGGCCTAGCAATCTGCATCTAAAAGATAACAGTAGTAAAATCCTGTGCAGGAAGTTAGCAACCTATGAAGTAGTTCTAGTCTGTACATAAGAAACTGTCACAAGTAAGAATAAACTCATAAGAAACAACATTTTTATAACGATTATATTACCTTCTCCATTGTTTCTATTATTAGTTTCAGGAATATTTTTACCACTCCACCTTGGTCTCCATTGAATGAGCTCTTCTTTAAATTTGGGATCTCCTCATTCCATCCCATTTCATCCCATCCCATCCCATTTCATCTCATCCCATCCCATCCCATCCCATCCCATCCCATCCCATCCCATCCCATCCTTTCTTCTGATGCCTTCTATGGCTACCAGCAACAAATCTATTCAGATTTTGACTCTTTGTTTGTTCACAGCACATCACTTTAAGGTTGTACTCTCTTGCTGCCTCCTGTACTGGGGTTTCTTTGACAATGTGGAATTCTCAAGAACACACTGAAAAGTTATGCTCTTGTAAACTTAAAGTGTGGAATTGAGAAACAGGGAAGATTCTATTTCAATATCTATGCTGAAGCACAATAATGGGAGTCATAGGACATTATCCATGCACACACAAAGATCTGTTAATATGACTACTACTCAAATATATTAAATAATAAAAAAAACCAAAGAGGAAGACATTGAACATTTTTAGAAAAATTTGCAGTTTGAAATTGATCAAACATACAATAAAGATATGTTAATGACAATTAGTGACTGGAATGTAAAAGTTGGAAACATTGAAGAAGGAAAGTTATGGACTTGGTAAGAGAACTTGGAAATAGGATGTTTGAATTTTGTATGTTCAATGACTTATTCATTGCAAATACTTTTTTTTAAAAAACCCACAAATAGTGACTTTACTCATGAGCCTTACCAGATTGATTCTAAAGGAATCAGATTGTCTACATCTGAGGAAAAATTCAGTGGAGAAGTTAATTATAAGCAGTCAAAACAAGACTAGATGCTGACTGTGGAACAGATCTCAATTACTCATGTGTAAGTTCAAATTGAGGGTGAAGAAAATGATAATAAGTCCATGAGAACTAAAATATGATCTTGAGTCTATCTTTCTGAATTTAAAAAACATCTAAAGAATAATATTCTTTAACTCAAGCATTAAACACTAATGATGGAAGAACAGATGACTATAGGATATCATCCATGAAGATAGCAAAAAAAATCATTATAAAGACAAAGGAGAAAGCAAAATCCAAAATGGATTTCAGAAGAGACCTTGAAAATTTCACTGGAGTACCAAGAAGCCAAAACAAAAGGAAAAAATATTGAAGTAAAAGAACTGAACAGAAGATTTCAAAGAGCAACTTGAAAAGATAAACTCAAGTATTATAATGGAATATGCAGGGACCCAGAACTGGAGAATAAAAAGGAAAGAATTTGCTTGGCATTTCTCAAGGTGAAAGAACTGAAAAACAAAGCCTCAAGTTGTGATCCTGAGAGATGCTATGGGCAAAATTTTGAATGATTAAGGAAGTATTAAGAGAAGAAGGAGGTAAAACCCATAATCATAGAACCAAAAGAAATTGGCCGGCACTGAAATATCACTTTATCAAATATTATAAAGAGCCAATAGTAATGAAGGAAGAAGTTCAAGCTGCTCTGTAGGCATTAGAAAAAAATTAGGCCCCAGAGATAGATGGAATATCAATTCATATATTCCAAGTAACAAATGCAGCCTTGGATATGCTCACCAATCTAAGAAAGAAAATTTGAAGGACAACTGCCTGGCCAACTGACTAGAAGAGATCTGCATTTGTTCCAACTCCCAAGAAAGGTGGCCAACTGAATGTGGAAATTATCAAACAATATCATTAATATCACATGCAAGTAAAATATTGCTAAAGATCATTAAAAATTACTATAACAGTACATATTAAACTGCCAGAAGTTCAAGCTGGATTTAAAAGAGGCTGTGGCACCAAGGATATCATTGCTGGTATAGCATGGATCCCGGCTAAAAAGCAAAGGATAGCAGAAGAATGTCTGTTTGTGCTTCATTGACCATGCAAATGCATTTGACTGTAAGAATAATAATAAATTATGATAACCTTGAAAAGAATGAAAGCCCTAGAATACTAAATGTGTTCATGTGAAACCTATACCTATAACAAGAGGTTGCTGGGCAAGCAGGGCAAGGGGACAAAATATGGTTTAAAATTGCAACAATGGTGAGTCAGGTGTATCCTTTCTCCATACTCATTTAGTCTGTATGCTGAGCAAATTATTCAAGAATGGGGACTCCCTAAAACAGAATGTGGCATCAAGATTGGAGGAAGACTCACCAATAACCTGCTCTATACAGATGATACAATCTTGCTTGCTTAACAGAAGGAGGACTTGAAGCATTTGTTGAAGAAGATCAATGACAACAGCCTTCAACATGAAGGCTCAATGCTAAGAAAACAAAAATTCTCATCGCTGGACCTACAGGCAACACTATGATGGATGGAGAAATGCTTAAAACTGTCAATAAGTCCATTTTACTTGGATTCACAATCAATACATGTGGTATTAGCATTTAGGAGACAGGGGTGTATTGCACTGGAAAAGTCTGCAGTCAGGAACCCTTATAAATTTTTGAGGAACAATGATGTTAGTTTGAGTACTAACATTATTTGTTATTCAAACTATATATCGTCTTTTCAATCACTTGCTATGTTGCTCAGAGTTGTACAATGAATAAGAATAATTGAAAAAGAATTGATACCTTTGAGTATTAATGTTGGAGAAGAGTAATGAATATTTTATGAACTGCAAAAAACAAAACAAATATGACATGAAGAAGGTGCAACCAAAGTACTGCTTGGAAACAAAGGTGATAAAAGTTCATTTTATACAGTTTGGACATATTATTATGAAAGGCTACTCATTATGGAGGGACATCATGCTTGGGAAAGTGGAGGGACAGTGAAAGAAGAGAAGATCCTCAACCAACTGGTTTGACATAGTGACTGCAGCAATGATCTCAAGTGTGCCAGAGATTGTGAAGATGGTAAAGGACAGGAGAGCATTCAAATTTGTTGTTGATAGGGTCACTATGAGTTGCACTTGACTAAATAGTACCTAACATGATAGTGGAATAATAGATAAATATGAAAAATAAGTAGCTTTTGTCAATCAGGCAAAGACTTTTGAGAGTTCCTGGTCCAATAACCAACAATTTGCAATGGAAGCCCACATGATATAATGTATTTGTATTGGCTCTCTTTTGTCTCTTAATAAAGAAACTTGTTTGCAAGTGTTTATCTCAGGTCCTTCCTGTAGAAGACACCCAGGATAATAGAATTATTTGTAGTACATTTGTAGACAGATTTCCTTGGAAAACATTCATACTTTCTTACTCAGCTCATTATTTCAAAAGATACTTAAGAAAAGAGAGGATAAAGAACGTATGCGGCATTGAAACATATGAGGGAGAGATCTGTTTAACAGGAATATATGATTAGGCATTATTTTCATGACAAGAGTCCAGAATAAGAGCTGCATAGTAAAGTGGACTTGGAGGGGGAGGGGGAGGAGGGTTGTATAAAAATGGAAGAACTTTTTTTTTCTCTTCAATGAGAAGAGAGAACTGAGAGGAGGGGTGGGTAGGGAGGAAAGTGTGCAACAATGTATGAATGGATACCCATAGATTCTGTAAACTTTCATTAATATTTTTTAAAAGGTGTCTAGCAAATTAAAAGTAAAAAAAAATGGAAAAAAAGTTACTTAGAAAGCAACTATTTTTCCATATATTGAATATGTTATTTAGATTCTCAATCTAAACTAATATTCTAAAACTTATAATCAAATGTATACTTGAGGAGGTGGTTATATACTATCCTATGCATTTGAATCTACCGCCTATGTGTCATTTATGCTATAATAAAAATATAATAATTAATTCATTGAATAGTGATAATATGCTGAAGTCATTTAATATATTATTTTGTTTAATCCAGTCAGTTCAAATCTACCAGCTGTTCTACAGAAGAAAGATAGACAATTTCCTCCTAAGTTATTTACAACCTTTGAAAAAAATCCACTGGGGGATTACATATGAGTTGGTTCTGACTTAATGACAATGTTTGAAATGGCATCCTAATGGGTTAGTAGCTTTATAAAGAGTAAGGGCCACCTGGAGAGCAACACATCTGACCTTTACCAACTTCACAAGGGGGTATTGTCCCTGTCCACAGCATCATTAGCACAAAACAGATTTCCCTGAGGTCAGACATGCCCCTCATATTCCCATACTTCATTCTATTCATCTCAATATCAATCTTACTACTTTGTTGAGTCCAAAATTGTATGGGATACCTCACAAATCATACAGAATTATATACAGGAAGTCAAAACTTTGTAATCTAGATTAATAACAGAATAAAATGAGGAAAACTACTGAAATATGCATATAAGAACCCCTATCGTAAACTTCATGGAGTTCAATGTTCTCAAGTTCTCAGTCCTGCCAATATTGGCGTCTCTCCCCATTTGTCCAACAAAATTCTCAGTCCTGCCAATATTTGTTCTCCATTAACTTGTCCAACAAAATTATCAATACTGCCAATGTTGACTTCCCTGCTCCTCTCAAAGTCTCCTCATGTCAATTCTCCAGTTCAGCCATGACAATCTTGGCTGTCCCAAAGCGTTTCCTACATTTTCCTTTCTCCTCTTCACTGGGATGAGAAAGGTTTTGTTCCTCTTTACTGACTGGGGATAATTCTTCTCTGTAACTAAAACTTCAATGCATTGATGTCACTAGCCAATTCTTTTGTAGACTGTTGGGACCAGCCAATCTCCTTTGGGAAATGGTAGATAGCCAATCCCTTTGTTGATAGGCCAACATGTCCAATTCACATAGTCCTGCCTATCTGCACGGTTCAGTCATCCACATTCAAATAATTCTAGAAAAACCACATTGAAAGACAAACTCCTTACCAGCCCGAAGTTTAAATGTTCCAATTCAACAAGTGACAACAACAATTCTATAAAGTAATTTCTATTATTAATTCAGTATCAGTGAGGATGAAACAGAGGCTAATGAAACTGAATCTCAAGCGCAAGACCAAATCTCTTCTATTAAATAGCTGGCCTAAAACAGAAAAGATGACAGTTATTGGATTGTTGAAAACAAGTTTTGGATGGGTTCTGTGTTTTGTTTGTTTGGTTTAATTGCTCTGTATTTACTAACCCTAAATGGAAAAATATGGAATTAGCAGATTATAGAAGTTCCATGAGGATCAACTCACAAGTTAAAAGATATAATAATCAGGACTGCTACATGTACCTAAACCTTCAGACATCTGCTGTAAGTCTTGGGGGTTCTTAATAACACACTTACGTCTTACATCTTCTATATTTGAGAGTAGCATAGGCTTTACTCCCATAAGATAACCAGCAATAAGCTCTAGAGACATCAAATTCCTCTCACTTCTGATTTGCTGGCTTTCACCACTCCCTGAGTTCAGTAAATTAATAGAAGGACTAACAGACATGCCTTATATGCTATACCTACTCTTACAGGTTACAAATAAAAAAAAAAGAGGCTAAAATATTGTGACTCATAGGTTTAAATCTGGAAGATTAAACAACATAGAGTTTCTATGTTCCAAAATATGACATGCTATCTTCATAAATTTATCAGTATCAGTCATCAACTGGAAAGTCTCTAGAGCTTCCATGTTCAGAGTTTATAAACATGATTGATTGAACTTAATTTCCTTCCCTTCCCTATTGAGGTTGGCATGGCATCATATGGTGGGTTTTGCTAGCACTCATCCAAAAGGAATCTCATTAATATAAACCATATAGTGTAGCTTGAGGACTCCAAGACAACTAAAATATAGACAACTTCAAACATAAGGAGAAATCTTAAGACTTTGAGATTGTACCTCAGGAGCCAAGGATAAAACATAAATTATTTGAGTAAATTTTTTTATTGTGAAAGCACCCTCTATTGCATGTCCAATATCTTGAGTTTATATTTACGCATTTGCAAAGAAGATATTTGATTCAGGAATTCTGGAGAGTTGTTTTCAAAAGTCACTGAGGTTCTGAGAATAATCAGTACTGTTTAGGGTAAAGATTGAGGCTGGGACAAATTTTGGTTGTTCTCAAAAAGTAAGGACAAGTGGCTTGAGGACTCACAGTCATTTTCTTTAGGGACATTGAGAGATCTTCATTTGGACATCATGAAATGAGCTAGTAGTTCATTTCCAAAAGCCAGTTGATGATCAGGTGAGGAAAGATTGATAGAAAAAAGAAGAGTAGATAAATTGGTAGGTACTGTTGACAGTACAAGAGTTCATATGAATGCCACTGGTGGTTGCCAGAAATGTTTGGACGGCACAAATAAGAGTGGCAAGATCCTGGACATTTAGCTTGTATCCCTTGGATGTCAAGATAATGAGCAGTATGAATTCTTGAATTGCTGTTGTTGTTATGTGTCATTGAGTCGCTTTTGACTCATAGTGACCCTAAGTACAAGATCCCTAAACACTGCACTATTCTGTGCCAATCTCACTGTCTCTGACACACCTACCCCATGACCCTAATCACTAAGTCAATCCATCTCATTGTGAGTCTTCCTTTCTTGCACTGTCCCTTCACCCTCCCAAGCATGATGTCCCTCTCTAAGTACTGGTCTCTCCTTGAAACATGTCCAAAGTATGTCAGATGAAGCTTCAAAATCCTTGCCTCCAAGGAGCAGCTCGGTTCCACCCATTCCAGGATGAACCTGTTTGTTCTGCTAGCAGTCCATGGTATATTCAACAATCTTCTCCAGCACCACAGTTTAAAGACATCAGTTCTATCATATCTAGTCATGGTCCAGCTCTCTGATGCATAGCATGCAATTGCGAAGTTTACGGCTCAGATCAGGCACACCTTAATCTCCATCTTGATGTCATTGCTCTTCAGTACTCTGGAGAGGTGCCCAACAGGTGACTTTCCCAATGCAATTCATCTCTGCTGGTACCAAGTGTGCTGATTGTGCAACCAGGCAAATTAATATTGTTAATAATTTCAATCTCTTCACCATCTGTAATGATGCTGCCAATTGACCCAATAGTGAGAATCTTGTTTTTCTTGATGCTGAGCTTCAATTCATACTGATGGCTGCAGTCCTCGACCAATAGTCAGTGTCTTGATGGATGGAGAGGAGAGTTGAAACTGTTAACAACTTCATCTTGATTGGATCCATGATTAATACCCTTGGTATAAGTAGTCAAGAAATAAGAAGAGTAAAAAAAATTTAAAAAAAAGAAATAAGAAGATTCATGGCACTAGGAAAATCTGCAGTTAAGTGCCTTTCCAAATTATTGAGGAGCACTGATATCAGTTTGAGGACCTTAGTCCTTAGTGCATCTGACTCAGGCCATAGTCTTCCCGATTATTAGTTATTCATCTAAGACCTGGAAAATGAATAAGGATTACAGAAAAGAATTGATGCCTTTGAGATGTGGTATTGAAGAGGAGCACTGAACATCCCATGGATAACCAAGAGAACAAACAGATATGTCTTGGAGAGGGTGCAGCTGGAGTGCTCTTTGAAGGCCAGATTGAAGAGGCTTCGCCTTACATACTTTGAATGTAGTGCTAGGAGGTGCTATTCCTTGGAGAGCGATATCATGTTGGGAAAGGTGGAGGGTCAGCGAAAGAGATGGAGACCCTCAACCAGGTGGATTGACACAGTAACCGCTGCAATGGACTCTTGTGTGTCAGGAAGCGTGAGGATGGTGCAGAACAGGACTGGGTTCAGATCTTTTGTTCATAGGGTGGTTATGGCTCGTACTCAACTTATGGCACCATAAAACAACATACATACAAAGAAATCACTCACTGGCATGGAGTGAATTCTGACTGCTAGCAGCTTTGCTTTGGTTTTCTGAGGCTGTAAATTTTTGCTTGAGGAGATTGCCTATCTTTCTTTAAGGGATAAGCTGGTGAATTTAAGTCACTTGCATTTCAGTTAGTAACCTGACACAGTATAATCAAACCATCTAAGCTCTTTATAGAAAAGAGAAAGGCTTTATCTGGAGGCAGCGAGGAAGGGAGGAGAGAGAGAGAGAGAGAAAGAGAGAGAGAGACTTACTGACTTTTGGTGAGAGTGAACATTAGTAAAGCAATATGAAAAGTAATTTTGAGAAAATTTTTTTGAAAACTTCCTTTTCAAGGAACTCTATATTTAACACTGAACACACAAGGAAGTTTGTTAACAGCACTGTTTGTAGTACAAGAGTAAACAACATAAAGTCTCATTAACAAGTGACTGGTGATATAAATTATGCTTCCATACTATGGAGTAACAGGATGGATCAACCCCGTGGCTCTAACAATGGGCTTGAGCATATCCGAGATAATGACAATGTCACAGGATAGGACAAGGCTCAGACCTGCTGTTCACAGGCTTAATGTGAATTCTAATTAATTCAGTGGCAGCAAATAATAACAGCAATTTAAAATTTAAAATTAAAAATGGCACTAAAACATGATATGGTAGAAAAGAAATGTCTCTTAACATATTGCTAAGTAGAAATATAAAGCAAAATATTGAACAATACAAGCAGCAGGATATTGTTTTTGTAATAAACTCTTATATACACTTATATACATATGTGAATATGTAGGGAAAAGTACTGAGATGTCCTACACAAAAGACTTCACAAATTTTACCTGTGGAGAGGAATGTGTAGTAGAGAGGCAAATAGAGTTGAAGGGATCTTTTTTTCTCTGCTTATTTCCATAATATTTGAATCATGAGATAAAAATAAACTTGAAAAGACAGTGATAGTGGCCATAGATCAATAGTAATTAATTATTATAAGATACAATGTGTATAAATAAATGTGTAAAATACAATGTACATAACAAAACACAATGTATATGAAAGATTGTATAAAACACAATGTGCATGCATGCATTCCAACTGAAGGTGGAAACTATCAACAATTCCAGTAATATCACATGCAAACAAAATATTGCTGAAGATCATAAAAAAAATAGCTGGAACAGCACATAGATAGGAAACTGCCAGGAGCAGGATTTAGAAGAGGCCATGGCACCAAGGTTATCATTGCTGATGTCAGATAGATCCTGGCTGAAAGAATACCAGAAAAAATGGCTAATTTTTGCCTTATTGTCTATGCAAAGGCACATGACTGTGTGGATTATAACAAGTTGTGGCTGGCATTGAGAAGAACGGGAATCACAGAGCACCTAATTGTGCTCATGTGAAACCTATACCTGGACCAGGAGGCTATTGTGCAAACAGAGCAGGGGAGCACTACATGGTTTAAAAGTAAGATGGGAGTGTGTCAGGATTGTATTCTCTCTATATACCTATTTAACCTGTATGCTGAGAAAATTATTTGAGAAGTTGGACTCTATGAAGAGGACTGTGGTATCAAGATTAGAAGGAGACTCATTGATAACCTGTATTATGCAGATGACACAACCTTGCTTACTATAAGTAGGGAGGCCTTGAAGCATTTGTTGCAAAAGATTAAGGAATACAACCTTCGGTATGGATTGCACCTCAATGTTAAGAAAACAAAAATTCTTACCACTGAATCCATAGATAACCTCATAATGAATGGAGAGGAGAGGAGATTGAAACTGTCAGCAGGTACATCTTGCTTAGATGCAAAACTAACACCCTAGTATCAGCAGTCAGGAAATAAGGAGACACATCACACTGGGAAAATCTGCTATTAGGGACTTCTCCAACTTATTAAGTATTAGTGACGTTTGTTTGAGGGTTAAGGTGTGTCTGATTCAGGCCATAGTCTTTCCAATCATTTGCTATGCAACTGACAGTTGGACAATGAATAAGGATGACAGAAAAAAAGAATTCACACCTTTGAGCTGTGGTGTTGGAGAAGAACACTAAATATCCCATGGATGGCTAAGGGAACAAACAAATATGTCTTGGAGAAGGTGCAGCCAGAGTGCTCTTTTGGAGGCAAGAATGACAAGGGTTCACCTCACATACTTGGGCGTGTTTCTAGAAGGGGCTATTCCTTGGAAAAGGACATGATGCTGGGAAGGGAGCTCTGGTGGCTTAATGTTAAGGAGCTGCACTACTAACCAAAAGGCATGAGGTTTGAATCCATCAGCTGTTCTGAGGGAGAAAAATGTGCAATCTCCTCCTGCACAATTTACACACTCTGAAATCTAGCCAGAGGTCAGCTATACGTTGGTTCTGATGTGTTCCATGATTGGCTCCTACCCTTGAGTCAACTGATGGTATAGCTCCATGGGGTTTTTCTACAGATGTAAACGTATTTTATTCCTGTGTTCCATTTGGTGAGATCCATGTGAATAGTTGCTATTTATGTTTCTGACAAAATAACATTTGCATTAAAAAAAATTGGTCATAAAAAGTTCAATAAGTAATATTTATCACTAAGACCATATTTTCCAACTGTTAATTTTTCTTTTCTCCATCATTTGTGTTCCAATTATCATTGTCACCTCTGTAACTTGAATTTTTGATCAATTTCAGACTATAAAAGGTAGAAATTATCAATTTATCAACTCTTGGCTTTAGTGTTTACTGTATAAATTTAAATAATAATTACATTAACCTTGCATAAATGTGGATATTATCCTATCATCAACAACATTGTTCTTCAGTACTGTTGACATGTTCTTTAATGTCAGAATGTGAAATCATTCCTCTTCAATATGTCAACAACAGTCGTAGATCATATCATTGGTGAATTCAAAATGACAAGTGTTGCTTCATTTCAGCTCACTAATGCCTCGGATATGAATCTTTATGAATTCTATTTAATTTTCTTACAACTTCCAATTTTCCTAATTAATTCAAACTTCAAGGGAAAAAACTAGAGATGGTCTAGGTGTTTCATTATAAAGAAATTCGATTGGAAGTTCAATTCCACCATTATTTCAATGTAAATCTCTATATGACGTGGTTTTCTTATCTGTCAAATGGAACCATGATGGCTGAGTGTGTAGTCTCCAGTGTTGCTATAGAAATCAAGAAGTTCTTGCATTTGAAGTCAGTTTTATGAAGGGCTGTCCTTATCCTCTATACACTCCTCTCAAATTTATAAGCAGATGCCTAGGACTCTAATGACGGATAATACATTTGGATTCAGTATTAACAGATGGAGTTTTATTGGGGAAAAGATCTTGTGAAGCAATTTGGTGAATTCCTTAACTCCTGGGGAATAGATGAGGATAAAATTAAAACAAAATTATGGATTTATAGACCCTGTCCCAGCCTTTCTCCAATCATTTTTTTTTTTCATAAATAGTCCCTAGTTTGAAAGCAAGAGTAGCATCTACTTTCTAAAAATGCTTCCGGAAATTCTATGAACTTTGATAAATGTTGATAGTTATAGAAAGGCATCTGGCTTTTTTTGTGCATAGGGTTGCTTTGAGATGGGCTCCACAAGAAGACAATCATCAACAACAACAACAGTCCCTGGTTCATTCAAACATGGTATGTATAATGGATTGATACATGTGCAGCAATTGGCTTCATTATTTGAGAGATAATGAACATTTCAGGACAGGTCAGAGTTAAGGCATTTTGTCCATAAGGTCATTATGAGTCATATTCAACTTGATGGCTTCTAACAATAATAACAATGACAAAATCCCTTGGAAGTACAAAATATTAGGATGCTAAACTACTAATATGTTAAAAGTTCAAACATCTTTGCTATTATTATTAGGTTTCATCAAGTCATTTCCACCCATAACTATCTTAAATGCACTACAAAATCCTGCGTCATCCTCAGAATCTCTTACTGAAGTCCACTGTTGTGGTTACTATATCAGTTTCTAATTGAAGGTCTTCTTACTTTTGCTGACCCTCTACTTTTCCAAGTATTATATCCATCTCTAAGAAGTAACCTCTCTGCCAACATGCACAAAGTATGTGAGATGAAACCTCAAAAACCTCACCTCTAAGGAGCACATAGATTGCACTTTGTCCAAGATAGATTGGTTTGTCCTTTTAGCAGTCCACAGTACATCCAATGCTCTTCACCAAAACCATAATTCAAAGGTTTCACTCTTATATGGCCTTCCTTATTTGCTCTCCAACTGTCACATGCACATAAGGCAATTTGATATACCATGATCTGAGTTAGTATAACCTCAGACTTTAAGTCCACAGAAAATACTGGGGGGCAGGGAAGATGTGGCATTTTACTTTTTAAAAAAAATTTATCTATTCAAAATCCACTGAAGAACAATTCTCCTCAGACACATGGGGTTGCCATAAGTCTGTGTCAACTTGATGAAAACTGGTTTATGTTGACAACCAGATGACAACTGATTTACTTGATACATAGTAGGAGCTCAATAAAAGTTTAATGGATAAATGTGGGAGTTAAAGAACTAAGAGATATTGTCCCTTGTTGTTAAGTTTCATCAAGTCCCATGTGTTTTATAGTGACCCTATGAACTATAACTCTGAACCGTGCCCTATCCTGAGTCAATCTCACTGTGTTTGACACACCAGCCCCCATTACCCCAGTCACTGTGTCAATCCATCTCACCCAGAGTCTTGCTGTCTTCCACTGTCCCTCTACCCTTTCAAGCATGATGTACTTCTCTAAGGTATGGTACCTCCAGACAACAGATGCCCAGAGTATGTGAGACAGAGCTTCAAATTCCCTGTCTCTAAGGAGAAATTAATTTCACTCTCTCCAGGACAGACATGTTTGTTCTCTTGGAAGTCCATGGTATGTTCAATACGATTCTACAGCACAACAACACAAAGGCATTAATTCTTCTTCTATCACCTTTAGTCATTGTCCAGCTCTCTGATGCATAGCAAGTAATTGCAAAGACTATGGCCTATATTAGGAACTCATTAGTCTCCAGTCTGATATTCTTGCTCTTCAGCACTCAGAAGAGGTCTTCTAGAATAGATTTTCCTAATGCAATTCATCTTTTGATTTCATAACTATTAGTGCTGAGAGTATTGATTGTGGAACAAAGCAAGCTGAAATTGTTAACAATATCAATCATTTCTCCATAGACCATGATACTGCCAATTGACCCAATAGTGAGACTCTTTGTGTTCTTGATGCTGAGTTTTAATCTATATTGAAGACTGCAGTTTTCCACCTTCTGCAGAAAAAACACTTCCGGTATTCCTCAGTTTTATCAAGCAAGATTGTACCATGTACATAATGCATGTTGTTGATAAGTCTTCCAAATTTGATGCCACACATTTCTTCATAAAGTTGACTTTCCCAAAGTATCTATTCTGCATTTAAGTTGAAAAGACATATAGATTCTACATATAGATTTGGAGGACAGCTGTCTGGTCTATGGATTGGAAGAGGTCCATATTTGTTCCCATTCTGAAGCAAAGTAAACCAAAAGAATGTTGAAACTATCAAACAGTATCATTAATATCACATACAATCAAAATACTGCTGAACATCATTAAAAATGGCTAGAAAGGTACATATATACGGAACAGCAAGAAGTTCAAATAGGATTTAGAAGAGGTTGTGACACTAAGGATATCATTGCTGTTGTCAGATGGATCTTGGCTTAAAGTAAAGAATACCAGAAAAATGATTCTTTGTGCTTTTTTTGACTACACAATGAAATTTCAAAATGTGGATCATAACAGATTATTGTTATCATAGAGAAGAATAGGAATCCCAGAGCACTTAATTGTGCACATGCAAAATGTAAACTGAGACCAGGAGGCTGTTATTCAAACAGAACAAGGGAAATGAGCATTGTATAAAATTAGGAAAGGAATGTGTCAGGATTGTGTTCTCTCTCCATATCTATTCAATCTGTATGCTGAGCCAATTATTTGAGAAGCTGTACTCTATGAAGAGGAATGTAGCATCAGGACTGGAGGGAGACTCATCAATAACCTGTGGTATGCAGATGACACAACCTTTCTTGCTGAAAGTGAGGAGGATTTAAAACATTTGCTGTGGAGGATCAAAGATTATAGCCTTCAGTACGGATTACATCTCAGTGTCAAGAAGGCAAAGACTCTTACTATTGGACAGATAGGCAACATCATGATAGAGGGAGAAAAGATTTATACTCTCAACAACCTCATCTATTTGTAGCCACAATCAACACTCTAGGCATGAACAATCAGGAAAACAGGAGATGTAGTGCAATGGGAAAGTCTACAATTAGGGACCTTTCCAAATTTTTGAGGAGTAATCAGGTCAGTTTGAGGACTAAGGAGTGTATGATTCAGGCCATGGTCTTTATGATCTCTTGCTATGCATCAGGGGGCTGGACAAGGAAAAGGATGACAGAAGAAGCATTGATGCCTTTGAGTTGTGGTGTTGGAGAAGAGCACTGAACATCCCACGATTTGCCAAAGGAACAAATTATGTATTGGAAAGGGTGCGGCGGTAGGGCTTTTTGGAGACAAAAATGATGAGGCTTCACCACACATTCTCCAGGCATGTGACTAAGAGGGGCTATTTCTTAGAGAGGGGCAGGGTGCTCAGGATGGTGGAGGGTCAGCAAAAGAGAGGAAGACTCTCGACTGGATGGATTGACATGCTGATTGATGCAATGGCCTCTGTTGTATCAGAAGGTGTGAGGATGGCATAGGATACAACATGGCTCAGACCTGTTGTTCATACAGTTGTTATGCGTTGTGCTCATTTCAATGGCACCTCATGACATGACAACAATAACACATATATTAAAAATATTTGGAAATAGGCTGCATCTCTGATGCATTCCTTTCCTGATTTTGAACTGCACGGTGTGTCCTTGCTCTGTACTGATGACTACCTACCTCCTGGTCCAAGTACAGCTTTAACATGAGCACATTCAAGTGCTCTGGGGTGCCCATTCTTCTCAAGGTTAGCCACAATTTGTTGTGATCTGTGCAGTTAAATGTCCGTGCATAGTCAGTGAAACATAGATAGGCATTCCTCTGGTACTCTCTACTGTCAGCCAAGATCCATCTTGGATTAGCTATGATGTCCCTAGAGCCACTTCTAAACCCGGCTTGTATTTCTAGCAGTTCTACATCAGTGTATGTTTCCAGTCATTTTTGGATAAACTTCAGCAAGATTTTGCTTGTGTGTGAAATCAGTGCTATTGGTTGATAATTTCCTCACTTTGTTGGATCACTTCTTTCTGGAATGGGAATAAATATAAATGAGAATGCAAGCACAAATGAGAGATGAATAATAAGGTTGGTAAGAACTGAATACATCTTGTCTAGGTTGAAAAGATCAAAAAGGAAGGAATAGTGCAATGAATTTTTTAAAAAAACGTAAAAAACCAAATTAATAGCTGTTTAGTGTATTCCAAGTATTTTTGATCCTAAAGGATCCAGTATAACTGTCCGAAAGTGTTACCAAGACTGTCAACTTTTTTCAGGACCAGATTACCACATTATTCCCCTGCAAAGCTGTAAGTCGTTTCAAATCTCCAACTTTTGGTTACCAATCTCTTAAATAGAATGCCCTTATGTCTCCTCAAATGGTTATGCAGTGAAAAACTGTGGAGAAGAATGAAACTCTAAAACTCATATAAACCAGGAGCTTTCAAACCGTTTCCTAAAGGACCTTGGGATTTCATAAAAGTCTCTCAGGGATCCCTATGTTATTATCATTGTTGTTATGTGCAATCCAGTTGAGTATGGCCCATAACTACTCTGTGAAAAACAGATCTGAACACTATTCTATCATGTGCGATCCTCACACTTCCTGATACACTAGATTTCATTGTGGCAGTTACTGTGTCAGTCCACCTGGTTGAGGAGCTTCTCCTTCGCTGACCCTCCGGCTTTCCAATCATGGTATACCTCTCCAAGGGATAGCCTTTCCTAGTAACATGCCCAACGTGTGTGAAGTGAAACTTTATCACCTTTGCCTCTAAGAAGCACTCTTTCTTCAAGATGTATTTGTTTGTTCTTTTGGAAGTCGAAGGGACTTTTCAGTACTTTTCTCCAATACCATACCTCAAAATTACTTAGTACTGTGGTGTTGGAAGCCCCATATGTCATTATTATTACTGATAGCTGCCATCAAGTCAAATATGACTCATAGAGACCCTGTGAACAATAGACCTGAACTTTGACCTATCCTGTCATGTTCATTATCTCTGACACAATGAAGCCCATTGATGCAGAAGTAATAATCCATCTAATTAAGAGCCTTCCTCTCCTTCACTGATTTGCTATCTTTACAAACAAGATGGTATTCAATAACAAAACATTTGTGTCATATTATATACCATAGAATTAGAATCAACTTATAGCTGACGCTCTAGTCAATTTTCAAAGGGAATTAATCACATGGGCAGAGATTGCCCATTTTTCTCTTGTGGAACAGCTCATGGATTTGAACTGTGTGTCTTTGGGTTGGCAGCAAAATTTTTTACCCCCAGAACACCAGAGTTCCCTGAAAGAGTCAGTCACACTTGTCTACTAAATTGTCAGAAATTTAAAAGTGTATATGACATAAATTTTACAGTTAAGGAAAATTCACATTTACACACAAATTGCAAGCTAAGTAAAAGAACTCATCATGTCTTGCAGCGCAAGAATGAGATCATATTGACACAAAAATCACCTTTATTTTGTTAGTCTTTTACATGACCAATTATACTTCCAATTTGTTTTTTACCAAGATTTCTAAAGAATAATAGTTTATGAAGCAGGTTGTGTTTTGCCCAAGAAAGGGAGAATTTAAGCTGTCAGACAGAGAAGAAGTTATCCAGTCTCCCTGGGAAGAAGCAGCACATTTCATTTATTTTTCTGCCTCCCAGTGAAGGGCATGTTATAATTACAGTAAAAACATCTGCAGTTCTATCTCTTCTTTTTCACTTTTAATTTGTAGAGATATTTTCTCTTGCTTTCTGTGCCTATAAAGAAACTGTACAAAATTTCCTCTATGCAAATCCTTATCTATATTATCTTAAAAGTTTTCTATTGTTTTGACCTTCTGGGAACAAATCCTTGCATATTTTGAGAAACTTAATGAATATTAAAATATTTATCTTTTATGTCTGTTAGCATTTTTCAAGTATCATTCAGGTAAAATCCAGGAGAGGAAAAAAAATTAAAAAGACAACAGATTGCTTTTGGAAAGAGTTTTGCAATTTCATAGCCTAACTTGACAAGGAAAATGCCTGAGTAAATACCATGTCCCAGTGTAAATATAAACAGAATTAGTTTATCTCTTTCCAGGTCTTGATCCATCTGGCTGCAAGGGTTCTCAGGAGGCTTTCTAAACACTGGAGAGGGAAATAGTCTGAACTTGTAAGTAATCTCTTTCCAACACAAAAAACCAAATGTCCCAAGATTATGAGTGACCTGTTAATATCTAGCATTTATGGGTTGCTACTTGTGCATTTAGGGTCCAGTTTTTCTAGGTGTCTCCAACCACTGCCAGATCCATATGATAATTTTATCATGCAAGATTATTTTCAGCTGCAAAAGAAATATCCTCAATTACTAATTTAATGGCTTAAAGAAATAAGAATTTAATTATTTCATGCTACAAGAAGTTAGGAGACAACACCTATGGACAGTTTTATGATCCTTTGTCTACATGCATGATAGCCACTGTACCTATTTCACCCTTATATTCAGCGATTTTTGCTCTATTGACTAGGGCTGTTACAGGGCTATTGTAAGGGGAGCCAAGAATTCACGGTCATAAGCTCTCCATCTGTTGCATTTGAGAAAAGCAAAGTAGCAAGCTGGACATGGGTAAACACAGAGTAGCCATTTCTCGCCTAGGGTGGTCTGGTGGCATAGATGTAGTACGTTCCAATGCTAGCCCAAATACTGAACAAATCCAGCAGCTTGAGTCCACCAGTGGCTCCAGGAGGACAAAAAGCAGCCTCCTTCCATTATTGTTTGTTATTGTTGTTATGAGCTATC
>NW_006399899.1:6356468-6357712 GCF_000299155.1 Elephantulus edwardii
AGAATATATCACAGTTTCTCAATCCATGTGGTTGTGATTGTACATTTGGTCTGTTTCCATGTTCTTGCGATGGTGAATAATGTTGCTGTGAACATCGGTGTAGAGATCTCTGTTTGTGTCTCAGTTCTAATTTCCTTGGAGTATATTTCTAGTAGTGGAATAGCTGGGTCTTATGGAGTTTCTATGTTCAACTTTTTGAGAAACACCATATTGTCTTCCAGAGTACTTGTACCATTTTATAATCCCATCAACAATGTCTGAGAGTTCCTAACTCTCCACATCCTCTCCATCGTCTATTGCTTGCTTTCCTGTTACAGTTGCCACTGCTACTGGGTAAGAATGGTATCTCATTGTGGTTTTGATTTGCTTCTCTCTTATTGCCAGTGATTTTGAGCATTCATGTGTCTGTTGGCCACCTCAATGTCTTACTCTGAAAATTCCTTTCATGCCTTTTGCCCATTTTGTAATTGGTTTATCAGTCTTTTTCTTCTGAAGGCCCAGATTATGTAATCTTTTGTTATGAGATCATTGTCTGAAATGGTATTGTCAAATGTTTATTCCAAGTCAGTAGGTTTCCTTTTCATCCAGTTGAACAAAGTTTTTTATGAGCACAGGGATTTACACAAATGAGCTCCAATCCCTTGGCAATCAGAGGGATCTAAATCAAAAGCACAATCAGATACCATCATACTACAGTGTCAGAGGCAAAGTTTAGCAGGGCATCAAGTAATAAATTTTGGAGAGGATGTGGCCAGAAAAGAATTCTTATACAATGTTGTTGCAATTCTAAAATGGTACAACCACTCTGGAAGATAGTTTGGCATTTCCTCAAAAAGCTGGACATAGAAATTCCATGTGATCCAGCTATTCCTCTGTTTAAAATATGTTGCTGTTGTTTAATGCCGTTGAGTTGTAGATGACTCATAGCGACCCTATGAACAAACAGCCTGAGCACTGTTCGTACATAGAGTTTCCGGAGGCAAGCCATTTTGGAAGTGGATGCCACTCCTGCTTCCAGGCTTGATTTAGTCGGGAAGCTCCAGCCAACACTGTCCACCATGGGTGACCATTACCACAATTGGCACATCACTGTCACAGGCTTCAGCATCACAGCAACCACGAGTTACCTCTGTATAGCAATGCACAGACCAGTGCTATACCATCTAGAAGAATGTTTGACAGGAAGACAATTTGAACCTGGCCGAGGGTCACAGATGACAATCACCCACCTTCGGCTTGGTAGC
>NW_006399899.1:6357818-6358928 GCF_000299155.1 Elephantulus edwardii
AACTAGCCTCACTCCAGGGACAGAGCAAACCTGCACGTCAAACACATTCCCAGAAAAGCAGTCGGCTCCAAAAGCTTGCCACGATTCCTGCACTCCCACAACAAGAACTGAGACACAGAGACTTGTACACCAACGTTCATAGCAGCATTATTCACCATAGCTAGAACATGGAAATAGCCCAAATGCTGCACCACAATAGAATGGATTGAGAAATTATGGTACATTCACACAATGGAATACTATGCAGCATGCAGGAGCAATAATTTGGTAAACTATTACCTAACAGGGAGGATCCTCTGACTCAAAATGCTCCATGCCAGTCCATCTCATCTTTAAAATACCTAGTATGTCAATATTTATGCGTTCCATTACCTTCTTAACAATATCTAATTTTTCGACATTCATGGTTCTCACATTCCATGTTCCAATCACTAGTCTCTGCTTACAGCTGTTCCTCCTCCTATGTATTTCCATACTCGAGGGCTCAGCCTCAGTTGTCATGTATGATAGTTTAAGTGTGCTCTGTTGTATATAGGGTTTTCAAAGTCCTGCTATTTCTGAGGTGGATGGCCAATCCTTCTTCCTAGTCTGTCTCAATTTGATTGCTCAGATTTAGAACATTATTAGACAGACAAGCATTTTATGGAGAAGACCAGATTAAAGATATTTCCCAGTAGTAGCAAAAACCTACCAATAGATTCTGTTTTGTCCTCAAACTTACCAGGTGTGTTTTGAGTTAACCCTTTCCCTGCTCCACCAGCATTTACATCTACTTCCACCAACTCCATTCAACATCAATCTCCCCTATTCAGCCCTTGATGTGATGGCTTTTATGTCAATCTTTCTGGCTTCAGTGCTTCCTAATGCCTCAAGCTGCTGCCAGTTTCTTCCTCTAAACGCAGTATCTCTTGACTTTAGAAGTTTTGAACTTCTGCTCAAGGATTGACTTCTTATGCAAAAGGGCATCTTCTCTTCCATTTATGCTACAAGAGTTTCCCAGGGGAGGCTGATGAATCGTACAGATTTCATATATAATGTTGTCTTCCTGCTCTGAGGGCCGAACACCTGAGGGCCCCAAGATATGAAGGCGGGCTTTGACCCATGAGCTTC
>NW_006399899.1:6360333-6367072 GCF_000299155.1 Elephantulus edwardii
AAAAAATGACTGGAACAGCACATCAACAGAGAACTGCCTGACATGCAGGCTGGATTTAGAAGAGGGCATGGCACTAGAGATATTATAGCTAATGTCAGATGGATCTTATCTGAAAGCAGAGAGTACCAGGAGAATGTCTATCTGTGTTTCATTGACTGTGCAAAGGCATTTGACTGTGTGGATCACAACAAAATGTAGCTGACTTTTAGAAGAATGGGAATCACAGAAAACCTGATTGTGCTTATGCGAAACTTAGACCGGAGGCAGTCGTCAGAACAGAGCAAGGAAACACTGCATGGTTCAAAATGAAGAAGGGTGTGTGTCAAGGATGTGTCCTATCTCCATATAATTTTAATCTATATGCAGAACAGATCACCCAGGAGGCTGAGCTCTATGAGGAAAAATGTGACATCAGAATTGGGGGAAGACTCATCAACAATCTCGATTATACAGATGAAACAACTCTGCTGAAACTGAGGAGGACCTGAAGCGCTTGCTGCTGAAGGTCAAAGATTGCAGCCTTCAATATGAATTGAGGCTCAATGTCAAGAAAACAAAGATTCTTAGCACTGGGTTGACTGGCAGCATCATGATAGATAGTGAAGAGGTTGAGATTGTTGACAGTTTTAGTTTGCTTGGTTCTACAATCAACACTCTTTGTGCCAACAGCCAGGAAATGAAAAGACAAATTGCATTGGGTAAGTTTGCTGTTAGAGACCTCTCCAGGGTACTGAGGAGCAATGATATCAGTCTGGAGACTAAGGTACACTTGATAAAGACCCTGGTTTTTGCCATTACTTACTATGTTCTAGAGGGCTGTACAATGACTAGGGAGGATAGAAGGAGAGTTTATGTCTTTGAACTTTGGTGCTGGAAAAGAGTATTGAATATACCATGGACTTCTAGGAGAAAAAACAGGTTCATCCTGGAGAATGTGAAGTCAGGCTGCTCCATAGAGGCAAGGATTCTGAAGCTTCATCTGACATACTTACAAGGAAGGAACAGTCCTTGGAGAGGGATGTCATGCTTGGTAGGGTGGAGGGATAGCACAAGAGAGGCAGACCCACAATGAGATGTAATAATTCCATCACTGGGGGTAATGAGAATAGGTGTGTTGAAGATAATGAGTTTGGCAAGGGAGAAAGCAGGGTTTAGAGCCCTTGAATATAGGGTCGCTATTAGTCACAAGTGACTCAACAGCACATAACAACAAGAACAGCAATAGCAACAACATGCGAGGGACTGGAGAACATTAAGTTAAGTGAACTAAATTAGTCTCATAAAGACAATTGCTCCATGTGACCGTTATTACAGAACATGTATGATGATCCAGGGTGATGTGAGGGGTTAAAGATATGGTGACACAATTTGATGGGTGAAGGGAGGGACTGGTAAAGGAAAAGAGAAAGATCCAGTGTGAAGAACAATGTATATGCACTTTATGATCTTTATGTATAATCCAGTATAAAATTATGATCTAACCTGAGAGGGACTGAGAGTGAACTAGCTCAGTCCCACAAGGACAAATACTGTATAAAACCATTATTGTAGAATGAGTATGAGGATCCAAGTTGTGGGTGGGGGTAATGGCAAGGGTGGAAGCAGATGGGCAAGGAGGTGTGGGGTGGGGGTGGGGTGATTAATGATGGGGCTGTACAATTTGATGGGTGGGGTGGTGAGAGAAATGGTAAGGATCTGGTGTGAAAACAATGCATATGAATTATGTAAATAAGCTAGTATTGAAAATATTAATTAAGCTATTTTTGTGCCATTCTCCCAAAGCCTGCAAAATGACTGAATGAATACTAATACCTGAGGGATTATTTTCCACTGAATATGTATTTCTTTTTACTAACTTTACATATGTTAAAAAAACCCCAAAACTTTACATACTCTTGTTATTATGTGCCATTGAATTTACTATGTATGATACATAACAATCCTATTAACAACAGACCTGAACCTTGCCCTATTCTGCACCATTCTCACAATCTCTGTAATGTTAAAGTACTTTGTGGTAGTCACGATACCATTACAGCTTGTTGAGGGTGTTCTTCTCTTTTTCAACCCTCCATCTTTCCTCTAATGAGGTTTCTCTCCACAGACTGGTTCCTCCTGAAAACATGACCAGAGTAAGTTAATTGAAGTTTTCCCAACACTGTTTTTAAGGAGCATTCTGGTTGCACTTCCTTCAAGACAGATTTGTTTGTTCTTTTGGCAAAAGATAATATGTTCAATATTCTTCACCAACATGGCATTTCAACAGCATAGATTCCTCTTCAGTTTTCCTTATTCATTGTACAACTTTCAGATACATAGGAAGAATGTGGCATCAGGATTGAAGGAAGAATCACAACCACCTACATTATGCAAATAACACTAGCTTGATCACAGCAAGTGAAGAAAGCTTGAAGCACTTACTGTAGAAGACTCAGCTTTCAATATAGGTTATATCTCAACATGAACAAAACAAATATCTTCACCATTGGGTCAATATGTAACATCATGAAAGATTTAGAAAAGATTGAAGTTGTCAACTATTTCATTTCACTCTAATTCATAATCAACACCATTGTCATTGTTGTTGTTACATATCATCAAGTCACCTGTGACTCATAGCAACCCTTCATATATCAGCTCCAAATCCTGCCTATCCTTAGCCAATGTTCTCATCTCTGACAGACCTAATCCCATTTCTGCAGTCACTGTGTCAAACCATCTCATTCTAGGTATTCCTCTCCTGTGCTGTCCCTCTACCTTTTCATGTATGATGTCCTTCTCCAAGGACTAGTCCCTCCTGGCCATGTGCCCAAAAAATGTGAGGTGAAGCTTCAAAATTCTTGCCTCCAGGAAGCAGCCTGGTTTCACCCTCTCTAGGACAAACCTGTTTGTTCTCCTAGCAGTCCACGGTATGATAGCACCCCATGGCATTAGCAGTCAAAATATTAAAAGATATATTGCATTGGGCAAAGCTGCTGTCAAGGATCTCTTCAAAGTTCTAATGAGCAAGGATACTGTATTAAAGACTAAGGTGTACCTGCTCCAAGTCATGATATTGTCAGTTACTTTTTATATAACTTCTTCATAATGAAGTCTTCATTACTACTTTCTTTTCCCCTGTAAGAATCTATTCTTCTGTCCTCTGACAGTAGCAAACACTATTTTCCTTTTTGAAGCCAATTTACATATATTCAGTCCATAGGAGTCAGTCAGAATCCTTCCCTGCATGGGTAAATAAGTGATGCACAAACCAATCAGCACATGGTCTTTTTCTGGATTGATTGATGGCTCAGGAATTGATTTGGCACATGGCCCAATCTGTATCAAGTGGAGATAAGTCTTAAGCATAAGTTTTGAACTGCGGAGGATGGAAGGACCCTTTCATTTGTTAGTTGTGGAAGTTTAAAACTGGACTTGTTGGGAAGAAACTACATGAGAAAATCTTGAAGATACTACCAATATGAAAAGAGATCAAAAAAGAAAGAATATATGCTAATGTAATATTTTGAGACCATGAATTCAGCTGCAACTGATGTTATTAAATCCTTAATCTTTGCAGTCTTCCAACCGATAAATTCCCAGAGGATTTGTTGTTGTTATTTTTCTGAGTTTGTTTTGTTTTTGCATAAGTCAAATTAATCTTCATTTCTGTGTCTTTTATGTTTAAATGAGACTGTAGTAAATTATGCCATTATTTATATTAGTGGATTTATTATTTGTGAGTCTCTAAGATGTAGGCCAGGCCATTAGAACACACTAGGTATGGGGCCAAATGCTTGTTTATACACAGAGCTGAAGAAAATAAGAAGAGGTTTATTGTCTGATAGAAGAACTGTTCAGGGACCAGAGTTCCAGTCCTAATTCTGGTAACAACTTGCTTTGTGTTCCTGTTCAGGTAAGATCAGCTTTCTGATTCTTACATATGCTTATATTCACTGCCATTGTTTTGAGTCATAGCTGGCCAATGGGTTCGCAGAGAGTGTAAAGTACGTGGGAGATTTCCCATCTTTCTTCTGTGAAACAGTTGGTGAATTTGAACACTTATCTTTGGGTTGACAGCACAATTCCTCAGCAGTAGTTTCTAAATTTCTAAAACTGAGTACATCTGTTATGTAAATCAGCTGTTATATACCTCCTTAAGTTTAAATGAGGCAAATATATGTGATGTCTGTGAAGACATACAAGCAAAACAAAGGTTCTGAAATGAAAAGTAAGCAAACTATAGGCCAAATCTAGTCAGCCATCTATTTTTATGTATAAAATGTCTTTGAAATACAGCCATGCTCATTTGTTTGTGTAGTGTCAATGATTGGTTGTATAGTGAAGCAGCAAAATTGAGTTTCAATGTAGACTAATTGGTCAGTGAAGCCTAAATATTTACTATATAGGCCTTTACAGAAGAAGTTTGCTTATACTTTTTCCTGATTTACTGTTCATAAAGTTATTTAAAATCACATGGACTCAATGACACATACATCAAAGAGTCTAGAATTAAAGAACTCTGGTGGTAGACTGTCAGGAGTTGTACTGCTAACACAAAGCCCACACCCCTCTGATACTTGGAAACCACGAGCAGCTCGATGAAGAAAGATAGGTAATCTTCTCCTGCAGAATTTACAGCTTCAGTAATGCAAGGCAAGATCAATGAGCTGATTGCAACTTATTAGCAATAAGTGAATGGATTTAAAATTAGAAAAGCCATTTTACTAACATTGAGGGGTAAACCTTTCATAGCTAAACAGTATCCCCTGAGATATTAGTAGGTATTCAATTTGCTCCTTTCTTCATTTTCACTTCTCCCAACTATGATTTTAATGACATTAACAATGAAAAACTGAGCAACATAGAAAAATGGAAATGGGGAGTAATTTAAAAAAATGTTCTTTTTAAATATGCATTGCACACAGCTGTTGAACTAAAATTTGATTATTATTCTATTGGAACAAAGGCATTTTGGACAGCTAGATTGGTGCTTTAAAATGAATGCAAAAAAAATGTCTCAAGTTGGAATCCAAAGAATAACTTCTGCTTCATCAGCTTGTATGTGGCACATCAGCTGTTTGCATGTGGCTGAGCAAGTTGAATCATTTGCACAAATAATCTTGTCCTCAGGATGTTCATGACAAAAAAAGGATGGAATTGGAGAAATTTCCCCTTGAAATGGGGCCACTTAAAAGAACTTTTACATCAGATATTCATTCACTAATACAAAAAGCATTTTGTGAATCTAAATGAACCTGGCATGGTGCCAGGTAGTGGCATTAACAAAATGAGAAAGTTGTCTTATGATCTCTGACTTTGTGGCACTTCTGTTGGGGAGAATAGAGTTCATTTCATTTCTATTTGGTCATAACATGCCATTACTTAGTTTTTGTTTAAATACAACTAACAAAAGGAGCACCTTTCATGGTTGAAGAGAGGTAATAATTACGGAAGTTATTATTATTATTATTGCTATTAATTTGAAGTACTGTTTCTGGCAATGTTTATCTCTTTGTTCTGGTTCACTCAGTGAATAACAGATCATATCTAATCCCTTCCGTATAGAAGCCCTTTAGATAAGTGAAAAGAATTCTCATTCACAGTCCGCTGCTCCTCTTGGAGTTAAAATTCCACAGCTCTTTCATCTGTGACTTTCAAAGCCTTAGTTGCACAGATCTCAAAGGTAAGTCCCTATCATTTCTATTTTAAAGGGTCTCAGGAGCATAACATATTAAGTATTGGGCTACTAACTGAAAGGTTGGCAGTTCAAATCCACAGAGCCCTCCAAGTGAGGAAGATGGACAATAGTCTATAAAAATCTAGTCTCAGAAACCCAAAGGAGGATCCCTATTAGAAGAGAAAGATTTGATGTCAGTGAACTTACTTTCATTCTAAATTATCAATTGAGTTTATAAAACAGAGATTTACAATGTCAAGTCTCAATTGTTTGCAAAAGCCAGGTGAGGCTGTAATTAATTTACCCTTAAATATAATAAGAATATATGTCAACACTTTATTATAGCTATTTATAACCCTCAAAAAACTTTCATTATTCATATTAGGCTGTAAATTGGTGACAGCTATTAGCTTGGAAAACTGTTTTGAGGAATGTAAGAAATACATTGGCTATCAGAAATTTTTAATTAATTAGAGGTAAAAATATACACATAAATATTGTTATTGTTGTTTTTGTGTACCATAGAGTTATAACCAACCCATAGCTTACCTTTCAATGAGTTTTCAGAGGCCGTTAAACTCATAGGAGTAGATTGTCCATCCTTCTCCTGCAGAGTGGCTGGTTGCCTCAAACCATGTACCTTTGGAATTGAAGCACAGCTTCTTGTCACTACACACACACACACACACACACACACACATATGTATACATTATATATAAGTTATATGCATTAATATATATATACGTTATACTTATAAAATTTATATATATTATATATAAATTTATACATTGTTGTTGTTATTAAATGCCACCCAGTCAAGCACAACTCATAGAGACCCTATGAACAAAAGACCTGAACCCTGTTCTATAATTATTGTCATTTCTCTACATTCATAGAATTTTGAGAGGCATGTGGTTTAGGAAGTGGATAGCACATCTGTTTCAAAACCTGAATCAATCTGCATGCTCCACCAAACACTGTCCATGATGAGTAACCATTTTGGCTTGCTCTTGAGTGTAGTGATACAGTTTCTAAAGACATATGCTATTTTAAAATTCAATAAATCATTTTAAACAAGG
>NW_006399899.1:6373043-6379599 GCF_000299155.1 Elephantulus edwardii
TATAGCAATCAAGGCTTGAATTTGTTCTTTTTCTTTAGTTCCTTTAGCTTAAGAAATACTGAATAATTTTGGCCTTTTTCTTTTTTATTTTAGAACTCTAGCTCTGGGCACATTTTATTATAATATGTTGCTTTGTTGTCCTGAGCTGTCCTTTGACATCTTCTATTCCGCTCCTTAACTTCTTGATTTCTTCCCTTCACTCTGACTTCTTGGAGGTATAGTACAATACTCAGAGTCTCTTCAGACATCCATCTTGGTCATTTCTTCTTCTCTCTTTGTAATGACCTTTTGCATTTTTACTGGATGATATTCTTGATATCCTCCCACAGCTCATCTGGTCTATGCTTTTTATTGTTCAAGGTCTCAAACCTGTTCCTGAGATAGTTTTTTAAATTCAAGTAGGATAGATTCAATGTCAATTTTTGGTTCCTGTGGGTTTGATTTAACCTTCTTTAGCTTTAGTTTAAACTTGAATATGAATAGTTGATGGTCTATTCCACAATTAGCACCTGGTCTAGATTTCAAACCTGATATTGAGCATTTCCATTGATTCATTCTGATCCATGTTGCTAGGAGAGGTTATTCCTTGGAGAGGGAAATCATGTTTGGAAAGGTGGAGAGACAGCAAGGAAAACAAAAACATTTCACCAGTTGTATTGACATAGTTACTGAAGCAATGGGGCTCAAGTGTTTCAGAGATTCTGAAGTTGACACAGATAAGACAAGGTTCAGATCTGTTGTTCACAGGATCACTCTGAGTTCTACTTGACTAGACAGCACCAAACAGCAACAATGAAAACTTTGGATTTATTTTGGCATTTCTTGTCTCACCCTTTAATTTTTGAGGGATATGCCTTTTACACTAATATAAGGATCTTTTCTATTTTTTACACTTTTTGTTATTTTTTGCTAGAATTTTTTTTCTTTTTAAATTTTAAGATTTCCACCATTATTATAACGAGCTCTGCTTGCAAAGTCCATGAGGAGGTAGGGAGAAAGATGGGTAGACTCTGATCCTGCATTCCAGTTTTGGAAATCCCGTGGGAAGTCAGCTCTGAGTCAGACCAGACTCCATGACAATGAGTGGGAGTTACCATTGTCAACTCCTAATGATTGTCTGATGACACAATCTTGATTACTGAAAGTGCTGAGGACTTGAAACACTTACTGCAGAGGAAAAAAGATAGCAGCCTTCAACAACAAGAAATAAAATATCCTCACCAATTGAACAATAAGCAACACCATGATGTGGAGAACAGATTGAAATTGTCAATGATTTCATCTTGCTTGAATCTACAATGAACACCCTTTGCACCAGCAGTTAAGAGATCAGGATGTATTTATTACTTTGGGCAAGTCTGGTTGCAGTGACTTCTCTGAAGTACAGAGAAGCAGTGATGTCAGTTTAGAGACGAAGGTATGGCTGCTTTAGACTATGAACTTTTCAATCACTTTCTATGCTTCTGAAGCTGAATAATGAAAGAGAACAGAAGAAGTATTTTTTTATTCATATGTATTCTGTCAGTCTATTTAATACTTATAAAATTATCCATTTACACATAAAATATTCTTCTCACCCCCCCAAAAAAACCCCCAAAACTAAACAGGCTTTTATTGCATCATCTGAGAACACCAAGTGATCAGTTCAAAGAAAGTCAAAATGACATGAGGGCAGAGCAAGACAGTGCCTTTTTATAGGAGGTTTAGGGGAGGATTAGAAAAGACGGTAGTAAAGTGTACTTCTAATAAAATTATGTTAATGTCATTGTTTGCTGATTTCGTATTCTATCAAAATTCCTAATTGGTCCTAATTAACTATTCTCTTTATAATGGATTGTGTTTTGCTGCTTCTCTACATGTCTGGTAATGTTTGTTTGGGTTCTGGGCATTGTATTTTATCTTATTGGATTGTGACTGCTTCTCTAGTACAATAACCATTTTTGAGTTTTGTTATGGTATATAGTTCAGTTACTTCAAAAAATAAAGTTTGATGTTGGAGAGTCTTTCTTTTATTTGTTAGATAAGTCCAGAGAAATATTGAGTTCAGGCTAAATATTCTCCACTCTTGGGCTAAGAGTGCCTTCAGTAATTTTTCTGATTCTTTTTGAAAAATGAGGTTTATTTGTTTCTTTCACTAATGTGACCAGTGTGAGAGCCAGTTATTTTCAGCAGAAGTTCTTGAGAGCCTCTGTTCTTTTCAGAGATGTTTTTTGTTACCTTCTGTGACTTTGAGTGCACACACACATGCACGCACACACACACATGTTGTTGTTGTTGTTGTTTTGTGCCACTGAATAGCTTGCGACTCCTAATGACATTATGTACAGTAAATCTCAACCCTGCTCTATCTGAGCCAGACTCACTGTCTCTGATACTCCTACCCCCATTAGCACAATTACTTTATGAACCCATTTCACCTGGGGTCTTTCTCTTCTGTGCTGTCCCTTCAGCCTTCCAAACATGATGTCCTTCTCCAGGGATTGGTCTCTCCTGGACATAAGCTCTAAGTATGTGAGACAGTGTCTTAAAATCCTTGCCTCCAAGGAACACACTATTTCTATAATCAATCCTATCCTTAAAAGAAACCCTGTGAAATTTCTCTATGAGGTGCTTTCTTCTCTCTTATTCTGTCCAAAGAACTCTAGTTGCTTTTGTTTCCCAAGATTCTCAATTCTGCCCCCTCAATTCATGCAGTCCACCAGGCTCTGCCTCATTTCTCTCTCCCTGTTCAGCAAACTGAAAGCTCTTTCAAGAGTATAATATGTTAGTCATGAAATCCTTCTTGTTTATTTTTTTATCTTACTGCTGAGCATATAATGTTTTAAACATAATTCTTTCATATATTGTTTGTGACTAACAGGTTGGTTAATCTGGTTGCTAATAGTTCATGTTTAAGGGAGGCATGGAAGCACAGACCACAGCAAGTTTTGCTTTAAATTCAAAGGTGGTACCTATCTGGAAGTTTAAACCCACCAGTGTCTCTCCAGGAGAAAGACAGCTAATTTTCTCCCATGTAATTTATTGTCTCTGAAAACCTGCTGGAGGATGAGCTATGAATTGGTTCTGATATAATGACAAAGGATATGCATTTTTGTCTTATCATAACACCTTGGACAGAATCGAAGTATGTCTGGATTTTGTTTTCTAAAAATTATAATCATAATGTTTTTTTAATAAACTTGCCTAAAGCAGATGAGTGGATAAAGTTTCCTATCCAAATCTGTCTCCTACTACTGAATTGTGTTTCAACTGCTATGAAGCAACTTGTTCTGAGACAGAACTACTTAGGTTTCCATTTGGGGTCCATAATTTGCTTTTGGGGGTTTGTTCTGCTTTAATCTTCTTAAGTCATAACCACGATTAATTAATTCTTTTGGTCAATGGATTTGAAAATAAGGGTTTCTAAATGTTGTCACTGTCCTTTCAGACACAAACTGAAATTCCATTTTCATCTCTGACTCAGTGTCAAAAAAATATGTTCAGGCAAACCATCAATAGAATGTATTAAAAGGCTAACACTGATAAATAGTCTCCCACCTCTCTCACCCACACACATTTTTATGGAGAAAAAATTGTTTCTGCAGTGCCTTGACAAATGAAAGCACTGTTAAGATTATTACAGTTAAGAAGGTGGTAAATGTAGAGCCTGAGTTTTACCTCCCCTTGTGTTAAAATTTTCATCGTTCTTTCCAGCCTAAAGTGTTAGGAACCAGTCTGAGCTTTAAGTCTCCACTTAAACAATTAGAATTTGAAGGAAATATTGAATGAGCTTTCATGATGGAAAAAAAATCCAGTTATCAAAGCCAAAATAGTATTCATATGAGACTATGGTATTTTTTTAAATTTTTTAAATTTTAGTTGTAATTTAATGAAAGTTTTCAGAAAAGTTGGATTTTCATTCATTCTTTGTTGTACAATTTCCTCCTTCTCTCTTTTCCCTTCTTGTCCTTCAGTATCTCTTATTCTGAGCCATTGTTTTACATATAACGCCTAATCATATATTCCTTTTAAGTAGTTCTTTCCCCCATCTATTCCAATAAGTTGTTCAATATCTAGACACTCTTTTTCTATTATCCTCCTAATCATTTTCCGCCATGTCAGTTCTGCTTTATAACAATGATGTCACGCAGTATTTGTTCTTTTGAGACTATAGTATTTCTTAACAGTTGTGAATATCTATTGTTTTTCCTTTTTTTGGTCTCCTGGGCTACTCAATTGACAATTCAGCTCTCTGAGAACCTATGGAAGCATATTGGCTCTTATTTCAGAATAAGGTTGCTTATGGTTCAATCAACTTTCAATTGTGAAGCAGCTGTGAACACTATGAAGAGCTAATCCATTTTCTTTTTTAAAGGTGGATAATCATCAGTTTAGGGAGAAGGAGAGATATGTTAGACCACGTAGCAAAGCTATGACTAAACTGGAAATAGAATATCTCCTACATACCCCATTCAATAAGGACTGCATTTCAGTGTTAAGAAAATAATTTTTTACAACTGAACTAATAGGCAACATCACAATAAATGGAGAAAAGATTGATGTTGTCAATGGTTTGATCTTGCTTAGATTCATATTCAACACTCTGGGGACTAGCAATCAGGAAATTAGTTGATGTATTGCACTGAGAAAGACTGAAGTCAGGGATCTCTCCAAATTTTTGAGGAGCAGCGATGTTAATTTGAGGAATAAGGTGTGTCTGATTCAGGCTGTGGTCTTTCTGATCAATTTTTATGAATCTGAGCGCTGGGCAATGAATAAGGATGACAGAAGAAAAAATTGATGTCTTTAAACTGTGATGTGAGAATACCAGAATATCCCATGAACTGCCAAAAAAAAATGAACAAATATGCCTTGGAGAAAATCCAACCAGAGTGCTGCTTGGAGGCAAAGACGATAAAAACTTTGTCTCAAATACATAATGCATGTTGCTAGGAAAAGCTATTCCTTACAGAGGGACATCATACTTGGAAAGATGAAGATTCAGCTAAAGAAAGCAAGATCCTCAACCAGATGGATTGAACAGTGACAGCAGCAATGGGCTCCAGTGTGTCAGAAATTGTGAGCAAGACACAGGATAGGACAGAGTTCAGATATGTTGTTTACAAGGTGGCTAAAGGTTGAACTGGATTAAAAACCACACACAAAACAACACCAACAAAAGTAAATGACCATAATCATCAATGCAACCTCTCTAGAAAATATCAAAGAGAATAGGATTTACCTGTACCTTCTATAATTCTTTGCATTTATTTGACTGGCCTCATTACAGGCAAATCTGATTAGATCTCTTCTTCATTATCTTTCTCAGTCCTTCTACTCACTTCTCTGCCCATACTCACAGATCTAATAATTAATCATATATACCATAGCATGAGATCAATAATAGTTTTCTAAGTATGTTAGAGATGATACCTATCTTCATACTTTTCTAATCTATACATGGAACAGATAATCTGGGAGGCTGAACTCGATGAGAAAGAATATGGCATCAGGATTGAAGGAAAACTCATCAACAACCTGAATTATGCAGGTGACACAACCTTGTTTGGTGAAACTGAGAATGACCTGAAGACTTTGCTGCAGAAGATCAAAGACTGCAATCTACAAGCTCAACATCATACTTCAGGCATATTACCAGGAGGGACCAGATCTTGGAGAGGGATGGCATACTTGGGAAAGTGTGGGGTCAGAGCAATAGTGTAAGACCCTGAATGAGATAGATGGACTCAGGGTCTAAAGAACCAGGCATAGGTGTGTCAGAGACAGTCACATTGATTCAGGTTTTAGAATTGTTGTGCATAAGGTCACTATGAGTTGCAGGTGACTCCACAGCACATAACAACAGCAAGGATGATAGAAGAATCAACACCTTTAAGTTGTAGTGCTGGGGAAGAGTATTGAACATATCATGGACTTCCAAGACAATAAATAAATTTGTCCTAGAGAGGATGAAATCAAGTTCCTCCTTGGATGCAAGCATCCGAAGCTTTGCCACATATGCTTTGGTGTGTTGTCAGTTGGGACCAGTCCTTAGTGAAGTGTATTATCCTAGGAAGGATAGACAACACAAGTAAGGAAAATTCTGGAGGAGATGGATTGACAAAGTAACTGGGATAATAGGAGTACGTGTGTCAGAGACAATGAGATTGGCTCAGGATAGAACGTGATTCAGAGCAATTGTGCATAGAGCTGCTATGAGGGGCAAGTGACTCAATAACACATAACAATAAAAACATCGTATTTGCTTAAGACCTACCTTATGCATATGCAGATAACACAACCTTGGTTGCCTAATCTGAGGAGGGCCTCAGACATTTACTCAGAAGGTCAAGGACTGCAGCCTTAAATACCACTGAAGCTCAACATTAAGAAAACAAATATTCCCACCACTGGGCCAATTGACCACATTATGAAAGAATATGAAGAGACTAAGATTGTTAACAGCTTTAGTTTGCTTTGCTCCACAATCAACGTTCTTGGTACTAGCAGCCAGGAAAGCAAAAGACAAATTGCGGCATGGACTTGAATCAGGACACACCCCTGCAGCTCTGACCCA
>NW_006399899.1:6386419-6388073 GCF_000299155.1 Elephantulus edwardii
TTTTTTTAGATTTTAACGGACGTTTTATAAAGAACTTGGGTTTCCATTCATTCATTGTTGCACATTTCAGTGGCATAGTTATTAATCACATAGCTGATAACCAAAAGGTCTACAGTTCAAATTCACTAGCCACTTTGTGTGGGCAAGCTTTGTAATTCTGCTTCAATAAAGATTACAGGCTTGGAAATCCAATGAGATGGTTTACTTTGTTCTATAAGGTCTTTGTGAGTTGAAATCAACTTGACAGCAACAGGGATAGACTTGGAAAGACATTAGTTCTTTTCTGTTCTCACTTTATAATGAACACTGGTCACTTTCATTTGACGACAAACACTCATTTAAAAAAATTAAATTGTTATTTCAGGTAAAGTTTATCAAATGTATGTTGTTTCATGGTATTAATTACAACATTCACAGTATATTTATACCTTTCTCACTTCTTCCATTTCTTCCCTGCAATTTTCATTTCCATTCCTGCCTTCTGCACAAATTCTTTTAAGCCTCTATAGTTAATTATTTTAAGGAGAATGTGAAATTTGCTCTAGGCTGTATGAATAAAGACCATAATCTTGGTGTTTACACTTATCACTATCAGACCCATAATGATGGCATCTTTCCATAATTTTTTTAAAAAATTTTATTCCACATCTTCTCTTACTATCTAGAATCTTCTACTGAGATCCCATAAGGAGTGGTTAGTGGAATTCTTTTTAATACTTTTTACTATTGTTTGAATGAAAAGCTTACCGAGCAGATTGGTATTCAGATCAACCATTTATACATTTTATTTGTTTGATGACGTTGACTACAATACCCACATTATATCAACATTCTTTCTATTATCTCACTGTAGTTCTTGTTTCCGTTCTTCTTTTTATCTTCTTACTTCCTGTCTTCTGGGTTTTGTTATTGTTTTTTGTGGTTATATACCCTCAAGTGTACTATATGGCTCATGCAGCCCTGAGCTTTATCCATGGTTGAATATTGTCATTGTGATCTTGTATAGCTCATTGTTCAATATACTGACTACCTTTTTATTGGTAATTATATACTTTAAAGAGTTAATGTTTTGTTAATTTTTGTGTTTTGTTCTCCATTTACCTCCTATTCCCCTAGTCTCTTTTGCTCTCTGTCTCTGTCTCTGTCTCTGTCTCTGTCTCTGTCTCTGTCTCTGTCTCTCTCTCTCACTGTGTGTGTGTGTGTGTGTGTGTGTGTTCACATGTCTAGGGAGTGTGAAAATTTGCGTTTTTCTGATCATAGGAAATCTCAATGAAAATGAAAATTCAGTTATTTTATATTCTCATTGCAGAAGCCAAAGAGGTTTCTTTCTCCAAATCTTTCATTTTACTGTCCCGAAGTTGAGAGGTTTACAGAAATCATTACTATTCTAGCATGCTAAGATTATTTAAGAGTATTCTAAGAGTAATTTAAGGACAAAACTAGAGTTGCAATTTATCTCTTTACTTCTACTTCTGTCTATTAACTATCACTACCAATTGGCAGCATCAGGATGGATGGTGAAGAGACTGAGATTGTTCACAGCTTTAGTTTGCTTAGCTCCACAGTCAACACTCTCGACACCAGTAGCCAGGAAATTAAAAGACGTATTGCGATGGGAAAGTCTGCTGTTAGGGACCTCTCCAAGGTACTGAAG
>NW_006399899.1:6388368-6391543 GCF_000299155.1 Elephantulus edwardii
GTCCTTGGAGAGGGACATCATGCTTGGGAGGGTGGAGGGACAGCACAAGAGGGGAAGACCCTCTATGAGGTGGATTGATTCAGTGACTGGGGTAAAAGGGATGGGTGTATTGGAGATGGTGCGATTGGCAGAGGACAGAGCGGAGTTTAGGGCTGTTGTACATAGGGTCCCTACATGTCGCAAATGACTCGATGGCACATAACAACAACAACAACATGTAGTTAAGGATTATGAAATGTTTAAAGTAAAGCATTCACTTAACAAAAAGAAGTCATGTGACTCATGCCTTCCCAATAATGTTTTCTCTCCTAGGACATAAATCTTAAGACATTGAGGACAAATTTACAAGTTATTCCTTAGAGGTGTTTGTTGTTTTGTTTTGTTTTGTTTTTAATTTACATTCATTTATTGTTGCACTATTTTCTCTTACCCTCCCCAGTTCGTTCCTCTTTTTTTACTCCATGAAAGACTGTTTTAATTGTCCCATTGACACAGTGTTTGTCAAAGCCAGTTCTAGAAAATAATGTTTTGACAAACTATGCTACAATATTCAGATGTTGCACAGATATCATTAAACGTTAACGAACACCTTACCTTCAAAAATTTGGGTCCTGGGTGCACCAAGATAGTAGTGAATAACAGTAAACAAGTAATATCTGCAAAACACACTCTCAGTTTTAAGTGGACTCAAACATCAGCAATGCATTTTATCAAATCTATTTTTTAAGAAAGGAGCTCTCTCAAATCTGAGCTACATATTTTATAAGTTAGAGTCCTTCAAGCCTTATCGGTGATAGCACTCAACAAATTAGACAGTATGTAACTCTAGTTTATATATACAGTTGCTTGAACACATCTGACACGTGTGTAATTTATTTACATCTTACTTGCTTTCCTTTGTGGAATTTACGGTCCTAACAATTGCTTTGATGTGACTCCAAGTTATTTCAATATCATTCCCCACGCAGAAGCATGAAATACACCTAAAACCTGATTCCTTTAAGTTTCCATTTCTATATGTTACTTAAAATGTGCTTATAGCCATTCATACACACATACTTATTTTTATTGCTCATAAAAGCTACAGTAGCTTTCTGCTACATCATTCTTGGGAGGGTGGAGGGACAGCACAGAGTGGAAGATGTGTCAATGAGATGGGGTAACTCAGTAACTGGGGTAATGATGACTAAGGATGACAGAAGTATAATTGATGCTTTTGAGTTGTGATTCTGGAGAAGAATATTGAATACACCATGGACTGCCAAGAAAACAAACAGATCTGTCATGGATGGTGAAACCAGGATTTTCCTTGGAGACAAGGATTTTGAAACTCTGTCTCACATACTTTGGGTATACTGCCAGAAGGGACCAGTCCCAAGAGAAGGACACCATGCTTGGAAGGGTGGAGAGACAGTGCAGGACAGGAAGAACCTGAATGAGATAAATTGACACAATGACTAGGGTTATGGGAGCAATTGTATCAGAGACAGTAAGATCCTTAGGAAAAAGCAGACTTCAGAGCTACTGTTCATAGAATCGCTATGAGTCACAGGCAATTCAATGGCACATAAAAATAACTTTAATCTTTAAATACATACAATCTTTGCAATAGTCCTAAAAAGTAAATACTATTATAGTTTTGCTCTGGAGAAGGTTGAAATATAATCTGCCCAAGATAATTTATAAAGAAAATTGTAAAGCTAGGAAATTAACTGTATGCATATCTAACCACAAAATTCATGGTTTTCTGATCTCTGAGCCCAACTGTTCATGCTGTTTCTCAGGTGTAATATATTTAGACATTTTGTTTTGAGAATGTCTGCAAGAACTAAAATTTTAGCCTTCAGCTGTAAACTTCTATTTCACCAACATGAATATTAGGGGAAGTAGCTAATACTTAGATAGTAACTGTCATAGCCACTGAGATTTCCTCAAAAGACAAAGATAACAGATCTACATTACAAATAGCTGTTCCTAGGAGACATCTAGTCTTCTCTGATAAACTCTTCTTAATACAACTTTCTTAAGAAGCCTGGGCATCAAGCCAAAACTCTCAGTTTCGGTCTTATATTTCTCATCTGTTGAATTTCATTGTCTACAGAATGTTCCATAATAAGAAAGCTGGGACAACTCTGTCACTATTGCTCTAAAAATTTGGTTAACCCATGTATATAAAGATTTGTGTAGGATGAATACCCAGAAAATAAACAAACCAGCAAAAGAATCACTCATTGATAAGAACTTCTGAAGAGGTAGCAAATTATAGGCTTTTGAGTGAAAATAGGTTTATTAATGTCATCCATCTAGTCTACATTCATCAGTGGAACCCTCTGTAGGAAATGTGGAAGACAAAGACTTACTTGGGCATTTTAGTAAATGAATGAAGAGACAGTTCATCCAATTAAGAATAAAATAGAAATCATTGTTTTCTAGAAAATTATAGCTGGAATGTTGCCTTTAAATATGGAACAAAACAGTGACTTTTCTTTCTTCTTATTAGGCGATATTAACCTGGTCCCAACTCACAGTGACACTAAGTTGAACAAAATGAATCATTGACCAGTCCTATGCCATTCCCACAATTGTTGCTACATTTTAGCTCAATTTTTATGGCTACTAAATTAGTCCATCTCATTAAGTGTCTTTTTCTCTGGAACTGTATACCTTGCCAATTAAAATTAATTAGGAAGACCAAATAAAAATCAAAACCATTGATTTATGATGTTGATGAAGAGTATTGAAAATACCATGTTATGCTAAAAAAACCAAACAAATCTATCTTGAAGGAAGTACAATTTCTTCTCACTTATTTTGGGTATGTTCTCAGGAAGAATCAGTCCTCAAAGAGCAACATTATTCTTGGAAATGTAAAAGGAAGGTTAAAGAGAGAAATATCTTTCATGAGATTAATTGACACAGAGAAACAGGGCTGGAGCATTACAATGTTCATGGAGAGGACGCAGGATAGGCCCAGGTTAAGATCTTTAGTTCATAAGGTTGACATGAGTCATAGTTGACTTGATAGCAGGAATCAGATTGATTACATATGTGAAAAGAACCACTGGAGAAGCTCAATATCAGCTGTGAAAACTAGGCCAGGCACTGATTGTGGAACAGACCACCAACTACTCATATGCAAATTCAAGCTAAAGCTGAGGAAAATTAAACCAAATCC
>NW_006399899.1:6393588-6398504 GCF_000299155.1 Elephantulus edwardii
ATTTATTTTACCAAAGTTAATGTCCTTCCTCAGAAGGCACACTGAAATAATTTGACACTAAATCATAACTTCTATATTTCTTCACATTAACCTTCAAGATATCTAAAGCAGAAGAACAAGTCTTTAGAAATCACAGAATTTCTTTTATTTCTTTTTTCTTTTCTTCAACTGTAGAGGAACAAAGTTAAGATTTGTGTTTTCAGGTATTGTATAAGATAGTAGACACTCCGCTCATTATTGTTTAGAATATCTTTGGGGAAACAGAATGAAAAACAGCAGCAATAAGCCAATCTTTGTTTCAACAATTCCAATTCATGTTGATCTCATGTATTAGAACAGAACCATTTAGATGATCATGAACTTTTGGAAGTAGATTAATATATTTTTCTCTGAGTGATATAAAGCCACAACTCTTTTCAGTTAATAGTTGAGCTCTTAAGCATTTGTACCACCCAGAAACTCCTTGAGACAATTCAAACCCATTTCCGTTGAATTGATTTCAACTCATATTGTCCTTCCATCGGGTTCTGAGGCTATAAATCGCAGGAAAGAGACTACTCATCTTTCTCCTGTGGAGCAGCTGGTGGATGCAGGACACCTAGGATGCACAGGAATTGAGCTAGCAGTGCAATTCACTTCAAACAACACCTTCAGAACTCAGGGAATCCTGGAAGATCTTTGATCATGAACTTTCAGCTGAATAAGAAATGGGTGTAACAGGTGATCAATAACACTAGAGCAGAAAGCTCTGCTTAGAATAATTACTCTTACAATATAAGAAAGGGAGCACCTGATCAGGAAAAAAGCTGAAGAGCTAGGAAAGAATAGGAAATAAAGATGAATGGAAATGGAAAATACAGGAAGAATGTGAGTAGAAGGCTGTGACATTGTGGGGATTGCAGTCAACGTCACAAAGCAAAATGTACATAAATTGTTAAATATGAAGCCAATGTAGTCTGTAAACTTTAACTCAAATAACAATTGTTTTTGCTATTACATGACACTGAGTCAAATACAACCCACAACAACTCTATGAACAACAATCCTGTCTTATTCAGGGCCATCCTCACAATCTCTGACACCCTCAAGCCCATTGCTCAGGTCACTGTGTCAATCCACTTGGCTGAGTGTCTCCCTCTCCTCTCTCCCTTCCCCTTCCCAAGCGTGATGTCCCTCTCCAAGGAATAACTTCTGCCAACATGACCAAAGTATGTGAGAAAAAGTTTCATCATCTTTGTCTCCAAGGAGCACTCTGACTGCACTTTTACCAAGATTTGTTCTTCTGGCAGTCTATGGCATATTCAACAGTCTTCTCCAACAACACAATTCAAAGACATCAATTCTTTTTTCATTCTTAGTTCATTGTCTAGCTTTCAAATCAGTTTTTGTTTACTGCTGAGTTGGAGCTGACCCATAGCTGACCCTTGAGTGAGTTTTCAAAGGGAGTTAATCCCATGGGAGGAGATTGCCCATTCTCTAGTGGAGCAGCTGGTGGCCTCAAATGTGTGCCTCCGAATTACAGTGCAGTTGCCACTAGGTAATCAGGGCTTCCTTAAATCACAGTTATGTAGGATTCTAGAAGTGCAATATAAACTCTAAAATAGGAAAAAGAGATAAATACACATACACACACATACACATAATTTATTTGTGTTTTTCTTCACTAACCTTGTAAACGAAAAGCTTTAATGTTGATGAAAATTTATTTTCTTCAGTCTCATTCAATTTGCACTGTGAAGCCTTGTCTAATCCTTCAGTCTAACTCACCATTTACCTCTTCTTGAATGTAAGTGGTAACGTTTATTATATATACAGTTATTTATATATACTTTTTTTTGCTGTTGCTGTGTGCTGTAGAGTTGGACCCGACCCATCATTTACCCTTCAGTGGGTTTTCAGACACAGTTAAATATACAGGAGGAGATTGCCCATCTTTCTCCCGAAGAGCAGTTTATGAATCTGAACCGCATGCCTTCAGGATTGCAGTGTACTTTCTTGCCACTAGACCACCAGAACTCATAATTTCAGTATGACTTAGTAATTGTTCATTAGGTCTGTGCCAAATTTAAGGTTATACATGGTACTGAGCAACTTTAGGAGAAGAAAATGAAGCTAACAGAGTCTATTTATTATGGG
Source organism: Elephantulus edwardii (assembly GCF_000299155.1). Lineage (NCBI taxonomy): Eukaryota > Metazoa > Chordata > Mammalia > Macroscelidea > Macroscelididae > Elephantulus > Elephantulus edwardii. The sequence goes on from NW_006399899.1 coordinate 6,395,725, forward strand.
CTTACAATTTAATGAAGGATTGTGACTTGTAAACTCAGAGCCCACTGGATATATCAAAGATGTAATAGATGGGTAAAGTTCAATGTGAGGACAAAATAATAGCAAGACTTAAAATGAAAAAAAAAAACAGTTTTTACTCTAATGTTTTTAAATGTTTTTTTATATTCATGTCAGTGGCTTGAATACGCTGTATATCTTATCTTGCTCAATCCCCAACATATCACTGTGAAGTGGATACTATTGTTATCTAATTATAATAATTACACAATTGTTGTTATTGGTGTTAAGTACCATTGAATCGTAGGTGACTCAGAGTGACCCTATGAACGAAAGACCTGAACACTTGTGTAAATTCCGTCTTTTCTACAGGTTCATAGGGTTTCCAGAGGCAAGCTATTGTGGAAGTGGATGCCACTCCTGCTTCCAAACTTGTTTTACAGTTTTAGTGCCCTGGATTTTATCTCATCATGCTAAATCGTAGTGAGTTCACTAGTAGTTAATTCCTGGACAACTACTGTACATTTCTACAGTTCCTATCAAGCGATCTTTTCATAAATAACTTCTGGAAGCCAAGAACTTACTTGCCTGCCACTATCCAAAACTCACAAAAGCAAGGTTAACTACAGAGAACAGTTGTTGGCAGATTCTTTTATCAGAATCCTGATGATAGTTCTATTATCTTAAGTTCATGTCATTAGAGAATAGTGGAAACTTCAGGAAGATCTTTTGGAGAAGGTTGAATAGGGAGGGGACCTGGGGAAATAGTAAGCTTTCATCATACAGTCCTGGAGTAAAGGAATATTTAAGATGGCATGTTGCCTGAGCAGATGATGGAAAAACCTTGAAAACCATAGCCAGGTGATTAAATTTTATTTGTTTGGCAGGTTACAAGACATTTGCAGAAGATGATAAGATCATTGGAATATTTTATTGGCTGTAACTATTACATGGTCTTTGAGGAACATTTGTATAGAAAAATAAATGAAATCTAGAAACGTTTATGTATCTAAGTCTCATATTGACATTGTGTGAGTAGGGATGATATCATAAAAGCAATGACTCAAATTTACCTAGAGCTGCTCCTGAGATTGGATTGTGCCTTGGATACCTAAAATATTCTCCTGTCTTGCAGAGCATTTTCAAATCTAACTAATCTTCATTCTTAATATATATGCCCATATGAAACTCAGGTAGTAAAGGTAGTAAAGTCCATCAGTACATTTTTTCTTACATCCTTCTCCATTTTATCTGAATGCATTTCCTCTTAACTAGAGAGGTTTTGCACTTTTTGAGTGTAGCATCCATAATTTAATATTTCCTTAGACTATTCTTGTTAGGTGCTCTCTAGTACAGCATGATTCATAGCTACCCTATCAACAACAGATCTGAATTCTGTCCTTGCCTGTGCCATCCTCATCCTCTCAGACACATTTCAGCTAATTGTTGCAGTCACTGTTTTATCCATTTCACTGAGAGTCTTCCTTTCTTTTAGACTAGTGTTTTGTGGATCTATTGTTCCATAAGCAATGAATGAGCTAATTGTAGAGTGAACTTGTCAGGGTTACACACTCGTTGCTTATGCTTGGATGCATGTCTGCAGATACGTTATAGTTTCTACCAAACTCAACCAATGCCCATTAATAGGAATAACATTTAGTGCATTTAGAATTGAGAAACCTATTTACATTTATACTGGTGTCTAAAATCATCTGTTGGGACTGAGCTCATCTTAATTTATTAGGACCTTTACTGCTTGCCAGGAAGCAATGATGTGCTTAAATTTCACTTGCATTTTTTAGCAGGAACCCAGCCTCAATCAATATTTGGTAGACAGATCTTAGGAAGGCTCAGGGCCTGATTTTCACTAATACTTTATGATCGTTCATAATAAAACTATCATCAGGATTGTGATAAAAGAATCTGCTAACAATTGTTCTCTATAGTTAACCTTGTTTTTGTGTGTTTTAGATTAGTGATATGCAGGTTAGTTCTTGGTTTCCAGAAGTTAGTTATGAAAAGATAGCTTAATAGGGACTCTAGATAAGTATTTTATCCAGGGATCAACTACTAGTGAACTCACTAAGATTTAACATGATGGACATAAAAACCAGGGCACTAAAACTATAAAACAAGTCCATTGGTGGCACAAACAGTTAATCATTATTGCTTGCTTAAAAGTTGGGGTGCAAGCACACCCAGAGGACCTAGGAAGATGGGCCTGGTGAGCTGCTTACAAAAGGTTACCATCTGGAAACTCTATGCATTGTAATTCTATTCTGATACACACTGGGGTTTCACAAATTGAAGTGAATTCAGTACCAACTAGCAACAACTATAAAGCCTTCATAGTTAACTGAGGAGCAAATTAAGAGACTCTAGAAAGAAGCAACCGTATAGATTCATATAACAAAGGACTCAAGTGTGAGATGAAAATTTAGCATAAGTACATTGCAATTTAACCACATATTTTAAATCTATTAGCCTTTATAGCATTTTTATGATGCTCTCTTTCTCTGAAGTCATACATTGCTTTAAATCTCTCATCTGTAATGGCCCTCGTGTTTCAATTTTGGATCTCAGAAATCTTTATCTTCTGACAGAAACACTCAGGAATTAGAAGCAGGGGTCCTTCTCAGCAATATAGAAACCAAAGAGATTATTTTAAGGAGTTTTAGTTATGCTATGCTACTGATAATCTACAAGTTGCTGGTTCAAACTCATAAATTCCCACCAGAAAAGACCTGGTAATCTGCTCATGTTAAGATTGTTGTATTTTTTTT
>NW_006399899.1:6398649-6402152 GCF_000299155.1 Elephantulus edwardii
TATATTGCTTTTAAACTGTTCTTTCCCTAGTCTGTTTCAATGCAGTATACATAATCTATCCAGTTTTTCTCAGTCTTATCCCAACCCTGATGTTAAAAAAAAATAAATTAAAAGTTGTTGTTGTTGTTGATGAGTACCTTCGAGTCAGAATCAACCCATAGTTGATCCTCTGATGGATTTTCAGAGACATTTAATTGCACAGGAGGAGACCGCCATCATTCTTCCTTAGAGCAGCTGGTGAATTTGAACTGCGTGCCTTCATTATTGCAGTGCAGCTTCTTGCCGCTAGGTCACCAGTGCTCCCTACGAAGGTAATCATGTTACAATTACCATCAAGAAAACCCTTTGTGGCAGTCAGAATTCTCTAGCTCAGAACATAACAACATTGTGACTGCAATATCTACACTTTGTTCTTTGCTGGCATAACACCTGGAACTCAGAATGTGGATGTGCAGATAGTCGTCAAGGAAGGTAGAGCAAAACTTATCACAGTTAGAGTATTACAAATGTCTCGTAATCATTGTCATGCTTTCATTTTTTCAATAAACACTGATAGAGGTGCTGTATTTTTTTCTAATAAAAAAAAAACAAAACAGAAATACCTGCCAAACAGATGTGCTATAGTTTCAAGAAACTACGATTGTGTACCAGCTCTGTCACAAGACTGTCTGATAATTTAAAGTCACTTTCATAACTTCTCCAAGCCTTTATTACTTATTCTATGATGGAGAAATAATTATAGTATATTTTTCATAGGATTACTTATCCATTAAGTGAATAAAGTTTGTATAATACTCTGTTTGTTGCCTGTTAAACTGAAGTCATTAAAGTATAGTGTTGAGTAGCTGCACTACAAACTACAAGGAAAGCAGTTTTAATCCGTAAGATGTTCGAAAGTAGAAGGACAGGCAATCTCCTTCCATGAGATTAATGACCTTTGAAAACTTGCTGGATGGTCAGTTATGGGTCAATTCTGACTCGAAAATACACAACTACAACATATTTAGCATTAGGGAACATAATAGCATGAAGATAAGGAGATACTCTGCCAACCCAAAAGCATGCAATTCAAATCCATAGCTGCTCCATGGGAGAAAGATGGCAAATCTGCTTCCATGCAGTTTACTCACTATGCAAATCTACTCAAAGATCAGTGACGGGTTAGCTCTGATTCAGTGGTACATAACAAAAGTAGCAACAACAATAATGCTATGTCTTACGTAAGATATAACTTTAAATGGATGTCATCATCCATTCTCACATACATTTGGTGTCTTGTCAGGAAAAGGACATCATTCCGGCAAAAGTAGAGGATCAGTAATAGAAAAGAAGACCCTCAGTGAGACAGATTGACGCAATGACCACAACACCACACATGAGTATAGCGGAGATCATGAGGATAGCACAGGATAAGACAAAATTTTTGAGCTCTTGTTCATAGGATCATTATGAATCATAGCTGACTTGACATTTAACAACAACAATATCATCAACTGGAGGAAATCCATTGCTACATGAGGACACATAACCCACCATGTGGGTTAAGGATCATATCTGTCAGTGGAAGCTTAAATTTTAACTGGGAGAGCTTGAAAAACTGCATATAGTAAAGCAAGAGATATTGGAGCTGAGCTATGAAGAATGAGAAGAATTATATAAAGGAATAATTGGATAAGTTGAAAATCTGCAGATATCACATCAAATAATGTTATATCTAGGTCTTAATGGGTGGGAAGAAGTTGAAGTGCTAGTATTTAATAGTAATCGAGTTCCTAATCAATTTCATTTTATGGTGAACTCACATGTGTCATAACAGAAGTATGGCCGTGAGATTTGTTTGGATGGATGGGTGAGAGTATACTTACATGTTTTTCTTTTTCTTTTTTTACGTTGTCACTAGGTAGACTTAAATCTGCAATCTTTTGTTTAGAAGCTGTATGTATTAACCATAGGCACCATATGAAAATTTATGTCTTAGCTAAGGATCATATATTTCTGTTAGAGGAATCATTGATGAGGCTTACAATTACTTCCTCTCTTAAGGGCTGTTGTTGTTATTGTTAGGAACTATTGATTGATCAGGACTCATAGTAATACTGTGAATAAAATACTCTTGTCCCATCCTATGCCTCATGATCTCCAGCAGGCTCAATTTTATTATTGTAGTCACTGTGTTAATATATCAATGATAAAATTACAGACCTTGCATCGGACTTTCAGTACAAATTACATCTGAGCTCCAGAAAAAACCCCAAAAATCATTAAAAGTGGACCTGAAAGAATAGGCTTGAGGCATTCAACACCAATGATAGAAGACCAGATGAGTTGTGGGATGATATAAAGAATATCATCCATGAAGAAAGTAAAAGGTCATTTAAAAATGTAGGAGAAAGAAAAAAAAACAACACAGAAATAGATGTCACAAGAAGCTCTAAAGATTGCATTGGAGCATCAAGAAGCCAAAACAAAAGAAAAACATGTCAAAGTGAAATAATGAAAAAGAAGATTTCAAAGGGCAACTCAGAAGGACAAAGCAAAGTATTATAATGGAATGTGCAAAGAACTGAAATTGGAGAATAAATAGGGAAGAACTTGTTCTCGATTTCTGAAGTTGAATGACATTGGATGGATAGAATACATCTGTCTGCCTGCAGAATGTGATTCCTGGCTCTTGTGATCATCAGTTCCATAAAGACAATTGCAAACTTTAGATGAAGCAGGCACAGGCTGGAGAGATCCCACAATGCTATGTGTGAGAACAGAGAAATTTTTTTCTTAAACTTTGGAAGAGGTGGTCAGCAGTCAGGTGAGAATCCTGTAAGATTGCACCTCAGTGTAAAAAGAACCTGAAGGACCTTAAGAAAAAGAAGCGTTCTCACTGCACAAACGTATGAAGGACTCCTGGCATAACAAGTTTAAGCACTTTAAGTTGGCAACTAATAAATGGCAAAATAAAGAACTGTGAACAACCTACACATGTACTATAGAAACTACCTAACACATACTAAGAAAAACTACACATAGTGTCAAGAAATTATTAGGCAACTTCAAATATTCTAAAAAAAAAAAAAAAAGTAAATCTTCTCCTAAAAAAGCAGAGGATATATTAGACTTGATAAATGCCCCAGAAACAGAGAAGCAGAACATATTGATATAGGTCATATGAACAGACACAGACAAATACATAAATATTGAAACAAAGAATAAAAACCATAAATAAAGTGAATACTTGAGAGACAAAGAACCAGAAGAAATATAGTGGAGTTATTTGATAGCTGCTGAATAAACTGCAAAAGATAGAAGAAAGAATTGGTTGTTGTTGTTGTTGTTGTTATGTACCGTCGAGTCGCCTGCGACTCATAGCGACCCTATGTACAACAGCCCTAAACTCCGCTCTGTCCTGAGCCAATCGCACTGTTTCTGACACTCCCATCCCAATTATCCCAGTCACTGAATCAATCCACCTCATAGAGGGCCTTCCTCTCCTGCGCCGTCCCTCCAAC
>NW_006399899.1:6404207-6405020 GCF_000299155.1 Elephantulus edwardii
ATAGATAAAAAAGTAGAAGAAATTATAAAATCAACACAATAGAGAGGGTATAGCCAATACAATACTGGAATTAACAGAAATATATGAAAATGCAATCCAGAATTTAAAACTGAAATGACATAAGTTTCCAATACGCTGGGGGTGGGGGAGAGGGAGGAAGCATAGGAGAGGAGATGGAACAAAGAGTCAGTGAGCTGGAAGCCAAGAACTTATATGAGAGCACACCAGAACAGGTAACAGAAAAGAGATGGAAGGGAAATGAAGAAAACTTTTGAATAATGTGGTATGACATCACAGGAACAACATATATATGATTGAAATCTCAGAACACAGGGGTAGACGGGAAAGCCCTGAAAAACCTGTAGAAGAAAACTTTCCAGGCGTTATGAATAATGAGGAAATCTACATTTAAGAAGCTCAGTAATCCAAAACAGACTAGACACCACAAGAAAAACATCAAGACATATTATAGTCAAATTCTCCAAAATTAAAGGTAAGGATAAAATTCTAAAAACAGTACAAGAAAAGGGAAGAGTCACGTACAAAGGAGAAACAATTAGACTAAGTTCTGATATGTCAACAAAACCCACGTAAGCAAGAAGACAATGGGATGTCATATATAGAAAGTTGAAAGAAATAAAATGCCAGCTCGGGATCCTGTACCCAGTAAAGCTGTCCAGCAAATATGAAGGAGAAATTAGTTCATTTGCAGAAAACAAAAACTAAAGAAATTTGTAAAAACAAGACCAACTGTACAAGAAATTCTAAGGGAAGCCCTTCACTCAGAGACATCAAAGGAAAATGGATGAACCA
>NW_006399899.1:6406233-6416998 GCF_000299155.1 Elephantulus edwardii
CAAAGCCTCTGGGGTATAGCTAAGACAGTCTTCAGGGGACAGTTCTTAGAAATTGTCAAACATATTTAAAAAAGGGGGGAAGAACAAAGCAAAACCAATTACTTAACAGCTCCAACAAATATAAAAAGGACAACAGTCTAACCCCAGAGGCTCTAGAAGAAAATAAATTATAAATTATAAATAGCTGAAATCAATGAGACAGAAGACAGAAAAGCAATTTAAACCATTAGCAAGACTAGGAATTGGTTCTTTGAAAGAGTTAATAAAATTGACAAATCTTTAGCAAACGTAACAAAAGAAAAGAAAGAGAAGACACAATAACACAATAAGAAATAATAGAAGTAGTTTCTGTTCTCAACAGAATCAGAAAAACTTACATTTATATTAGAATATTAAGTAAAGCTATACTTTAATACATTTGAGAACATGGAGGAAATGAACAGATTCCTTAAGACTCACATCATACGCAGTTTGACATATTACAAAAGGAGAAATTGAGCAGGCCATGAAAAGATTCTCTCATAAGAAATCCCTGGCCCAGATGGCTTCAAAGCTGAATTCTACCAAATATTCAGAGAAGATCTATCACCAATTCTACAAAAGTTATTTCAAAAAGAAGGGACATTCCCATAATCATTCTATGAAGAAAGCATAACCCTATTACCAAAACCTGGCAAGGATATTACTGAAAAAGAAAATGATAGACCAATATCTCTCATGAATATAGATTTTTAAAAAATTTTAACAAAAATAGTGTCACTAGAATCCAACAGTACATAAAAAAAAAAAAATCATGATGACTAAGCAGTATTCATAACAGGTATGCATGGATGGTTTAACAGAAGAAAAAAATCTACATAATTCTTCACATCAACAAAGCAAAAAAGAACTTCTTGATCTTGTCAATTGATGCAGAAGGCCTCAAACAAAATTCAACACCCCTTTTTAATTAAAGCACTCAGGTAAATAGGAACAGAAGGAAATTTCAATATAGTGAAAAGTATATACACAAAACCAAGAGGTATTATCATTCTTAATGGATAAAGACTAAAGGTATTTTCCTTGAAAACAGGGACCAGACAACAATGCCCATTTTCACCACTCCTCCTCAATATTGTATCAGAAATATTTGCTAGGGCAAAATGACAAGAAAAGAAAATAAGACACATCCAAATTGGCAAAGAGGTGGTAAAATTGTTTCTGTATGCAGACAATAAAATTGCCAAGAATTCAACAATAAAACCCTTAGACCTCAGAGAACAAAGCTTTTACAAATAGGGTGAAAAGAAAACATACTGACTGGGTAGAAACATTCGGCAATGCCATTTCAGACAAAGATCTCATAATAAAAGTTTATTGAATGTTACTTCACACAATGGACTACTACACTGCATTGAAAAACAAGGAACTCATGCAATATTAAAAATGGGTGAGCCTGGAGTACATTATGCTGAGTGAAAAATATCTCAGTCGCAAAAGGACAAATATTTCATGGTGCCACTGCTGTAAAATGGGACTGATATCAGGGTTGGGGTAAGACTCAGAAAAACTGGATAGATTGTGTATACTGCACTGAAACAGATGATGGAATGAATGATTTAAAAGCGATGTATGATAGGGTCTTATGGTTATCACAAGAGTCCACAATACAAGTTGCATAGTGGAATGTACTTGGGGCGGTGGGAGGGGTGTGGGGGGATTGTGTACCAGGGAAGGAGTCTTTCTTTTAATTTTGAAAGAGAGAAGCGAACTGGGGGCAGGGGGCATCTGGGCTGGGAGAGAAGTGCAGCAATGAATGAATGGAAATCCAAAATCTCTGTAAATGTTCATTAAAATTATAAAAAAAATAGGTGTAAAAAAAGTTTATTGAATGCTACAAGACCTCCACAAGAAAAAAAGTGATAACTCAATTACAAATCGGGCAAAAGATATGGAACGATTTTTCTCCGTGAAAGACATTCAGATGGCCAAAAGACACAGGATGAAATGCTCAAAATCACTGACAATAAGAAAGGTACAAATTAAAACCACTAGGAGATACCATTTCATCTCAATAACAGTGGCAAAATTTAATAGCACAGCAAGTAATTAATGTTGGAGAGGATGCGGAGAGACAGGGATTCTCATACACTGTTGGTGGGATTGTAAAAACCCAGCTATTTCACTGCTTAGAATATCCGCAGGAAAAAAAAATACAATTGGGACACAAATGAAAATTTGTACTCTGATTTTCATAACAGCATTATTCACAATATCAAGAAAATGGAAAAAGCCCAAGTATCCATCAACTAATGAATGAATTGAGAAATTTTCGTACATTTGCACAATGGAATACAATGCAGCACTCAGAAGCAATCTTTTGAAAAATACTATGTGTCATGAGAGTTTGGAGGACAAATACTGTGGGAGATAATTAATGTAAAGACAGAAGTTTTGCCAGTAAGATGTGTGTGTACAAAGTCTAAAGGGGGAAGAAGTAGGAGGAGGGTAAATGTGGTGGTGAAAATCTTGAAGTAAATAACAGAGTTTCTTGGGAAGAGGGAGGGTGTAATGAGTAGGGAGAGATCCAGTGAGGACCTGAAAAGGCATGGTGTAGGTGGGCATGAATTAATGGTGATTAATGTTATGGAACAAAATATATGGGAATGATGTGTGAAAACATGCTGTGGGTGGGAGATTGTGTGAAATACAACGTATACAAACAAAAACACAATATGTAAAAATTGTGTATTCAAAACAAAATAAATTTTTTAAAGAAATCAAGTAATGACCTTCAATAGGCAAAATCTACTGCCAAGAATCTCTTTGAGCTGCTAAAGACTAAGAATATCGCATGGAGGATTAAGATGACTTGACTATGTCACGCAGAGTTGAGGCAGCGGAATCATGTTAACATGCTTGCAGGTCACAGAGAGTTAAGGTAGCTAGTTAAATAATTAGGAAAACCATTTCATGCAGCAGAAAGTCATAACAACAGACTCACCACTATATATATATATACACATACACACACACAGATGTAAAATTTTATATTTTACTTACAAAGTTTATATACATTGCTTGTTTAATTTTTTTTTATTTCCATTCATTCATTGTTGTACATTTTCCTCCCTGTTCATCCCTCCTCCTAAATTGGTTTTTCTCTTCGATAAGTAAAAAAAAAAAAAAATAAAGTAATACTTTTATTATTATAAAATCTCCTCAATCTCCCCCACCCAGTCCACTCTCCCATATAACTCTCAGTTTGGACAACTGAGATATATCATAGAGTCCTTTAAACAGTTTATCATCAACAGCCGCATAAGCCCCTGACCCAGAGCTACACAGGGGCAACAGAGACTCAGCAGAGGAGGCTGACCAACATGGGAGTGGCATTGTGACTTGCTGACTTAGTCCAAGCTTGCTGGAGGATAAGTTGTCCGAACTGAGGGATTGCATAATGTGTACTGAGATAGGAATGAAATGTGATATTCTAATGATTAAGATGTTTACTGAATCTGAGATATGGTTGTTTGGACTGAGAAGCACAGTAATATTGGTCTGCTTTGAGACTGCTCCTAGTATATTCGGATGTACCCAGAGGCATTTATCCAAGATTTCTGGAAGGCTGAAGGATTCTATAGTTATTGTATATTGCTGCAGTCACTATAACTTGTAACTATGGTTATTGGTAGTGTACTTCTTCTTGTTGCTATTTTGAATTACAGTCTGTTGACTTTCCTAATAAACCTCAGAACTATTAAAAATGAAGAAAGAAAAAAAAAGATGCACTTGAATCAAGCTGTGAAATTTTAGTTGCCTTATATGCACGTGAAATCTAGGCAATTAATAAGGAAGACTGAAAAAGAATTGATGCTTTTGAATTGTGGTATTAGTGAATAATAATGAATGTAACACAGACTGAAAATAACAACTGTTTTCCAAGAGGTACCAGCAGCATGCTGTGATTCTAGTAGGAGGTTGTGAGATTTCATCTTACATTCTTTGGTCATGCTATCAGTGAAAACACATGATGCTTAATAAAGAGTTCTTGAAAAAAGGGAAAACACCCATTGAGGTGGATTGACATAGTGACATCAACAATGGACCCACACACAACGATTTTGAAAATAGCACAGGATCAGGCAGGACTTTGTTCTGTTGTATTTAGGGTTGCTCAGTGACAACTAACAACAATAAAGAAGAAATTAAAGATTTAAGTCGAAAGTAATTTTGTTAGGTGTTTATATTTTACAAAACTTTTTATGAGTGATGATAGATAATGGAGTTTTAAATGACAGAATTATCTATGGCTTTTGGTTCTCATTTTGAAGTCTGTAGTAATTCCTGATGAAGATAAATCAGAGTCTGGGGATTTGAAAGAGAGAGGCAGACTGAGAAATGACAGAGCATTAGACACAGATCTAAGAACTCAGTTCTGTGCACACGTGCCAAGAACAGGCTGTATGAGTAAATGTAACAATGATATATTCCATTCCTCTTTCTGGGAATGAGTTTTCTCCCTACAAGATGGCACTACCGTAAATGCAATGTTTCTCAAGCTAATGTGCATATGAATTTTGGGGGGGGGGATTTTGTTATAATGCTGATCCAAAATTAGTGGATGTAAAGTAAAGTCTGAGGGTCTGAATTTCTTACCAACTTTGGGCTGATACTGAAACTGAAACCACACTTTGAGTACTAATACAATGAGAACTCTTTATGCTGGTTCTTGTGCGAGGAGCTCAGTGACGGAATTGTGCATATTCCACGTAGGAGACTCAGATTTGACTCTAGGTCAATGCTTCTCATGAGTAGCAACAACCTTTTTGCCATTGAGCCTTGGGTGTTGTGATGATACTGAGTCATTTTCAGCAAAGCTTCCAAACTAAGAAAAGCTAGAAAGACTTGGTGTTCAGTTTCTGAAAATCAGCTGGTAAAAACACCAAGCATTACAAGTGTCATCATGGAGGTCCGCATGCGTCAGGCAACTGATTTGCTGGCAGCTGGCAGCAAAGGTAGTTATTGAAAGTCACTATATATTTATTTTTTACCTGTTATGTGCCAATCACTCTGTTAGGGACTGCTCATCCAGCTTTTACCTATAGTAAAAACTCTCACATTCCAACAGGGGAGCAGGCCAGATGTATCATTTGAAAATAGTGTGATAAATAACACCACTGAAGTTTGTACAAGGGAAAAGGATACAGCAGAACAGAAAAAGAGTGATTTATTCAGAGGCTGTGGGAGGTGCAGAAGTCAGAGAGTCACAGATCATGTGGGAACATGCTGAAAGCTTTGCAGTGTGATAAATAAAGGAATTTCTCTTTCTCTCAGAGGACACTCATGATTTTCTTTGTCCAAGGGAAACTCAGCTGTGGCTCACGGAAAAGAATTATTTTGATCAGTAATCTTGAATACTTCATCTCATTTCATGATTGCTTTTCCAATTCCTTCCCATCCCTTGGTTGTCTCTTAGCAGGCACTTGGATGAAAGATTTACTCCCCTAACTGAAGTCATGTCTGTTTGGAAGCTGCAGTGAGTAGGAATCTGCAAGGGGATACAGAGGTGGCCTCTGAGCCCCCTTACAGCTCCTGAAAAACCAGGGGTAGTGAGTCAGGGAAGGAAAGCAGGTGGGTGGAGGAAGGATGCTATGTGCATCTGCAGTACATAGTGATAATTACTTCCTGAAAGGACACCTGAACAGGTGTTCTAGAGAAGACCAGGGACCTTCCCCCAGGAATATCAGAGGGCCTATGCAGAAAGCAGCTTGTTTCACTGAATGGAGGCAAAGGAAGAGGGAAGATAAAAGAGGGAGCGTACTGGAGAACACACTTTCTCTCCCTCATCATGCATTTTATACTGAACCAAGTTTACCTGATGCTTAGAGGTAAAAGGATCATACAGTACACTCTCAATAGAGCTCTTGTTTCTAGCATCACTTCACTGTGTGACCTTTGGACAAGTCAATTTTATCTTAATATCAATATTCTCAAGTAGTGAGTAGTTTGAACAGAGCTTCTAGGGTGACTTGTAACTTTAAGTATCTATGATTACGTTTTCATGTACAAACTGGTTGTTATGTATTATTCATTTGTCATCAATTCTATCTCTGCCACTTTTACTTGACCTGGTGGCATAATTATTGGGCTGTTAAGTGAGAAGTCAGAAGTTCAAATCTATTAGCTTCCTTCTTGGAGAAATATGGGCAGTTCCACCTGTAAGATTTACAGTGTAAAAACCTGATGGAGGGGTATTATAAGTCAAAACTGACTTGACAACAGGAGGGTTGATTTGAGACATTTTGTTTCCCTTATAATATTACATTTGCAAAAGTTCATTCACATGAATCTCAGAATAGGTATACGGCATATATCCAGATACCTTTCTGCCATTATTTAGGCATTGAATCTTCATTTCCTTTAACACACTTTTAGTCACACTGAACCACTTCTATATATACTTTTAACAGGTTCAACCACAGCAATATTTTATAATGTAAATGTCCCTCTGCTTCCAATGGCTTACTTTTCTATCATATTATATCCATGTTGCCTGATATTCTATATCTTTCCCTAGGTGACTCCTACAATCTCAATTTCTGCCATCATCCCATATTGAATTCATCCCACTTACACTAATCTTCCATCCATTTTTTGAAGACCTTCAACTTTTTTCCTACCTTTAGGTATTTGAAATTGTTGTTAATTTCTGCCTAGAATATTCTTGCTTAACATTTTAGCATGCAATGCTCAGTCTCATCCAGTTCTTTGTTCAAATATTACCTTATAAGTTACAACATCTTTGACTATAATGACAAAATATTTCCCTCACAACATATCCATCTCTAGCCCTTGATTTTGGTTTATTGTCTTTACAATATTAATTGTCCTCTGATGCCATCTTAATTGCCCAACTCTCTCTGTTTCTGATTCCCTTTACATTCAATATAATATAAATACTATCATACCATTGTTTACTTTATTACTCCTAGAATATTGAAAGTCTCAGAGTAGATGTTCAGGAAACAATAGGGCAGGTATTAGTGCCAGCACATATAATGCATACCACCTAAGAGTAATCTCAGCAAAAGGAAAAAGGATGGCGTTACAGAAATTGTAGACATTCTATCAACTATTTTGACATGAGACCAAAAGAAATTATTGGTTTCTAAGTATCATTACTGAAATGTTTTGAACAATAGCACAGTGTGAATGAAGCATAGTGTGAAATACAATGTATATAAACTCTGTAAGCAAATCGATAAAAAAAGATTATGTAAAATAGAATATATAGAAGTTCAAGCTGCTTTGAAGGAAATAGCAAAAAATAAGGCCCCAGGAATAGATGGTATACCAATTGAAGTATTTCAGATAACAGATGTTGCCCTGGATGTGCTCACCAAGTTGTGCCAAGAAATCTGGAGAACAACCACTTGGCCAACTGACTGGAAGAGATCTATATTTGTTCCCATTCCAAAGAAAGGTAACCCAACTGAGTGTGGAAACTACAGAAGAGTGTCATTGATTTCATTTGCAAGCAAGATTCTGCTGAAGATCATCCAAAAACGATTAGAACAGCACATCAACAGAGAACTGCCGGAAGTCCAGGCTGGGTTTAGAAGGGGTCGTGGTACTAGGGATATTGTTGCTGATGTTAGATGGATCTTGGCTGAAAGCAGAGAATACCAGAAGAATGTCTATCTGTGTTTCATTGATTATGCAAAGGCATTTGACTGTGTGGATCATAACAAACTGTGGCTGACTCTGAGAAGAATGGGAATCCCAGAACATTTAATTGTGCTAATACGAAACCTATACTTGGACCAAGAGGCAGTAGTCAGAACAGAGTAGGATAACACTGCATGGTTCAAAATTGGGAAGGGTGTACGTCAGGGATGCATCCTGTCTCCATACCTTTTCAACATGTATGCAGAGCAGATTATCCGAGAGGCTGGGCTCTATGAGGAGAATTGTGGCATCAGGATTGGTGGAAGGTCAATTAACAATCTCCGTTATGCAGATGACATAACCCTGCTTGCTGAAACTAAGGAGGACCTCATGCACTTGCTGCGAAGGTCAAGGACTGCAGCTTTCAGTATGGACTAAGGCTCAATGTCAAGAAGACAAAGATTCTCGCCACTGGACCAATTGGCAGCATCAGGATGGATGGCGAAGAGATTGAGATTGTTCACAGCTTCAGTTTGCTCGGCTTCACAGTCAACACTCTAGGTACCAGCAGTCAGGAAATAAAAAAGCGTATCGCGATGGGAAAGTCTGCTGTTAGAGACCTCTCTAAGGTACTCAGGAGCAACAGTGTCTCTCTGGAGACTAAGGTGCGCCTGATACAGGCCATGGTATTTGCAATCGCTTGTTATACATCAGAGAGTTGGACAATGACTAGGGAGGACAGAAGGAGAGTGGATGCTTTGAGCTGTGGTGCTGGAGAAGGGTACTGAATGTACCCTGGACTGCCAGGAAAACAAACAGATTTATCTTGGAGAGGATTAAACCAAGCTACTCCTTGGAGGCAAGGATTCTGGGGCTTCGTCTGACATAGTTTGGACATGTTGCCAGGAGGGACGGGTCCTTGGAGAGGGACATCATGCTTGGGAGGGTTGAGGGACAACGCAGGAGGGGAAGACCCTCTTTGAGATGGATTGATTAGGTGACTGGGGTAATCGGGATGGGTGTGTCAGAGGCGGTGCGGTTGGCACAGGATAGAGCAGGGTTTAGGGCTGTTGTGCTATGAGTCGGAAACGACTCGACGGCACCTAAGAACAACAACATATAAATGATTGTGTGATATACAATGTATATGAATGAAATGAAACATAATATAAAGGAATTATATAAGAACCAATAAAAATATTTCAAAAAGGTGGAAAACAGAATAGAACTTCAAATTGTCATTGGAAAATAGATTAGATGAGCACATGGAAATTGAGGAACAATGCAAATCAATTGCCTAGAAACAACTTTTAAGTATTGAGCTGAATTTATGCTAGGTAGTCATGTTTAAATAAGCTTGGAAGCAGGAGTGGCATCCACTTTTGAAATAGCTTGCCTCCGGAAACCCTATGGGCTTGGAGAAATGAGGAAAGTTATACAAGTGTTCAGGTCTTTTGTTCATAGGGTCACTCTGAGTCGTCTATGACTTGACAGCACTTAATAACAACAACAACATTTAAAGTAAACATTTTAGCTCATTTAATGAATGCTGTTTGCCTGAAGTAAATTTATCTTTAAAAATTTTCTATATGTGATTAAATTGACAACAATAACTCTAAAACACAGAGGAGGACACAATGATGAAGTGCTGTGTGTGGGCAGATAGACGGAGAATGGTGACACATGGCAAAGTGTGTAAACATTCTCAATGAACTTACATGTGAAAAATTATGTTCACATATTATGTATATTCCCTCTCATTCTCTCTCTCTCTCAAACACACACACACACACACACACACACACACACACACACAGTATTTAGGGTTTTCAACGCTAAAATATCTCTCTTCCTCACTGACTGATATCTAAACCACATTTCATCAGTGCCTAAGGCTCTAGCTTAAGATTTTTATCCACGTTTTTAAATCAAATCCATTTGAGAGAAGTAAGACTTGTAGCTGCTTTGTTTTCTCTATCTTTGTGAATAACATTGACATCTTTCACAGATGGAGGTTTAAATGTGTGTTGCAAGATGAGAGGTAAGGACAATTGTAAAACAATTCAATGTTATGGTTCTTTCTGACTTCAAGAGGAAGGATGCAAATCACCAGTGACACAACACTCATTCCATCAAGGTGGAAGACACACGAACATCCGCTCTTTAATCTTTTGACCACTTCTGCCATCAGCTGTTCTCCTCATGGCACTCTATTACTGTGCAGGATTTAATAATAATAATTCGTTGCACCAGACACACAGGATCACAAACTATATTCATGATTACATTCTTTATTAAGAAAATAACAATCTACAACTCACAATCAAGATCAACTTGGAATACTAAAAACAACTCAATGATAAGATCGACTTTGCCAATTGGAACAGATTAAAAACAGGATAAATCTCAACATCTTCTTGGCTATGCCTGCAGGCAAGCCACACTTCTCATCTGTGCCCACAGACTGCATCCTAGTCAGGTCTCTGCAGCTGGCGTGTCTTTGTTTAGATTTGATATCTACTTCATGTCCCTGATCAGGCCTCGTCTTTGTCATCAGGCTTACCTTGGGGAAGTGGTATAACTCTTTTGGCTCAATTCTCAGCACCAGCAGTCAGGAAATAAAAAGATTAATTGCATTGGGAAAATCTGCTATTAGGAACCTCTTTAGAGTGCTGAAAAGCAGTGATGTCAGTGTAGAGACTAAGGTGCACCTGATCCAGGCCATGGTCTTCACAATTACTTGCTGTGCTTCAGAGAGCTGGACAATGGATGACAGAAGAAGAATTTATGTCTTTGAATTGTGGTGCTGGACAAGAGTCTTGAACATAACATGGACTTCCAAGAAAATAAATAAGTCTGTCTTTGAGAGGGTGAAACAAAGTTTCTCCTTGAAGGCTAGGATTTTGAAGCTCCTTCTCACATATTTTGGGCATGTGGCCAGGAAAGATCATTCCTTGGAGAAAGACATGCTCAGAAGGGACAGCCCAGGAAGAACCCAGGTGAGTTAGACTGGCACAGTAACCGGGGCAATGGGGGTAGGGGTGTCAGAATTAGTGAGGCTGGCTCAAGACAGCTCAGGCTCCAGAGCTGCTGCTATAAATAGGATCTCTGTGGG
>NW_006399899.1:6418057-6419396 GCF_000299155.1 Elephantulus edwardii
ATGGGCATTTAGGTTGTTTCCAACTCCTTGCTATTGTAAGCAAAGCCGCGATAAACATGGGTATGCATATATCTACTTAGATGTCATTTATGGACTCTTTAGGGTATATTCCCAGTAGTGGAATTGCTGGGTCGAATGGTATCTTTATTTGCAACTTTTTGAGAAAGCATCACATCGCTTTCCACAGTGGCAAAACCTCTATTTATATCATACTTACGATGTGCAAGGCTTCTTACACTATAATAGAAAAAGACAAAATAAACACAGAGAAAAGAGAGAAAAAGGAGTAAGTTTGGCTTTACCAAATACTCTCTTCTAACTCCTACTTGGAGGAACTCACCTCTCCTGCTTAAGTCAGCAAGTCCACTGCAATCATCTTTCTTTGTAAGCCACGAAGACCACAGTAGCTGTCTTATGCCATCCTTCGGATTTCCCTACTTATTACCTTGCTGTGTCTCATGCCATCATGCATCCACACATCACAATCTACTGTCTTAGTTTGTCTCTTGCCATTTCCAGTATTATAGAGTACTATTGTGCTGCTAATCTACCCCTTCTCTATCTCTCCCTCTCTCTCTCTCGTTCTCGCTCTATCTTTATCTCTTTATCTGTCTTTCTCTCTCATTCTCTCTCTCTCTCTCTCTCTCTCTCTCTCTCTCCCTCCATCTCTCTCTCCTCAGTACAGAGGTAAAGTATGTGATATCTTTGTGGTCAAGCTAATTATCTTAGCAGAACTACAAACCTGGCACCAGAAAAGGCATACATAAAGAGAATCTCATTGATCTTCATTAGACTATAGAGTAGACACCAGAAAGATCTAAGGAGTAACTTGTCTTGAGACAGTCCTCTCTGAGTCTGGAATTTTAAGAAGTTTCTCAATAGTTTGCAGTCATTAAATGTCAACTACATAAAATATATGATGATGAGAACTTAGGATAATGAAGCAGAGAAAAATTTCAGTCAGACCTCCCTCTCTGAGAACCTCAAAGTTCATTGCTATCAAAGTGAAATCAACTTACATTTGTCTTTCTCCTGGGTTTCTGACGCATAGAAAGAGATTTCCCATTTTTCTCCTCTGGAGCTGTGGGTGGGTTTGAACCACCAGAGGAATAGGATCTTGAGGTTGGCATCACAACTCCAGAGATGAAGAAAAAGACATGTCAAGTAAATGATGTCAGTTAGATTTCACAACTTAGGCATTATTAACATTTTAAACCAAATTTTCTTTGTTATAGGACTGTCTTGCTTAGGAATATCCCAGGCCTCAAACTATGAGAAGCCAACAGAAACCACATCCTATTATGACAATGAACTGCCTTCTAAACTTGACAATTTTTTT
>NW_006399899.1:6419723-6421092 GCF_000299155.1 Elephantulus edwardii
TCTGCAACCCTCATTGCATACTCCTACGATAAAAATAATGCCCTAAAATATAATACTTTTAGACTATTCTTAAAGCATAAAAAATATATTACATTGGTCCTTGCCAAATACCTTGCCCCTTGTTTCTTGATAAAATAACTATGTTAATAGGTTGACGGTATGTTCTTTCATCTCCTCATAAACTTTGTCTTCTTTCAGCTCTAGAAACTCCACTTAAAAGTTACAGGGTTGAGGTAAGACTGAGAAAAACTGGATAAATTATGTTTTCTGCATTGAAACAGATGAGGGAGAGAACAGTTTAAAAGCTATATATGATAGGGTATTATGGTTATCACAAGAGTCCAGAATTAAGCTTGCATAGTGGAGTGCACTTGGGGTGGGGGCGGGTGGATTCTATATTAATGAAGCAGTTTTTCTTTTGCTTTTCGAAGAGAGGAGCGAACTGGGGAGGGGGCGAGGGGCGGCAGGGAGGAAAGTGCAACAGTGAATGAATGGAAATCCAAAAATCTCTGTAAATGTTCATTTAAATGAATAAAATAAAATTTTTTTAAAAAGTTACTGTGAGCCGACTAGGCCAAGAGGCATGTTTATTATGAAGCTTTTTTTCTGTTCTGCAAGGAAAACCAAGAGCATGGAGCACACACTTCCAAAATGTCATCTACATTATTTTATCTTTAAAATAGGGAGAGTTTTGTATGGAGTAAACTTAAACTTTTTATGGTGCTTGATTACAGACTTTAAAAAAAAAACATGTGTTCGCTAATGTTGTTCATGTTATTTTCCTCATGCAGAATTGAATCCTCAATCAAGGAGCTTTCTACTGCTTTATTTTAGTTTTATTTTTCTTCTTTTTATTATACTCTTAATCTTGTTATTTGGAAGACTACACTTGGGAAGTAGAACTTAAGCATGGATGAGATTTGACCTTAATAATTGTGTGTTCAAATTAGGCTCAAAACATCTAAGGGCATACAAAAAAGAAAGCATTACTATAAATAATGATAATTAAGATTATAATCATTTTTACAAACAATGCCTCATCAATCCTCACAGCAAACAGTGAGGCACGAACAGTGAATGAACTGGAACTATTTTCATTTTTACAGAAGAGAGAAAGTGCAGAAAAATTCTGCGGCCATCCTATATATTTACAATTAATTTGTTGCAGAATTAGGATTGAATACAAGTTTATTCATTTCTTAACTGAAACTCCCTTCATATAAATTTAAAACTACCCTCAGGACTGCTATTAAACATGTACTTATTTGTTGTAAGGCTTCAAGTCTCACAAGTACTATTCCTCTCTCCCAACAATTTCTTATATTTATAAAGTATAGATCTTGAGAGTTATGTTGCTGTTGCTATTAGG
>NW_006399899.1:6422166-6427179 GCF_000299155.1 Elephantulus edwardii
TCCTTGGACAAGGACATTATGATTGAAGAGGTGAAGCTCGGGAAAAGAGGGGAAGACCCTCAGCTAGATGGATTGATACAGTGACTGCAGCAATCGGCGCATGTATATCAGAGTTTGTGAGGATGGCACCAGATAGGACAAAAATCAAATCTGTTGTTCATAGGGTTGCTACAGGTTGTACTTGATGACACCTAACAACAACTAATAACATGACTATTACCATGAAGAACATATACAAATCTCACTAGTTCACTCTAAAAAAACCTAACATGTTCAATATCCACAGATGTTTTTGATTCCTATTTGACTCCAACTCATGGCAACTTTATTTGTAAGAGAAAAAATGGTGTTCACTCCTGTGCCATCTTATTGGTGTGTTTTGAGATTATTGCTTAACTATTACTGTAAATGAAAAACATAATTCAAACCCAAAATCTATTGTCATAAAGTCAAATTTGACTCATAGGGACCATCTACATGGTTTCTAAGGCTGCAAATCTTTGCAGAAGAAAAACTGTACATCTTTCTCCTTAGGTGTAGATGATTTATTTATTTGAATCATTTACTTTTGGGCTACAAGTCCACATTGTTATGTGCTATATTACCATAATCAACCATTATCAAGCTGGCAAAAGGAGCCAAGAGAATGAACTTCACACTTTCTTCCTTTCCAGTTCTCCTCTCATGATGCATTTGGGAGAAATGGTTCTATAGAGCAGAACCTGAAGACAGTTATGAAGCAGACTAAATCACAGAAGAAGGAACAACTTCTACACAGCAACATGAGAGACCTTAGTTAGTGTGATTAGATTTTTGATGAATGATGAAACATTCTAGGAATGCCGAGGGAAATTAGCTTAACTTGAGTATTCTTTATTCCCCTTTGTCTTGGCTTCTCAGCGCTCTAGTGCAATATTCAAAGTCTCTTTTGACATCCTTTTTGGTCTTTTCTTCTTCCTCTGTCTTTATAATGACCTTTTACATTCTTCGTGGATGATATTCATGATATCCTCCCCACAGCTCATCTGGTCTTTGTTCATTAATGTTCAAGGCCTCAAACCTGTTCCTGACTTGGTTTTTAAATTCAGCTAGGACAGACTCCAGGTCACGTTTTGATTTCTGTGGATTTTATTTGACCTTCTATAGCTTTAATTTGAACTTGCATATGAGTAGTTGATGGTCTGTTTTGTAATTAGCACCTGGCCTAGTTTTCACTGCTGCTATTCAACTTCTCCAATAATTCCTTGCACAGATTTAATCTATCCCATTCCTGTGCATACCATTAAGTGGAATTGTGTGTATAGCCTGGTTTTATGATTCTTATAAAAGCTATTTGCAGTGAAGAAATCACTGATTATACAGAATTCAGTAATTCTATCCCCACCCTCATTTCTGTCACCAAGTCCATATTTTCTGACTACTTATCCTTCTTCTTGGTTCCCAACTTTTGTATTCCAGTCACCCATTATTATTAATGCATGTTGGTTGCAAGTTCTATCAATTTCTGATTGCAAAATTTGGTAGAAATAATCTATTTCCTCCTCTTCGGCTCTGGTTGTTGGTGTATAAAACTTCAGTGGTAGTGGTATTAACAGGTCTTCCTTGTATGTGTATGGATATTATCCTGTCACTCAACATTGTATTCCAAGATGGATCTATAAATAGCCTATTTAACTAACTATGAAAGCAACCTCATTTTTTCTTCACCTTTTCATCTCTGGCTAGTAATTCATATTGTTGTCTGATTCAAAATGTTCCATGCCAATCCATCTCATTTTGCCAATATCTAATAGGTCAATATTTATG
The DNA here is from genome assembly GCF_000299155.1 of Elephantulus edwardii. Lineage (NCBI taxonomy): Eukaryota > Metazoa > Chordata > Mammalia > Macroscelidea > Macroscelididae > Elephantulus > Elephantulus edwardii. The sequence continues at coordinate 6,423,973 of NW_006399899.1, forward strand.
TTTTTCATTTCTTTCTTAACAATGTCCTGTTTTCCTACAGTCATGTTTCTCACAGTGCACATTCCAGTCATTAGTTTCTGCTTACAACTGTTACTTCTTTTTTGTGTTTCTAATTTGAGGGCTCTGCCTAAGTAGCCATTTTTGTTATTCTATTCTATGTGTGCTCTACTGTACATAGTGTTTTCAAAAGCCTATATTTGAGAAGTGGATGGTCAATACTCCTTCCTAGTTTGTCTTAATTTGGATGGTTAGCTTTGGAACAACATATTGACAGACAAGCATTTCAGTGAAAGGAGCAAATGAAACTTCCCCTTACAGAAGTTCATTCAAATCTTGTTTGATTTGAGAAAAGCAACAGTAATATGTTACTAGGTAATATAACTCAGACTCATAGCTACCCTATGAACAACAGCTCAGAACCTTGCATTGACAAGCTGGAGAAGACCAGGTATTATGATGATGGTGTAGGATCGGGCAAGGTACTGAGCTGTTGGTTTTTATTATTTTTTCTTGCAGCATATTCAATACTCCAACACTACAATCCAAATGTATGAACTCTTCCTCAGTCTTACTTATTCACTCTCCAACATTCACATGGATATGAAGCAATTGAAAACACCATGGCTATAATTAGACCACCTTATTCCTTAAACTGACATCCTTTCTCATCAGTGCCTATAAAGAGGTCCTGGATAGATTATTTATACAATGCAAAACATATTTTTTTCATTTCTTTACTTCTGTTTGCTTCCATGTGTGTTGACTGTTGCACATGTACATCCTTTGAAAAAGGATATTACCACAAAATTGATTATTATTGGCAGAAGAATGCCCAAATGTCTAACTTTTCCAAGTTGATGTGCCTGTCATTCTATCATCTCTAATATTAATTCTGATTCCTTCCTTCAGTCCTCCTGGTCCCATCCATGCCTTCAGGTTCTACAATTCGCTAGAAAGTCTCACAGAAACTCAAAAAGTGTTGAGGAAATTGCTGATGCCATTCTACACCTTTGCCTTCAAGTTAGTTCCAACTAATATCTATCTTATACGTATCCTAATGGAAGAAGGATGGGCAAAATCCTCCCATGTTTTTTCTACCTCTGTAAACTCATTGAAGTCTCAACTATGGGTAGGTTCCAATTTGATGGTACACAACAACAACATGTGTCGTAATAGAATTGTGCTTTAGAGGCTTTCAATATCTTACTTTTTTTTAAAATTTTATTTCTTTTGTGTGAGTGTACCGTCAAATCAGATCTGACTGGTACAGGAGGAGATTGTCCCTCCTTCCCCGGCAGAGCATCTGGTGGATTCGAACCATGAACCTCTGGGACTGCAGTTGCAGCTCCTTGCCACTAGGCCACCAGAGCTCCCCTTCAGTATCTTACTTTTAGTAAATACCAGCCCAGAGAAAAATCTTTCCAGGTAACCAGAAAAGTTGCTAGGCAGAAGGCACTCTATCTATCCACAATCCTTAATCTAGATGTCCTGAGTTCTGGTTTGGTTCACCTACCATCACCACCTTATGATGCAACAAGAGAGTCTCTACTTCTATTAAATGACTATTCATTTAAAGATTATAGAGGGACACTTTATATTAGCCAGTTAGTATAGTTTGAGACAAAGAAATAGTAGAAAATTTATTCTATTTTCTGGATAAATCCTCTTGATTGGAATTTAGTTTTATGCCACTTTATGAACTAGGTCTTTTGAGCCAAGAGTCTTCAAATTTGGATGACAACAGAGCACAGGACCTTCTTTGGGGAATTGCAGTAACTATTTTATGAACAAAATGTAAACTCACAAATTGGGGATTTCAAAGTAAAATTAACTTTATGTATTTTTGTTTTACTTTATATTATTTCCTTTTTATTAAAGCCTCCTACAACACACATAGATGAACAAATTACAGGGGCCTTTACAACGGAATGGTTTGAAGAAGTTTGCAGGTTGTGCATGGTGACAGTAATATGTTCCCCAAGAAGCTAGACATAAATATTTCCTTTTCCTCCCAGAACTAAGTGCTATTATCTCCACATATTGGGTTAAGATAAAATTTAAGAGGAGGCAAACATAAAAGAATGGAGTATTTCTAACATTAGAACATGATTTGGTAATTTCAATATATTTTTGGGTGTGTAACTTCTACAGTTTCTCTATTGGACTATCAATTCTACCTTAACATTCTAGCACCAAGAAACATCAGGCACACAATTTTCTGGCTCAAAAACCTGTGGTTTTCCACTGAAATGCTTGTTCAATCTCATCTCCTTTTATTTCCCTCTACATTCTCTCTGTAATGGAGGTTATTGCCTGTGGTTGGCTGTTTTCTATCTGAGTGGTTGCTGTTATGAATCTCAAATAAAGTAGACACTTTCCTAGGTCTTTTAAATTTATGTTTAAGAGTCATGTTAGATGCTTCCATAGTGCCTTCTCTATGATCTAAATTTCTTAAGTTTGTCCTTCATATAAGTATCTTTCTCCATCCTCTTGTGAGCCTCAAGACTCATCTTTAGAATCTATTTTAATAGGATGCTTGCCCTGAAGTTTACAGTTTGATATTGTTCTGTCAGGAGATGAGGTGAGTGACAAGTGAATGACTGTGGTTGAGTACCATCGAGTTAGAAACAACTTACAGCACAGTAGTCAATAACTCATCTTTTTCTTGCAGAGCAACTGGTGGGTTTGAACTACATATCTTTGGGTTGATAGTTTAGTTCCTTACTGCTAAGCAATCAGAGCTCCTAATTATTCTTGTGGTTTCCTCCTTGCAATTTTGTTATGAATCAGCTTTGATTCTCTACTCATGGTGACAATTACTTACAGACAGCTCTCTCTCCATAAGGCTGTTCTTGCTGATAATCAGACATCTTTCTTCCTTTCACACACCTTTTTACTTTGTTGTTGTTGTTATATGCCTTTGAGTCTCTTGCAACTCATAGCGACCCTATGTACAACATCCCTAAACTCTGCTCTGTCCTGCGGCGATTGCACCATCTCTGACACACTCACTCCTACTCCCCCAGTCACTGAGTCAATCCACCTCATAGAGGGTCCTCCTCTCCTGAGCTGTTCCTCTACCCTCCCAAGCATGACATCCTTCTCCAAGGACTGGTATCTCCTTGTAACATGTCCAAAGTATGTCAGACGAAGCCTCAGGATCCTTGTCTCCAAGGAGCAACACAGTATAACCTTCTACAGGATGAA
>NW_006399899.1:6428309-6429661 GCF_000299155.1 Elephantulus edwardii
GCCAACATAATTCTCAATGGAAAAGACTAAAAACATTTTCCTTGCAAACAGGGACCAGGTATGGATGCTCATCGTCACCACTTCTTTTCAATATTGTATTGGAAGTGCATGCTAGGGCAATATGACTGGAGAAGGAAATAAAAGACATGCAGATTAGCAAAGCGATGGTTAAACCATCACTATCTGAAGATGAGATGGTGGTATACACAGGAAACTCCAAAGACTGAAAAAGACCCCAAAAACTATCAAGTTAGTTTGTCAGTTTAGTAGAGAGGCAGGGTGTAATTAGATCAATATCCAAAAGTCAACAGAATTCCTCTACAGTAATAAAAAGAACTCTGAGAAGGAAATCAAGAAAACAATACCATTTATAATAGCCAACCACAAATCGAGATATTTGGAGTGAATCTAACTAGAGATACAAAAGACCTATACAGAACACTATACAGCATTTCTGCAAGACACAATAAAAGATCTAAAGAAATGGGAAAATGTGCCCTGTTCATGGATAAGAAGACTTAATATAGTTAAAATAACAGTCCTTCCAAAAGCAATGTAATATTCTATGCAATCACAACACAGATATCAAATTCATTTTTCAAGGCTAGTGAAAGGAAAACTATCAAATTTATTTGCAGAGGCAAGAGACCCTGAATAAGCAAAACACTTCTGAGGGGGATAAAAAGAGGTTGGAAGCATAGCAATCCTTGTCCTCAAAACCTACCTCATAGCAGTAGTAAACAAAACAGCATAGGGCTGGTACAATAACTGGAACATAGACCAATGGAACAGAATTGAGAATCCAGAAATAGACTCAACTCTCTATGGTCAACTGATAATCGACAAGAAAATCAAAGCTATCAAATGAGCAAATAATAACCTCTTCAACAAATGGTGCTGACAAAAACTGGACTTCCACCTGCAGAAAACTGAAACAGGATCTACATCTCACAGCATACACAAAAATCAATTCAAGGTGAATCAGAGACCTGGGAGAAAAGTACAAAACCATAAAGTTCATAAGAGACAAATTGGCATCAGCCTTAGAAGTGCTAGTCCAAGGTATAAAGAGGTTGCCAAATACAACCAGAAATGCGCAATCTAAAGAGGATAAAATTGATGCATTGGACATTCTAAAGATTAAATCCCTGTACACATCAAAAACTTTTTCCACCAAGGTGAAAAGGAAACCTACAGATGGAAACAAACATTTGGAAATATCTTCTCAGTAAAGAGTCTTATAACAAAAGTTTATAGAGTACTCCTGGACTTCCAAAAGAAAAAGACTGATAACTCAATTACAAAATGGGCAAAAGACATGGAAAGAATTTTCACAGAGGAAGATGTTCAAA
>NW_006399899.1:6429831-6450087 GCF_000299155.1 Elephantulus edwardii
TAAAAAGGAACAAGCACTATGGAAGGCAGTATGGCATTCTCAAAAAGCTGAACATAGAAATTCTGTATGACCCAGCTATTCCACTACTTGGAATATACCGTGAGAGTATGAGAACTGAAGCACAAATTGAGATTTGTACACCGATGTGCATAGCAGCACTTTTTACCATCACAAGAACATGGAAACAGCCCAAATGTCCAACCACAAATGAATGGATTGAGAAATTATGGTACATTCACGCAGTGGAATACTATGCTCACGCAGGAGCAATGATTTTGTAAATTGTTACCTAGCTTGAGAGGGTCTGGAGAGCATTATGTTGAGTGAACTAAATCAGTCCCACAAGGATAAATATTGTGTAAAACCATTATTGTAGAATAAGTATAAGGATCCAAGAGGGCTGGGAGAGTGTGGAAGCAGAGGGATGTGGATGTTCAAGGGGCAGGGGGAATAATCATCAAGTTGTACAATTTGATGGATTAGGGGTGAGGGAAATGGAAAGAATTTGTTTGAAATTGTATTCAAATTTTGTAAATAAACTTGTATATAATTTTTAAAAACGAAATTCCTTCTCAGATTTGACTTACCCATTGACATTGAGGGAATAGCAGTTGAGTTGCGTTTGATTCATTGTGATCCTGCATTGGATTTGTTAGGCTATAAATTTTTATGAGAGGACACTGTCCATCTTCCTTCTGTGGAGCAGTTGGTAGGTTAAAATTGTCTGCCTTAAAGTTAGCAATCTGACTCATTATGATCTATGCCACCAGATCTCCTTTCCTCAGACTCAGGGATCATAGGAACTATGAACTAACACCTTGGAGAAGGACATGATGCAGGGAAGGAGAGAGGGTCAGTGAAGGAGAGAAAAAGCCTCAACTAGGTGGACTGACATGGTGACTACTGCAACAGGCTCTTGTGTGTCAGAATTCTGAGGATGGCTCGGGATTGAACAGGATTCAGATCTTTTGTTATAGGATTGCTATGAATCATACTTGACAGCACCTAACAACAACAAATACTTGTTTCCTCAATTATACTTACATGTATGGGAGGAAATCTCTTTGCTATCCAGGAGTAAATATGTCATTTGTTTCTCTGTGTTTCCTGATTTATTAATTTTGATATAACCTTCTGTTTCACTGTTTTGTCTATATCTGTGGAAGGACTTTTGTCCTTTGTTCATCTTGTCTCTTGCAAAGGAAACCTGCTGATGCAATGTTTACTCACTCAACTATCAACCAAGAGCTTGAAAGTTCAAATTTACCCAACAGCTCTTCAGGAGAAAAAATTGTGATCCCACAGTGATCACATTCAGGAAAAGCCCATGGGGCCTTTATTCTTTGTCATATTATGTTACTATTAGCTAAAATCAACTTCATGGAATCTAACAACAGTAAAAATGTAGTACATGATATAATGTAAGAATTAAATTGTTTCAGAGTAAATCAAGATCAATGCACAATGGAACAAAATAAGCAATTTTGTGGATGAGGGGTAACTCGTTTATCTGCATTTTCATTCATTTGAAAAACAATATCAAGTGTTTGCATTTTGTATTAGACAAAATGCCAGACTTTGGAATTCAATGATGATCTTGACTCTATGGACAATGTGGTATAACCTATCATGGAATATGTAATTACATATGGTCTCTAAATCCCTCACTAAATATCTGAGTAGCAAATTGGATTTTTCTTTTCATTTTCCAAAAGATTTAGTAACTACTGATTGGCTGGTTACTTTGATTAGTTATTTTTGTTGTTGTTATATGCCTTCAAGTTGCCTGCAACTCATAGTGAACCTATGTACAACATCTCTGACGCCTACCCTGTCCTGAGCCAGGTTCACTGACTTTGATGATATATCCATCCTCATTACACCAGTTACTGTATCATTCCATCTCAAGCAGGGTCTTCCTCTCCTGCACTGTCTCTCCACTCTCCCAAGAATAATGCCATTCTCTAAGGACAGATAACTCCTGGACACATGCCCAAAGGATATAAGATGAAGCTTCAAAATCTTACCCTCCAAGGAGTAATTTGGTTTCACCCTATCCAAGACAGATTTATTTGTTTTCTTGGCATGCTCAAGACTCTTCTCCAGCACCAAAACTTGAAGGTATTGATTCTTCTTCTGTCATCTGTGGCCATTTTCCAGCTCTTTGATGCATAGCAACTAATTGCGAAGACCATGGACTGGATTAAGTTCACCTTTGTCTCTAGATGGACATCATTGATCCTCAGTAATCTGGAGAGATCCCTGACAGATTTTCAGAATGCAATTCAATCTTTTGATTTTGTGACTTTTGGTACCTAGAGAGTTGATTTTTGAGACAAGCAAGTTATAATTGTTAACAACCTCAATTTCTTTTCCATCTATTGTGGAATTGGCTCAGTGGTGAGAATCTTTGTTTTCTTCATGTTGAGATTCAATCCATATTGAAGGTCCTTGGCCTTCTGCAGCAAACACTTCAAGTATTACTCAGTTTCAGCAAGCAAGGTTGTGTTATCTTCATAATGTAGGTTGTTGATATGTCTTTTTTTTCAATACTGATGCCACATTCTTCCTCATAAAGTCCAATCTTCAGAATTATCTGTTCTGCATTTAGATTGAAAAGGTATTCCTGACATATTCCTGACACGCTCCTTTTCTGATTTTGAACCATGTAGTTTTTCCTTACTCTGTTCTGAAGACTGCTTTCTGGTCTGAGTATAGGTTTCTCATGAGAACAGTCAAGTGTTCTGGAATTCCCATTCTCCTCAAGGTTAACCACAATTTGTTGTGATTCACACAAATGTCTTTGTATAATCAATGAAATACAGTAGACATTTTTCTGGTACTCATTGTTTTGCCAAGATCCACCTGACTTTGGCAATAAAGCATCTAGTGCCACAACCTCTTCTAACCCAGCTTGCATTCTTGGTATTTCTCTTTTGATGTACTGTTAACAGTCATTTTTTTATAATCTTCAGCAGGATTTTGCTTGCATATGCTATTAGTGATATTGTTTGATAATTTACATACTCTATCTGGTCACCTTTTTTTTTTTAAATAGGAATAAATAACTCTTCTGGTCAGATGACCAGGTACTTCTCCTCTAGATTTCTTGGCGCAATCTGCTGGGCATGTCCAGGGCAGCATCTGTTTGTTGAAATATGTCAATTGGTATGGTATTCCATCAATTTTTGGTGCCTTATTTCTTTCCAAGTCCTTCAGGGTAGGCTGCACTTTCTCCTTCATCATCATTGCTTCTTAATCACGATTTTTCATGAAATTCTTCTGCATCAATTAATTCTTTTTGGTACAGTAACTTTGTACTCTTTACATCTTCTTTTAATTTTTCCTGGATCATTCAATATTCTTTCCATAGCATCCTAAAGTATTGCAACTCAAGGCTTGAATTTGTTCTTTCATTCCTTTAGCTTAAGAAATGCCAAGCGAGTTCAAAACTTTCGATTTTCTGATTCTAGCTCTATGTATATTTTATTATAATATTTTCCTTTGTCTTCCTCAATTGCCTTTTGAATTCTTGTATCCAACTCTTCGACTTCTTGATCTCACTCTAGTGCAATATTCAGTCTCTTTTGACATTCATTTTGGTCTTTTCTTCTTTTTCCATCTTTGTAAGACCTTTTTCATTCTTCATGGATGATATTCTTGATAGTATCCTTCAGTGCATTAGTGCTTAAGGCCTCAAACCTGTCAAACCTGTTGCTCTGTTGGTTTTTTAATTCAGGAGGGATAGAATAAAAATAAAATTTTTATTCTTGTGGATTTGATTTGATCTTCTTTACTTTAATTTGAACTTGTATATGAGTAGTTGATGGCCTCTTCTGCAGTTAGTACCTGGCCTAGTTTTTAGTGCTAATATTGATTGAACTTCTCCAGCGATTCCTTCCACAGATGTCATCAATCTGATTCCTGTGCATATCATTAGGGGAAAACCATGTTTATACCTTGCATTTATGTTCCTTATAAAAGATATTTGCAATGAATAAACATTGAGTATGAGAAATTCTAACATTCTGTTTCCAGCCTCATTTCTGTCACCAAGACATTGTTTTCCCACTACTGATCCTTCTTCTGGGTTCCCCACTTTTACATCCCAGTCACTCCAAAGGTACTAATAATTATTAATTACATTAATAACTATTAATGTATTAGTATACATTAGTATACAACCCTGCTCGCTGAAACTGAGGAGGACCTCATGCACTTACTGCAAAGGGTCAAGGACTGCAGCCTTCAATATGGACTGAGGCTCAATGTCAAGAAGACAAAAATTCTCACCACTGGACCAATCGGTAGCATCAGGATGGATGGTGAAGAGATTGAGATTGTTCACAGCATCAGTTTTCTCGGCTCCACGGTCAACACTCTTGGCACCAGTAGACAGGAAATCAAAAGCGTATTGCGATGGGAAAGTCTGCTTTTAGGGACCTCTCTAAAGTACTCCAGAGCAACGGTGTCTCTCTGGAGACTAAGGTGTGCCTGATACAGGCCATGGTTTTTGCAATCACTTGTTATATATCAGAGAGTTGAACAATGATTAGGGAGGATAGAAGGAGAATTGACACCTTTGAGCTGTGGTGCTGGAGAAGAGTATTGAATGTACCATGGACTGCCAAGAAAACAAATAGATTCATCCTAGAGAGGGTTAAACCAGGCTGCTCCTTGGAGGCAAGGATTCTGGGGCTTTGCCTGACATACTTTAGACATGTTGTAAGGAGAGACAGGTCTTTGGACAGGGGCATCATTCTGGGCAGAGTGAAGGGACAGCGCAGGAGGGGAAGACCCTCTAAGAGGTGGATTGATTCAGTGACTGGGGTAATCGGGATGGATGTGTCAGAGGCAGTGAGATTGGCACAGGATAGAGCAGGGTTTAGGGCTGTTGTACATAGTGTCGCTATGAGTCACAAGCGACTAGACAGCACATAACAAACAATTACTAATGAATCTTGGTTGCATGTTTGGTGGATTTATTACTGCCAAAGTTGATAGAAATCATCTATTTGTCTCCGGTTATTGGTGCATAAATTAGAATGATAGTGGTATTAGCAGGTCTTCCTTGTATGTGTATAGATATTATCCTGTCACTCACAACATTTTATTTCAAGATGGATCTAGAAATGGCCTTTTTTAACTAACGATGGAAACAACTCCTTTTTTTCTCCCCTTTTCATCTCTGTCTAGTAGATCATGTAATTGTGTGATTCAAAATGTCCCATACCAATCAATTTCATTTCACTAATGTTTAACTTTTCAATATTTATGTGTTCCATTTACTTCTTTATTATGTCCAATTTTTCCACATTCCATGTTCCAATCATTAGTTTCTGCTTACAACTGTTCCTCCTTCTATGTGTTTCCAAATTTGAGGACACAGCTTCAGTTGCAATATCTGTTATCCTACTCTCAGCGTGCTCTATTGGGGTGTTTGATTTTGGAAGTGGATGGCCAATCCTTCTTCCTAATCTGTCTTTATTTGGATGTTTAGCTTTCACATAACGTCTGATATATAAACATTTTAGTGAAAGGAGGAAAAAAAAGGCACCTCCTGAAACTGAGATAACCAATATATTCATTCAGTGCTTCTCCTGCCTCCAGCATATGTGTCTTATTCCTTCCCTTTCCCTACTATATCAGCATCCCTTTGCACTTCTGCCTACCCGTCTGACACCTCCTTACCCTCCAGATACCCCTTGATATGATGACTTATGCCAGTTATCAGGTAAGGAATGTTTCTTCTAGGAATACCAACAATCCTAGATAAACATAAGAATTGTGTAAATCAAGAATTGGCCTTGTGAGAGCATGAAGAAAATTCTTAGGACTTCAAAAAAGAACAAGGCAGGAATTCAGTATATTAAACTAAAAAAAATAATGTTCTTGGGAGAAACAAGAAATCTCAACCATGAATTATAGAAGCAATCTAAAAGCATGAGACAAGATAAACTCCAGGAATTGGAAATGAGGTAACACCACAGCCTTTACCCTTCAAAGTGAAAACTCTAAAAAGAAGATACCCAAAACAGTTCTGATTTTCTCAGTGTAATTGCTGTTTTCTGTTCCTGAGTACCCCAGTCTGGACAATTACTTTATCCAATCAATTCAAAGGTCTATAGGGTACAGTTGGTGGTACAGTGGAATAAAGGGATGGAGGGACAGCAAAGATAGAGAACCCAAATGTAACATGCCCATCTTTATCACGGGTGTGGGTAAAAGAAATTTTAATAGTTAAAAAAAAAATTCCTGAAAATTTATAGCTGGTATTAGGCTCTCATTCATAGTGGTCAAATGTGCATGACATTTAAAGTTTAGAAAACTCAGGAGAGAGAAAGAGCAAGTTTCTTAAACAAAATAAAGGCAATATTAACATTGTTTTCTCTCTAGTTTTATTTTAGACTACTATACTTTTCCTCCATTTTTATTGGAGCATATTTTAGAAATAAATAGTTCCAAATACTGAATTTTCAATAAGCATAATGACAAGGTTTATTTCCATTCTGTAATGTTTCAAGTAGTATTTAGGATGCTTTATTTTATTCCATTTAATGGTTGTAACTTAAGCAATAAGCAGACTCCTATGCTGAGCATTTAAACTATTACTGGTATTTTCTCTTAGACTAAATATCATGATAGACATCTTTAAGTATAAATCTTTTTTGGCATTGATAAGATATTCTTTAAAATGAAATTACTGGGTCAAAAAAGTAAAGCCAGTGCAAAAAGATTTTTGTCACACATTGCAGATTGGTTTTCAAATGGTTTTATCAATTTCCATTTTCAAATTCCCTCGATTGGGGTGATAGTCATTTTAAAAAATATCTTTTTGTAGAGATTGTGAGTACTCTAAGAGATTTGGAAACAAGCACATTTCTTTCACCACTAAGCGTTAACCTCAGAAATTATACATAAATAATGAGCAGATTCAGAATCATGAATCTGAAATAAGGAAAAAGGACAGAAAGAAACAGAATGAACCACAGCCTGTCAGTGTGAATTTTAGCAATAGGAACCTCATCACTCAGAGATCCAAGACACGAAAAAGATATTAAAGCTGTTAAAAATTTCCAATTAACACTATGTGCTGGGCTGCTTTACTTTCATCTTCTGGTTCCTAAAAAAAAGAGTCAAGAGGCTTTTTTCACTGTCCTGAAGGAATACTCTCAGGTCCTGGCTATGTAGATTTGAGAACACTCATCACCCATCCAAAGATCATCTTTGAATTTAAAATATACAAATCCTACATGTTTCACAGGTTGGTGACTTTTAATCCGCGGCCCGCAGGCCTGTCTTTCATTGTTTTTGTTCAGACATTCCTCTAGGTCGTGTAGCCCTGGTGTACAAGTTGCCGTACAGTGGTCACTTGTGGTTGCTGCGAGGCTGAACACTGTGACACTGATGTGTCAAATGCCTTAATGGTTGGTTACCCAATGCGGACAGAGAGTGGGGTGGAGCTCCCAGATTAAAACAAGCTTGGGAATTGTGTACCAATGAGGGAGTTTTTCTTTTGCTTTTCAAGGAGAGGAGCAAATGGGGGAGAGGAGGGGGGAGGGGTTTGTGCGGGGAGAAGGGTGCAACATTGAATGAATGGAATCCCAAAATCTCTGTAGATGTTCATTGAAATGAAAAATAAACAACCTAAATTTAAAAAAAACAACAACAACAAAAAAAACAAAACCCAAGCTTGGAAGGAGGAGTGGCATCCACTTCCATAACAGGTTTCCTCCTGAAACCCTATGAACCTGGAGAGAGGATGAAAGTCACCCAAACGTTGAGGACTCTCCTTCATAGGGTCTCTATGAGTCGCCTGTGACTCGATGGCACTTAACAACAACATGTTTCACTGATAAACTAAATGTCCGTGGTTTGAAACTACTGATTCCATCATGGGAGAAAGATTGAAAGTTTCCACCCAAAATATTACAGCCTTGGAAACCAGATGGTTACAATGAATTTTGAAATAGTTCTATGGCAATTGGTTTATTCACTAAGAATAAACACTAATCTTATGAGGAATTCTGGTGGTGTAGTTTGCGGAGTGTTGTACTCCTTACACAAGGTGTGTCTCTAGCGATTGGAATCCATACCAGCTGCTCTGAAGGAGAAAGATGGACAATATCTTCCTATTATCATTTAAAGCTGTGGAAACCTGGTAAAGGGTCACTGAGAGTCAAAATTAACTCAGCCATGGTGAGTTTTCAGTTTTGCATATTATTTAAGAGAATCTTATGGCTTAAAGATATTTCCAACTGTGGATTTTTCATTTTAAAAATAGGATTAGTGAATTGAGGCAAAAGTTTTGGTGTTTTTGTTCTGGTTTTCCCATAGGTAACCTTTTGATCCTGGATAAAGATGATAAGGATAATAAAGAGGATGATGATGATTTCTTCAGTAGATATCTACAATACATCAAGCACTATTCCACATTCTAGAGAAAAATTAGTAAACAAAACAACTGAGATCCCTAATAAATTAGCATACATTCTAGCAGAGTGAAACAGTCATTTTGCCTTAAGTATTGTATAGCAGTTTAGGAAATGATAAGCACGTTGGAAAATAGAACTGAGAATTTAACAAATTCTACTTGTATTCTGATGCATACGTGTTTGAAAATCATTGTAATTTTTATAGTTTTCAGAAATCCACTACTTTCAATGCTTCACCCCCTTATTGGAGGTGGTAAGGATTTCCTTGATTCCATGTATAAGGTGCCCCAGCTTAGGCAGGTGTTGCTCATTAAAAAGAACCCAGCTTGAGTAAAACCTGGTTCTGCTCTTGCTTCTGCTCATTGAGAATATCCTCGGTGCTTTCTGCATTGAAGCCTTCTCTGTGTGTGTGTCCATGACCTGCCAGCAACCTCAAAGCCAACAAGTGATTTCTGGTTGTTAGATGTACAAGGAATGTCATTTGCTCAAAGAGATGAGGACTTGAATCAGAAGCTGACCTAACTGGGATATTCAGAAAGGGAGAACAAGGTACTTTGCTTATTAATGACCCTCAAAATATCAAGGGTCAAAAAAATTCCTCTTTAATGTCACTTTCTGCAATGGATGTCTAATCTAGTCTATGCCTTTCACTAAAAGGAGGAGGAGGGGCTAGGAGGTTGAGTTTCTCTCAACCAGAACAGTTGCTTAATGATAATGATAACGAGCTGCATTTACAGAGTGCCTTTCATCCGAATAACTCTTCAGGCTGAATTTATGTTCACCAGTGTTCAAAACATACTTCATAGATTCCCAAAGGCTTACTGCTTACACAACCTGCAAAGAATGCTGGATAATGAGCATTGGTGGTGCCATAATTAAGGCTGCAAACTGACAAAAGGAGATTTGATCTACTGCACACTTGCTGGTGTTTCACTGGTCCAAGTCATTGATGTGCTTTTCTGTCTCCATCAGGGGTTCTCTGGAGAGAGATTGTGTTAGAGTGTTGGGAGGTGTGCATGGAACTAGTAAAAAGCAATTCAGAATGTTTTAGCCCCTTTGTTGATGAACAGTATTCTGTGGACTCTCTCTACTCTGATGAGTTCATTGCTGGGATTTGACTTCCCAGCTCACAGAACTTGAGAGAAACCCTAGTTGAAATGTGAGGACTCTTAACAGTGATTTAGCAAACAGGCTATGCATCTGAAACCTATGAATTTAGGGTGAAATTCCTTTTGCTCTTTCAAGTTTTGATGTGGGTTGTTTTTGTTTGTTTTGTCTTGAATAACTGAAAGGTACAGTAGTAGTTTGGGGTGTGGTACATGCACTGTTGCTTGAGAGCTGTAGGAAAAGGATATATATGGGAAACTGAAGGTAATTAAGAGGCCTCACTCATACTCAAGTAGTCATCAAACAGACTTTATAAGTAAACAAGGGACACAAATAAAAGTGAGAACAAAGGAGATTTCAAAAATTTCAGAAATATGTTTATATTATTTTTAACTTATCCTGTATTAAGTACCTCAAAAATAAAAACAGGTTTGAGTGACTTCATTTATACCTACTGTGTACAATCTCCTTTACGCCTATCATCCAGCCCAAGGACCTGTATTTTTAAAAGCTTCTCAAGTGATTCTAACTTAAATTCCTGGGTGAGAGGCATTCAGAAGTTTGCACTCAGTCCATGGAACATTTATTTCCTGAGTTTACTGCCAATTGATTATATCTTTCAGTCAGCATTTATCTAGGAAGTGCTCGCCCTGTAACTATTTTTTTAAATTGTTCCAGGGTCCTCTCAGTCTCTCAGTTATCCATCCCTGCATTCTTCAGTTTTAATGAATAATGAAGTAGTGAGAGCCATGACTGTGTTTCCTGGGAATTTACTTGTTTAGCCGGCAAGCTATGACTTAGATTTCATGATAAAAATATATCTGTTTGAGAATACTGCTACTTGCTTTATTCCAAATAACATAGCTTATTCTTCTCGTGGTTGAGTATCTCAGCATCTGAACTTACTCATGGCTGACCTTCCAGCAGTCTTCAGAGGCAGTAAATCACACAGGATATGATTACCCATCTTTCTCCAACAGCATGTGATGGATTTCAGCTGTGTACTTTTGGGTTGGTAGCACAATTCCTTCATGATGCCAGACTCTATGAAGAGGAATGTGACATCAGGATTGGAGGAATGTTCATCAACAATCTACATTATGCTGACAATACAACTTTTCTTGCTGAAAGTCAAGAGAACATAAAACTCCTGCTGCAGAAGATCAAGGGCTATAGCCTTCAGTTTGGATTAGATCTCAACATAAACAAGACAGAGATTCTCACCATAGGCCCAAAAATCAACATTAAAATAGAAAAAAGTTGAAGCTGACAATGTTTCATCTTACTTGGATCAACAATCAATATCCTTGTTACAAATAGGAAATCAGGAGATGTTTTGAATTGGGCAAGCCTGCAGACAGGGTCCTATCCAAAATACTGCAAGGCAATAATGTCAGTTTGAAGAATAAAGTGCTCCTGATTCATGCTATGATCCTCTCAATCATCTGCTATTTATCAGAGATCTGAACAATGAATAAGAATTACAGAAGAAGAATTGATGCCTTTGAGTTGTGATGCTAGAGAAGAATACTGACTATCCTCTGGACTGCCAAAAAGCAAACAAATATGTACTAAAAAGGGTGCAGCCTGAGGGTTTCTTGGAGGCAATGAGGACCAAGCTTCGTCCTTCATACTTTAACAGGTAGCTTGGTGGAAAAAGATATCATGCTTGGAAAGATGAAATGTCAGTAAAGGTGAGAAAGGCCTTCAACGAGATAGATTGACATTCTGACCTCAGTAATGGGATCCAGTGTCTCAAAGGTGATGAGGAAAGTATGAGACAGGGCATGTTTCAGAATGTTCACAGGGTTGCTATGAGTTATACTTGACTCAGTGGCACTCAAAAACTAGAAGCTATGATAAAACCAATATTTGAATCCAGATGTATTTAACTCCAAATTCTGCATGATTAATAGTTGAGACTTACCAACAATCATTTGTTTTTTCATTTGGTGGCATTTGGTGGCCTAGTGGTAAGGGTAAGAATCTACTCTGCAATCATGAAGGCATGAGGCTCTACTCCACCAGCTGCTCTGTGGAAGAAGGCACGACAATCTCCTCTCATGCAATTAACTGCCTCTGAATTCCCCTTGGAGGGCAAGCTATGGGTCGGTTCCAACTCGAGGGTACTCAACAACAACATTGTTTTTAATTTCTCTTATTTTTTTTTAAAGGTGAAGAAACTGAGGACAGGAGAGGAGAGGGAAGAACCCAAGTCCAGTACTCTTAAAAATTGTGGCATTTGACCCAAAAATTCCACTACCTGGAATATACCCTAAAGAAACCATAACTGCCGCTCAAACAGATCCATGCACACCTATGTTTATTACGGCTTTGTTCATAATAGTAAAGAGTTGGAAACAACCGAAGCGCCTGTCAACAAACAAATGGATAGAGAAGCTCTGGTATATTCACACAATGGAATACTGTGAAGCATTGAAAAAGAAGGAACTCATGAACTATTACACAAAATGGATGACCGTGGAGGACATTACACTGAGTGAAATATCTCAGTCATAAAAAGACAAATATGGTATAAAAGAGAACTGACATAGGTTTTGAGAGGAGACTGAGAAAGATGGGATACATAATGTATACTACATTGAAACAGATGAGGGAGAGAACTATTGGCTGAACACTGTGACACTGATGTGTCAGTGCCTTAATGGTTAGTCCATTAATGGTTGTCCACCTAATTTGGACAGAGAGTGGGGTGGAACTCCCTGATTAAAACAAGCTTGGAAGGAGGAGTGGCATCCACTTCCATAATAGCTTGCCTCCAGAAACCCTATGAACCTGGAGAGAGGATGAAAGGCACCCAAGCTGAGAGGACTCTCCTTCACGGGGTCGCTATGAGTAGCCTGCAACTCGACGGCACTTAATAACAATAACAACAACAACATATGATTGGACACTTGTTACAGGAGTTCAGAAAAAGGGTAGTATGGTGGAGTGGACTTGGGGGAAAGGATTGAATAACAATGAAAAAAATATTTATCTATCTATCTATCTATTTATTTATTTATTTTTAACTTTTCAAAAAGAAAAGCAAATTGGGAGTGGACAGGGAGAAAAGTGCAACAATGAATGAATGGAAATCCAAAGTCTTTGTAAACTTTCATTAAAATCAATTTTTTTAAAAAAAAGTTGTGGCTCCTTTTCTAATGCTTGATTATATTCAAGGTGTTTGGTCTAGGTCATTGACAACTCACTTCTTTCCTTCTAATCTCTAGTCCTGTCATCTATAAGACCATATGAAATTTCCATGAACTTAGTCAGTGGCTTTAGTTCTTAGTTTCAGCATGAAGATGACCCCACTCCCATTATAGTCTTCAATAAGACTTGTGTACTAGGAGTTCTGACAGAATCTTTTTTCTTTCTTTGAAAATACATAATCAGGCTAGAGATTTATGCTTTCTGAAGCTATTCAGCCTACAAAATTATACAATTGATTACTAGAAGACCATCTTTAAATGGGAAGCTGACAAACTGACAAGAAGTTGACTCATTGGG
The DNA here is from genome assembly GCF_000299155.1 of Elephantulus edwardii. Taxonomy (NCBI): domain Eukaryota; kingdom Metazoa; phylum Chordata; class Mammalia; order Macroscelidea; family Macroscelididae; genus Elephantulus; species Elephantulus edwardii. The sequence goes on from NW_006399899.1 coordinate 6,442,887, forward strand.
AGTTTTTTACTTCAGTATAATTTTCTAGAACAGATTTCCCAACAAAGGGAATATGTTTGCCTGTTGGCCTAGTGGTGAGGAGTTGTGGTCCCAACTCAAAGATACGTAGTTTGAATCTACCAGCTGCTCAATCGAAGAAAGATAATCCCCTCTAATGTAATTAATTGCCTCTGGAGGGTCAGCTACAAGTCACTTCTGACTCTACCATACATACAACTTGTGATAGTAGCTATGCCTCTAAGGACCCTCACAGTCTCCTTTCCTTTTCTACTTGGTTGTTGGGTTGTTTTTGAGATATTAAAATACTATTGCATTTTAAAGAGAAACCCTTGAGTTATATAGTGCATCATGGGTACACGTTGAATAAATAAAGAAATTAATACAGTGAACCCCACAGGTAGAATGTGTGCCATTGGTATGCAAAATGATTTGAGGTCTTATATATACATTATTTTGGAAGCATGAGTGGCATCCACTTTCTAAACAACATGCCTCTGAAACTCTATGAACTTTGATAAATGGCAATAGTTATAAAAAAGCTTCAGGTCTTTTGTTCATATAGTCATAATCCACTCGATGGCAATCAACCACAACAACAACATACACAATATTAAAACTTTAATAGTTACTCGTAACGTGTGTTTAAAAAAGAAATTATCACATTAAGCAGTACACTGAAATATAAAATAGAAATAAAACTAAGAACCATAAAAAGACAATGAAAGGGTTGACTAAATATGACAAATTATAAATTCTATAATACCAATAGAACTAAAACTTCAGACTTAATGGATGAATTTGAAATAAAATTTAAATTATAACTGATGCTGGAGCTCCAGTGGCTTAGTAGTAAGGAGTTGTATTTTCCAACCCAAAAGCACATGGTTAATAATATCCAGGAGCTACTCTGGTAACGAAAGATAAGAAGTTTCCTCCCTTGTGAATTCAGCCTCTGAAAATCTGCTGAAAGGTCAGCTCTGAGTCAGTTCTGAACAGAATAAAAGAGGAACCACCTGAGGCTATTAGTTTGCTGGTCATTTCATATTTTGTCCATCAATTTGCCTCCTCTTTTATAGTCCTAAAACTGTCCAAGTGGTCGTATTACCAAAGGATTTTATAGCTATTCTTTGTTGAGAGAATTCAAATTTGAATTCTTCAGCTCAAGGAACTCCTGGGTTTTTTTCCAATGAGTGGGATTTTATGGAGAAATAGGGATTCCAAGAGAATTGAAAGAGTGATATTGCATCTATAAAAAGAAATGAAGCATTTATGATGGGTTGTGGGACAAATATTATTTTGTAATGACCGTATAGTCTTGTGCGACATCCAGGAAAACCATAGAAATTATTTTTTTTTCATGGCTTTTATCCTCCTCTTTGAAGATGATACTGAGGTTCAGAGACAAGCTATGACTTGAGAGAAGAATAGCCAAGCCATTTTCCATCAATTTGATAGTAAGTTGTTAGATTCCAAACCAACACTCAAAGCAGCCCACAAATTCACAGGGAAATGCAGAAAGTTCTCAATTAGTCTCATACTGGAAAGTTAGCAAGTGGGACTCCAAATATCTTCTAACTCAAGGATGTATTCTCTATCCAATTTCTTCTTTTACTAGAAAATTGATTAAAATTATTTTACAATCAAAGCATAAAGGGAATTCAATAAAAGCTATTAATTCTTTGGGCAGAAATACACTCATAATTTTGAATGTGTTCTACAGGGATGCACTGTTGTCATGTACCATTATGTTGCCTCTGATGCACAATAGAAAGAAACCCTGACTAATCTTTGTAGTATTCTCACAACCCTTGTTGTGCTTAAGTCTATTGCTACAATTGCCACATTTATTCATCTAACAGAAGGTATTCCTCTCTTTCGGTAATCATTTGCTTTTTCAAGTATGATGTCCTTTTCTCAGTCATATTTTGAGTGCTTTACAAGCAGAGGGTCTCATCTCATGGAACTTTACCATACAATGTTTAATTGTTTTCTATCTACAGTGTTTTCAAGAACCCATTATTTCACAGGTAGAAGTTCAATTTGTTCCCTAGTTTGTCTTACTCTGGAAATTCTGCTGAAGCATATGCATCATTATGTAGAATTCTCAATCATAAAAATATTAGAGATAAGACACAGAGACAAGAATGAATCCAGGCTGAGTTTCAAGAGTATTCTAACAATCTGAATTTCCTCCTTTATTGGATTGGCCAGCTGAAGATGTAAAGCAATGTATTGTCTCATCTGTATTTTAGCATCACTTCTCTAGAGTGCATCAAGACAACTCTTTGGAGGTAAGCTAAGACAATCAGTTGAAAACTATCCTACAATATTGTTGTTGTTGTTATGTGCCGTCGAGTCGCTTGTGACTCATAGCGACCCTATTTACAACAGCCCTAAACTCTGCTCTGTCCTGTGCCAATCGCACTTTTTCCGATACACCCATCCTGACTACCTGAGTCACTGAATCAATCACCTCATATAGTGCCTTCCCCTCCTGTGCTGTCCATCCACCCTACCAAATATTATGCCCCACTCCAAGGACAGGTCCCTCCTTACAAAATGGCCAAAGTATGTTAGACAAAGCCTCAGAATCCTTGCCTCCAAGGAGCCGCCTGGTTTAACCCTCTCCAGGATGAATCTGTTTGTTTCCTAGCAGTGCACGGTAGCCTCAATACTCTTCTCCAGCACCACAGCTCAAAGACATCAATTTTCCTTCTATCCTCCCTAGTCATTGACTGACTCTCTAATGCAGAACAAGTGATTGCAAAGATCATGGCCTGTATTATACACACCTTAATCTCCAGAGAGACATCATTGCTCTTCAAAATTTGGAAAGGTCCCTAACAGCAGACTTTGCCATTGCAATATGTCTTTTAATATCCCGGCTGCTGGTGCCAAGAGTGTTGACTGTGGAGCCAAGCATACTTAAAGCTGTGAACAATCTCAATCTCTTCACCATCCATTCTGATGCTGCCAATTGGTCCAGTTGTGAGAATCTTTGTATTCCTGACATTGAACCTGAATCCATATTGAAGGCTGCACTCCTTGACCTTCTGCAACAAGCGCTTCAGGTCCTTCTCATTTTCAGCAAGCAGGGTTGTACCATCTGCATAATGTAGATTGTTGAAAGATCTTCCACCAGTCCTGACCCCACATTTCCCTTCATAGAGCCCAGCCTCCCGGATAGTCTGTTCTGCGTACAGTTGTAAAGGTATGCAGAAAGGACACATCCCTGGCATATGCCCTTCCCAATTTTGAACCATGCAATGTTTTCTCACTCCGTTCTGATAACTGCCTCTTGGTCCAAGTATAGGTTTCACATACCATTCTTCTCAGAGTCAGCCACAGTTTGTTATCCACACATTCAAACGCCTTTGCATAATCAATGAAACACAGATAAACATTCCTCTGGTATTCCCTGCTTTCAGCTAAGATCCATCTACCATTAATTACAATATCCCTAGTACCATGACCTCTTCTAAACCCAGCCTGGACTTCTGGCAGTTCTCTGCTGATGTACTGTTCCAGTCATTTTTTTATAATCTTCAGTAGAATCTTGCTCTTGCATGTGAAATCAATGATATTATTCCATAGTTTCCACACTCTGTTGGGCCACCCTTCTTTGGGATGGAAACAAATATAGATCTCTTCCAGTCGGTTGGCCAAATGGCTGTTCTCCAGATTTCTTGGCACAACTTGGTGAGCACATCCAGGGAAGCATCTGTTAACTGAAATATGTCAATTGGTATACCATCTATTCCTGGGGCTTTATTTTTTTCGCTATTTCCTTCAAAGCAGCCTGGACTTCTTCCTTCATCACCATAGGCTCTTGGTCACATGTTGTTTAATTAAATTTTTCTGTATCTTCCAAGTCCTTTTGATACAGTGACTCAATAAATTCTTTCAATCTTTTAATACTTCCTGGATCATTTAATATTCTTCCTAAAGCATCTTTGATTATAGCAACTCGAGGTTTTAATTTGTTTTTCACTTTTTTGAGCTTAAGAAATGCTGAGTAAGTTTGGCCTTTTTTAATTTTCTGACTCCAGCTCCTTGCACATTTCATTGTAATATTTTACTTTGTCATCCCTGGCTGCCTTTTGAAATCTTCTGTTCAGCTTTTTAGTATCTTGAATTCTTCCTTCTGCTTTGGCTTCTCTAAGCTCCAGTGCAATTTTCAGAATCTCTTCTGACATCCATTTCGGTCTTCTCTTCCTCTTCTGTCTTTGCAATGACCGTTTGCACTCTTCCTGGATGATACCCTTGATATACTCCCACAGCTTATCTGGTCTTCACTCATTAGTGTTCAACGCCTCACATGTGTTCCTGAGATGGTTCTGAAATTTAGGTGGGATAGACTCAATGTCATATTTTGGTTCCCATTGATTTGGTTTAATTTTCTCAGCTTCAGCTTGAACTTGCATATAAGTAACTGGTGGTCTGTTCCACAATCAGCTCCTGGGCTAGTTTTTAAGCTGATATTGAACTTCTCCAGTGGTTCTTTCCACAGATGTAATCGATCTGATTCCTATGCATTCCATATGGCGAAATCCATGTGTATAACCTGTGTTTATGTCTCTTAAAAAACCTATGTGCAATACAATGACAAAATATAAAATAGTACCATGTAAGCCTGTTTGGTATAGCTGTTCCAGGACTGTCTTCTAGTCACCACTTCAGCAGGCATCTCCTAAAGGCTGATGCCCAGTCCAAGTTCACTCACACCCTGACCAGTGACAGAATCACTGCCTGATAGGTTGAGGGGCTGCAGTTTTACACTATAATCTCACCCAGAACACTAGACCCCTTCTTCTATGCCTAGAGAAGCCCCAACATTTGAACACCTCTCTGTCTCATGATCGGAAGATCGTCCAGCTGCTACAGCTGATGTCCAGCACAGAGAACACCAACATAACAGGTACTTTGGCCTTACACACCACTATGCCTAGTTACATAGGCTGGGATTTCTTAAGCTTGAACTGAAGAGGCTGGGTGGAGAGTTGGTTTCAGGAAGACAACAGTCATCTCGTTCAGTGGGGGACTGTTCCCAAGAGGGGAGGACCAAATACAGAGGTCCTTCACAAAATGTTGCAATACCCTGGTTATTATATAGTTACAAGAACCTAACACCAACTAAGAAAAGACTCACATAATGTCAAGAAAGAAGCAGTACACCTCAGTCATCATGAAAAAACAACCGTCTCCTAAAAAAAGTAGACCCAATGAATACCCCAGATAGAGAACCAGAAGAAATATGTTGATGTGGAGTGCGATACACTGAAAGTTAAAAGAAAACAATTGCCAGCCAAGGATCCCACACCCAGCAAAGCTCTCCACCTAATATGAAGTTAGATCCTTTGCAGAAAAGAAGGAACTTCAAGAATATGTGAAAACAAGATGAAAACCACAAGAATTTTTAAGTGCAGTGCTTCACACAGACATGCCAAAGGAAAGAAGATGGATCATAATAACCAGAAACAACAGAAAAAGAAACAGCAGATTGTCAACAATAAAACTTGGCCTGAAGTGAATGGAAAAAATGTGTCAATTAAGGGGGAAAGCGTAGCAGAATGGATTAAAAACAAACCAACAAACAACAAAAAAACCAACAACAAAGTCCATCAGTATGGAAAGAAAAATAGAATCAAAATCAAAGGTTGGGGGAAAATATGCCAAGCAAATGGCAACAACAAAGAAGCAGGTGTGCGAATATTAACCTCTGATAAAATTGACTTCAGCATGAAAACCACCATAAAAGAAAAGGAAGGTCATTACATATTGATTAAAGGCAAAATAGACCAATAAGACAAAACCTTGATCAATAGTTACACAACAAATTATAAACTTGCAAAATATATAAAACAATGGTTGACAGAATTGAAGACACAAATAGACAGCACCACAATAGTGGTAGGAGATTTTAACAGTCCACCAGCACCAAAAGATAGGTCAATCAAAAGAAACTTAACAGAGATACAGAAGATCTAGACTATACAATCAGCCAACTTGATATTGTGGATGTAGTGCACCCAACTAAAACTCAATTAACTTTTTTCTCAAGTACATTGCACATTCTCTAGAATAGATCACATATTAGGACATAAAGCAAGCCTCAACAAATTAAAAAAAAAAAGATAACAAAAAAACCCCCCAAACCCAAAACATTACAATAACACAAAGTACCTTCTCAGTTTACAATTCCATTGAAGTAGACATTGACCACAGGAGGGTATAGCTTACTAAACCACCCATGTAGAAATTTATTAACTCTCTGCTAGAACACCAATAAGTTATGAAAGAAATAAAGGATGAAATGGAAAAGTTCCTTAAAACAAATGAAAATGAAAATACAATACACCAAAACCTCTCTAGTATAGAGCTAAGTCAATCTTTAGGGGCAATAGGCACACACATAAAAAAGGAAGAATGAAGAAAAATCAATGATCTAATTCAAGACCTTCACTAAATAGAAAAGGAATAACAATTTAACCCTACAACCTATCCTAAAAGAGCTGAAATCAATGAGATAGAAAACAGAAAACAATTTAAACCAGCAATAAGACAAGGAGCTGGTTTTTCGAAAGGGTCAATAATATTAGCAAACTGCTAGCAAACTTAACAAAAGGGGGGAAGGAAGAAAAGACACAAATAACTCAATTGCAAAATTACAGGGGTGACATCACAAGAAAATGAGAAGAAAATAAATTGACAATATCAGAATACTATGAAAAGCTATGATCTGATAAATTAGAAAAGCTAGAGTAAATGGATAAATTCTTTGAAACTCATGTACCACCCAGATTGACACATACAGATGTAGAACACCTGAACAGATCCAATAAAAAAGAAGAAATTGAAAGGGTCATAAAAAGACTTTCTCATAAGAACAGTCCTGGACTTGATGGTTTCACAGCTTATTTCTCCCAAACATGTAAAGTATTTCAAAAAATAGAAAAACTAAGAGTATGAAAAACTGTGGGAAGAGGCCCTTGGGGAGAGCAAGAAGGTGCTCTTGGGCAGAAGGAAAGCTTGGGAGTGGCGCACAAGGGGAAGTCACCTCAGACAATAATGAAGAGGTGAAGAGGCGTCTTTCAAAGGTATCCAGGAAAAACCGGCGTTCTACAGGACACATCACCTTCCCTTGGAGACAGTACAACTAAACTTAAGAGACACTGGTCAAAAGGAAAAAATGTCAGCAGTC
>NW_006399899.1:6453100-6458182 GCF_000299155.1 Elephantulus edwardii
TTGGAGGCAAGGATTCTGGTGCTTCGTCCGACATACTTTGGACATGTTGCCAGGAGGGATGGGTCCTTGGAGAGGGACATCATGCTTGGGAAGGTGGAGGGACGGCGCAGAAGGGGAAGACCGTCTATGAGATGGATTGACTTGGTGACTGGGGTAATCGGGATCGGTGTGTCAGAGGCAGTGCGGTTGGCGCAAGACAGAGCAGGGTTTAGGGCTGTTGTGCATAGGGTCGCTATGAGTCGGAAACGACTCGACGGCACATAACTACAACAACAACATTCCCAATATCTGTGAAGCAAGTATACCTCTAATACTAAAACAAAGCAAAGATATTGCCAAGTAATAAAACTACAGACCAATATCTTTCATAAGTATGGATGCAAAAAACCTTAAAATGCTAAACAATAGAATACAAAAGCATATCAAAAAAATAATTCATCATGACCAAGAGCGATTCATCACAGGTATGTGAGGATGGTTCAACATAAAAATAACAATCAATGTAATTCACCATACTAACAAAGCAAATATCAAGAACCATGTGCTCTTAGCAATAGATCCATAAAAGGTATTTGACAAAATCCAACAACCTTCCTGATAAAAACACTCAGCCAAATTGGAATTTTCTCATCATAGTGAAAAATGTATGTGCAAAACTAAAAGCCAATGTCATTCTCAATGAAAAAAAATACTAAAAATATTTTTCTTGCTAACAAATACAAGACAAGGATGCCCACTGTCACCACTTCTATTCAATATTGCTTTAGAATTGCTTGCTAAGGAAATATGACAAGAGAAGAAAATAGAAGACGTTCAGCTCACCAAACAGATAGTTAAACTATCGCTACATGCAGATGGTATGACAGTGTGCACTGAGAACACCAAGGGCTCAACCAAAAAATTGTTAGTGTTAATAGTCAAATTTAGTAGAGTGACAGGATATAAGATCAATTTCCAAAAAATCACTGGGATTCCTCTACAAAAACTAAGATAAATCAGACATGGAAATCAGGAAAGCAATACAATTTACAATAGACAACCACAATTTGAGATACTTGGGAATGAACCTAACTAGAGACTGCCACTAGGCTACCAGAGCACCCTAAAGACATAAAAGTCATGAAGGAAATTAAAAGAATTTGTTCTTAAAAACAATAAATTTGAATTTTATAAATAAACTAGTAGAAAATTTTTAAAAAGTCTTATACAAAGAAAACTACAGAACATTTCAGCTTAACAAAATAAAAGATCTAAATAAATGGAATAAATATGCCCTGTTCTTGGATAGGAAGACTCAATACTGTGAAAATGGCAAGCTTACCAAAAGCAATCTACATGTTCAACACAATTCCAATAAGGATATCAAATAATTTCTCAAGGAGATGGAAAGGGAAATTGTCAAGTTTATTTGGAGAGGCAGGAGACCCTGAATAAGCAAAACACTTCAGAGGCATAACACTCCCTGACCTCAAAACCTTCTACACAGCAGTAATAACCAAAACAACATGGTACTGGTACAGTGACAGCCACATAGAACAATAGAACAGAACTAAGAAACCATAAATGGACTCAGTTATCTATGGTCAACTGGCATTCAACAAGGAAATAAAACCTACTAAATGGGAAAATTATAATCTTTTCAGTAAATAGTGTTGGCATAACTGGACTGCTTCCTGAAAGAAAAAAAAAAGGAAACAGTATTCATATCTCAAACCACATACAAAAATCAACTCAAGGTGTCTCAGAGACCTGGGAGTAAAGCCCAAAACCGTAAAGTTCATCAGAGACCAACGCTTAGATGGTTTAGTCTGTGGTATAAAGAGAGTGCCAAATATAGTCAGAAATGCACAATCTGGAATAGATAAAATTGATGAATGGGACCCTCGAAAGATTATATTCCTGTGCACATCAAAAATATTTTCAACAGAGTGAAAACAAAACCTACTGGGGGGGGGGCATTAGAAAATATAATTTCTGACAAGGGTCTCAAATCAAAAGTTTACAGAATCCTACAAGGCCTCCTCAAGGAAAATACTGATAATACACTTACAAAATTGTGAAAAGACATGGGAAGAATTTTCACAAAAGAAGATACATTAAAACAGACACATTAAGAAATTATCAAAATCACTGGAAATAAGAGAAATGCAGATCAAAACCACAATGATATAACATTTCATACTAGTATAAAAAAAGTTTAACAGGACAGTAAGTAAATGTTGGAGAGGATTTGGCAAGATGTTGTTGTTGTTATGTGCCCTTGAGTCGCTTGCGACTCATAGCGACCCTATGTAAAACAGCCCAAAACTCTGCTCTGTCCTGTGCCAATTGCACTGTCTCTGACACTCCCATTCCGATTATCCCAGCTACTGAATCAATCCACCTCATTGAGGGCCTTCCCCTCCTGTGCTGTCCTTCCATCCTACCAAGCATGATGCCCTTCTCCAAGGACTGGTCTCTCCTCACAACATGTCCAAAGTATGTTAGAGGGAGCCTCAAAATCCTTGCCTCCAAGGAGCCACCCGGTTTAACCCTGTCCAGAACAAATCTGTTTTCCTAGAAGTCCATGGTATTCTCAATACTCTTCTCCAGCACCACAGCTCAAAGGCATCAATTCTCCTTCTATCCTCCTTGGTCATTGTCCAACTTTCTGATGCATAACAAGTGATTGCAAAGACCATGGCCTGTATCAGATGCACCTTAGTCTCCAGAGAGACACCACTGCTCTTCAGCACTTTGGATAGGTCCCTAACAACAGACTTTCCCATGGCAATGCGCCTTTTAATTTCCTGGCTGCTGGTCCCAAGACTGCTGACTGTGGAGCCAAGCAAACTAAAGCTGTGTAGGAACATTTATACGCTGTTGGTTGGATTGTAAAGTGATAATACCATTCTGGAAGGCAGTTTGGCCTTTCCTCAGAAAGCTGAACATTGAAATGTCATATGATCCAGCTATTCCACTGCTTGGAATTCACCCCAAGAAAATGAGAACTGAAATATAAGCAGATTTGTACACCAATGTTCATAGCAGTATTATTTACCATTGCAAGAATGTGCAAACAGCCAAAATGTCCAACCAAAACCAAATGGATTGTGAAATTATGGTATATTCACATGATGGAATACTACACAGCATGCAGGATTAATGATTTTGTAAATCATTACCTAAATTGGGTGATACCATAGAGCATAATGCTAAGAAAACTAACTCCGTCCCATAAAGACTAATATAAAAACATAAAAACATTATTGTAGAACTTGTATAAGGATACAAGGGGGAGAATGGGAGAGTAGAGGAGTGAAGATGGGTGGGGTGAGGTGGAGGTGGTTAATCATAGGATTGCACAATTAAATGGGTGAAGAGAGGGGTGGATAAAGGAAAATGAAAAGACTCTGTGAAAAACAAAGTGCTAAGAAGCAAGAATGTCAGTTTGAACACTAAGGTGTGGCCGATCCATTAGGGTCTTTTCAGTTACTTCCTGTGCATATGAAAACAGAACAATGAATAAAGATAAAGAAGATAAATACAATGTGTTGGTTTATTAAAAAAATTTTGGAAGGTTGGAAGAACTGCATGGGAGAGGAAGACCCCAATGAGATGGATTGATTTGTTAACTTGCTTTGTGCTCTGCTGAACTTTGCTCTTGTTGCAGAGGTGAGATGATATCTTGTTGTTTTGATTAGCAATTCTTTGATAATGAAGGCTGTTGAACATTTCTTCATGTGTTTGTTGGCTACCTGAATTTCTTCTTTGGGAAAGTGTCATACCTATTTTGTTACTGGGTTTAGTAGGTTTATTGTGGGGTCTTTTTTCAATTTTTTTACTTTTTTCTTGTTAAAGTGCTTGAATATCCTACAGATTTTAGATCCGAGGCCTTTGTCAGATGTATTATTGCCAAATATGTTTTCCCAGTCTGTGAGCTTCCCTTTCCCTTTTTATCTGTTGGCAAAGGTTTGTGATATAACATATCACATATATAACACATATGTGTGTGTGTGTGTGTGTGTTTTGATTTTATCATTCAGCTATTTTATCCTATTCTGGTTGTAGATTGGTTGTAAATGTTATCCATTATGCTTGGAAGTCTGTTTATGCTGATAAGGGCTTCCAGAGTTATTCCTAGTGGTTCTCTGATGAATTTTATTGTAGATTTTGTAATGTGCCATCAAGTCACATGAGATTCATAGCTATCCTATGTATAAGAGTTTTGAAGCCTGCCCTGTCCTGAGCCAGTCTCAGTGACTGTGAGACACCTACCCCCATTGCCCTAATTACTATATCAGTCCATCTCATCTGTGGGCTTCCTCTCCTGCACTGTCCCTCCACCCTTCTGAGCATGATGTCCCTCTCCAAGAATCAGCCTCAGTCCTCTCTCCAGGGCCAGCCACTCCAACTATAGCATCGCCATCCCCTAAAAACTTGTGTCAATATTACTTGAGATGGTGGTTGTTTAGAAGCTGTGACTAGGGATAAATGAAATAAAGGAATGTGGGGTTTCAAGCAGCTAAAGTTTTCATCTATCAGAGTCTCTGATTATTTCAGGCCACTGTAGACAATGGATGGCTCAGCAACTGAAAGGCACTTCTGATCAGGGAAGAGGTGGAGAAAATTGGTTCCAAGTATACATGTTCAAGGGAGGATGAGGGTCTGTGTCTCCTAGTACAGAAAAGATAGATAGGAGAGAGGCACATGAACAGTAGCAGGGAACATTCTACTGGGAACATTCTACTGTTACTTAAGTTTATATATATATATATATATCAACACTCTTGGCACCAGTAGCCAGGAAATCAAAAAACGTATTATGATGGGTAAGTCTGCTGTTAGGGACCTCTCTAAAGTACTCAAGAGCAGCGGTGTCTCTCTGGAGACTAAGGTGTGCCTGATACAGGCCATGGTTTTTACAATCACTTGTTATGCATTAGAGAGTTGGACAATGACTAGGGAGGATAGAAGGAGAATTGATGTGTTTGAGCTGTAGGGCTGGAGAAGAGTATTGAATGTACCATGGACTGCCAAGAAAACAAACAGATTCATCCTAGAGAGGGTTAAACCAGGCTGCTCCTTGGAGGCAAGGATTCT
>NW_006399899.1:6459832-6462311 GCF_000299155.1 Elephantulus edwardii
GTTCGATAATTTCCACACTCTGTTGAGTCACCTTTTTTTGGAATGAGAGCAAATATCGACCTCTTCCTTTCAGTTGGCCAGCTGGCTGTCCTCCAGATTTCCTGGCACAACTTAGTGAGCACATCCAGGGCAGTGTCTGTTTGTTGAAATAAATCAATTGATATGCCGTCAACTCCTAGTGCCTTGTTTTTTGCCAATCCCATCACAGCAATTTGAACTTCCTCCTTCATCATCCTAGGCTCTCGCTCATATGTTATTTCATGAAATTCCTCTGTGTCAGCCAATTCCTTCTGATACAATGACTTTGTGTACTCCTTCCATGTTCTTTTTATACTTCCTGGATCATCAACATTCTACCCAAACTAACTTTAAGTATTGTCACCCGTGGCTTGAATTTTTTTTTCAACTCCTTCAGCTTAGGAAACACTGAGTGAGTCCGGCCCTTTTGATTTTCTGACTCCAGCTCTCTGCACAGTTCATTATAGTATCTTGCTTTGTCATCCTGAGCTGCCTTTTGAAATTTTCTGTTCAGCTCTTTGGTTTCTTGATTTCTTCCTTTAGCTTTGGTTCTCGGCACTCTAATGCAATTCTCAGAGTCTCATCTGACATCCATCTTGGTCTTTTCTTCTTCTTTAGCCTTTGTAATTATCTTTTGCACTCTTCATGGATGATTTTCTTGATATCTTCCCAGAGCTCATTTGGTCTACGCTCATTGGTGCTCAAGGCCGCAAACCTGTTCCTGAGATGGTTTTGAAATTCAATCATAGTAACCTAAATATTCGTGCCCTTGCTGATGAGCCTGCTCCTGTTCAAAGTAGCCAATCGCTCTGCATCGTCACCACCTTCCCCCACAAGTTCTCCAGTCCTCTTTTATCTCCCAGCCCTCAACCAACCCTGACCCCTCCCAGCGCCAATAATAGCCTTGAACACAAAGAGCTAGGGGCTCTGCCATGCTGCCTCTGTGTCCCATTGTGTATATAGTCCCTGCTTGAGCATTGGTTTCAGCTCCCTGGTGTCCTTTGGAGGACTCATGATTGTGGCACAACACTACCTTGTTGTCTTGATTACTATGGCTGTGTAGTAGGAATTGAGATTAGAGAATGCGATGGCTCTTACCTTGTTTTTCTTGTTGAGAAGTACTTTACTTATCCATGGTCTCTCTCCATTGTAGATAAATTTGGATATTGGCTTCTCTATCTCATTGAAGAGTAGACTTGGTATCTGTACTGGTATTGCACTGAACCTGCAGATTGTTTTGGTAGAATTGTCAATTTCATGATACTGAATCTTCCTATCATCGTTGCATATTCTTCTATTTCTCTAGGTCTCTTTTTGATTCTTGCAATAGTGTTTTGTAATTTTATTTGTATAGGTCTTTTATGTCCCTCATTATATTTGTTCCTATGTATTTTGTCTTGTGATTAGCTATGTAATTGCTATTTTTTTTTCTTTTTTCATCTTCTAGGGTCTCTTTGTACTGTAGAGGAATCCAAGTGATTTTTTGTATGCTAATCTTGTATCCTGTTACTTTGCTGAATTGGTCAAATGTCTAACAGTCTTAGAAAACGTCAATAATATTTTTTAAAAAAGAAAATGTCAATAAAACTGACAAAACACTGGCAAAGCTAACAAAAGATACAAATAATCTTAATAAGAAATAAAAGGGATTATTTAAATTATAAAGTTAATAATGGCATTTTATGAAAAACTATAAATAAACAATAAAAAAACCTGAATGCAATGGACAAATATTCAGAAAGTCACAACCCATCCAAACTGACAGAGACTGACTCAGAACACCTGGACTGACTCAACACTAAAGAAAAAAATTGAACAGATTATAAAAACACTACAAATTAAAAAAAAAACAAGCCCTGGACAAGATGATTTTACCAGTGAATTTTAACTAGAGTTACCAAAATCATGTAAAGTGTTTTGGAAAATAGAAAACAGACAAACAAAATAAAAGAATAAGTCTCATTTATTTTATGAAGCAAACATATCCCTGGTGCCAAAGTCAGGTAAAGATACCATCAAATTAGAAAACTATAGACCAACATCTCTCATGAACATAGATGCAAAAATTCTCTCAAAATGCTATATATTGTTGTTGTTGTTAAGTGCCATCAAGCCATAGACAACTCATAGAGACCCTATGAATGAAAGACCTGAACACTTGTATAACTTTTGTTGTTTCTTCACATTCATAGAGTTTCTGGAGGCAAACTATTTCAGAAACAGATGCCACTCCTACTTCCAAGCTTGTTTTAATTGGGGAGCTCCACCAAACACTGTCCACCATGGGTAACCATTATCACATCTGGCACATCAGTGTTTAGCATCACAGCAACCATGAGTTACCTCTGCACAGCAAATGGACAGACCAGTGCTATACCACTTAGAAGAATGTTTGGCCAAAACAATTAAAACCAGGCCTGAGGTCCAATATTAAAATCACCCATTTTTGGCTTGGTAACAT
>NW_006399899.1:6462497-6463630 GCF_000299155.1 Elephantulus edwardii
CAAGTGGGATTCATAAAAGTTATGCAAGGATAGTTCAACATAAGAAAAACAAGTAGTATAATTCACACATTAACAAAGCTAAGAATGAGAACCACATGACCTACTAATTGATGGAGAAAGCATGCATCATTGAAAAATCCAACACTTCTTCCTTACTAAAACATTCAACAAAATATAAATAGAGGAAAATTTCCTCAACACAGTAAAAGTATATACACAAAACTAAGAGTGAATATTGTTTCCAATAGAGCGAGATTAAAAGCATTCCTCTTGAGAACAGGACCTAGGCAAGGATGACTATCATCACTCTTACTCAGTATTACACTGAAAGTCTTAGTGAGAGCAGTTAGGCAAGAGAAGGAAATAAAAGGTACCCAGATTGACAAAGAAGAAGTAAGCTCTCTCTATGTGCAGATGATATACTCTAAAAAAATCAATGCCTTTGCATTTTGATGTTAGAGAAGAGTACTAAGTATTACATGCACAGAAAAAAGAAAAAAAAATAAGATAAAAAAGTCTGTCTTAGAGCAAGTGCAACCAAGTTGTTCCTTACAGGCAAGGATGACAAAATTTAATCTCATGTATTTTGGATATTATATCATGAGTTAGTCCTTAGACAAGATAATCATAGTGGAAAAGTTTGACATTTAGAGAAAGAACTTCAACAGGAGGAATTGATACCGTAACTGTAACAACAGGTACATTAGAGATCATGAAGATGGCATAGTAGAGGACAAAATTCATATCTATTGTTCAAAGAATCGCTATGAGTTTGCATCTGCTTGATGGTACTGAACAGCAAAAATGGGAAGAAGATGTGCTCTCTCCTCCTGTTTACAGCCTCGAAAACCACATGGGGGGGGGGTCAGCTATGAGTTGGTTCTTACTTTAAAATACACTACAACAGCAGCAACAAAGTAGATATGTAAATTTGAGATAAAATGTCCCCCTTTTTAATTGCTCTAGACAAATTAGATGACTCTTGAAACGAAGGAAATAGCAAAAAATAAGGCCCCAGGAATAGATGGTATACCTGTTGAAGTATTCCAGATAACAGATGTTGCCCTGGACGTGCTCACCAAGTTGTGCCAAGAAATATGGAGAACAACAACTTGGCCAACTGACTGGAAGAG
>NW_006399899.1:6464751-6466608 GCF_000299155.1 Elephantulus edwardii
ATGTTGCCAGGAGGGATGGGTACTTGGAGAGGGACATCATGCTTGGGAGGGTGGAGGGACGGCGCAGTAGGGGAAGACCCTCTATGAGATGGATTGACTTGGTGACTGGGGTAATCGGGGTGGGTGTGTCAGAGGCAGTTGGCGCAGGATAGAGCAGGGTTTAGGGCTGCTGTGCATAGGGTTCCTATGAGTCGCAAATGACTCGATGGCATATAACAACAACAACAACAGCAACTTGAAACTTATGCCATTGGTTAATTTTTATCCCTGTGCCTCATTCTGCATTATTCAGAATCATTAGTTGAAGGCAATAAAAGCAGCTCTAATGATTGAAGTTCTTATTGTTGTGTTGTTGAGTATAATCAAGTCAGGAATGACCCATACCTGACTCTTTAGCAGGTTTGCAGAAACAGTTAATTGCTCTGGAGGAGATTACCTATCTTTTCCTGGAGCAGCTGGAGAATTTGAACTACATTCATTTAAAATTGCAGTGTGAGTTCTTACCTCTAGGCCACCAGCCAGAGCTCCCTATAATTTAAATAGAAAATATATTTAATAAAAACTACACATGGTAGCTTTCACGGACATTAAGGAGAGCCAGGAAGTCAATCTTTGACACTGTCAAGGCAAAAACAGTACCTTAAATTATGTCTCCAGTTTATCTACTGAAAATTCTTTCAGATTGTCACTTGAAATAATTGCTTCTGCTTTCTTGAACATCTAGCTCTTACTAAACAATTTGGGAAAAGAAGATACGATTTGACAAACCCACATTGAGTGTCCATTAGTAAATTAAAAGACATTATGGAAAAGAGATTATGTGGTATTTTTCACCTCTTTGTTGGTAAACCAATATTGCCTTACATGTTAGGTAATACCTCAAATATAGGAAAATCACAGTTACTGGATGGGGGAAAATAATTTCAATATTAAAACGTTTTTCCTCCTCTGTAGTTTTTATAACTCCTTCCACTATCAATTTGCCTTATCTAAAACTTTTAGTGACTCAAGCCACATTGACTTCTCCCTTTTCTGATCCATTGCAGTACTTGACTGAGTTACACAATATAAAATCTAATTATAAACCATTTGATTTGTTTGCCTATCATCCCATGTCTAGATCTGTTCTCACAAAATCAATTGTAAGCAACACTAGGATAAACTCTGCATTGATTTCTTTCTTGGCTGGATATTGAAGAGCATATGTGATCCTATCAGAGGTCACTACCTAATATTTGTGTTTTGTTTCAGTACTACATATTTTTATGTGCATAACAACTCTGCAAGCTGTGAGATAAATAGGGGGATAATAAGTTGTTAGTTATGAGAATGATGATCACAAGCAAACAAAATATGGAGTGAGCCATAAAGGAAATAAACTTTAGAGATTAGAAAACATGTTACCTATTTTCACTGGGGTATTTCTTTAAAAGTGACTCAAAGATAAAATCAACATGCATATGTCCCAGCAGATAATCTTCCTCTGTTCCTGACATTTTGCTTTCTCATTCCGAGCAGCCTTTTGGAATCTTCTGTTCAGCTCTTTAATATCTTGAATTATTCCTTGTGCTTTGGCTTCTCTACGCTCCAGTACAATCTTCAGAGTTTCTTCTGACATCCATTTTGGTCTTTTCTTGCTCTTCTGTCTTTGTAATGACCGTTTAAACTCTTCCTGAATGATATCTTTGACATCCTCCCACAACTCCTCTGGTCTTCGCTCATTAGTGTTCAAGGCCTCAAACCTGCTCCTGAGATGATTCTGAAATTCAGGTGAGATGAAATCAAAGTCATATTTTGGCTCCTGTGGATTTGGTTTAATTTTCCTCAACTTCAGCTTGAACTTGCATGTGAGTAATT
>NW_006399899.1:6469103-6487021 GCF_000299155.1 Elephantulus edwardii
TCAGAAACGACTCAGCGGCACATAACAACAACAACAACAACAACAACAATTCCTGACATTGACACAGTTGAGATTAAAGACACAGGATCCTCAAAGAAAAAGTTAATGATATCATTCTTCTTCAAGTATACGTTCTTGTGCAATGATGTCATCTACCAGATTAACTTTTTGCAAGAAATTAACAAAATACATATCTTTACTCTTCTTTACTATCCTGTTTTTTTTGTTGTTGTTGTTGTTTGGGGGTTTACCACCCTCATGTCAGAGATATCTAGTTTCCCATTTAAATCTGTCCCTTGACAAGGAGCAAGGATGTTAATTTAAAAATTAAGATGTGCCTTAGCTAAGCTTTGACATTTTTCAGAGGCTTTGAATGTATCTGAAAGTTGGACAATGAAGAAGGAAGACTGAAGAAGAATCCCTGTCTTTAAATTGTGGTGTTGGAGAAGAGTGTTTGGATGTACTATGGACTACCAAAAGAACAAACAAATCTATCTTGGAGGACAGTAACCTAACTGCACCTTGGAGGAAAGAATGGTGAAGCTTTCTTTGTCTCACATACTTTGAGTATATAGTCAGAATGGGTCAGTTCTTAGGGTGGGGGAACATACAAACACCAAAATACTGGTAAAGATATCAGATCAATAGAAGAGAGAAAGACCCTAAATGAGAAGGATTGACACAATGCCTCTAACAACGGCTTTGAGCAGGACAGCTATCATGAAGATGGTGCAGATTCTGGTCCATGAGGACACTGTGAATTGGAGTGGACTCTATAGATGTTACCACCACCAATAATTATTATAAAGGTTTTGGTTTCTAAGTAAACCCTGTGCCGCTGTCATCATTATTATCATCGCATTAACATAGATGAGACCACACTACTATTATCTGACAACTTAAAAATTAATTCAGCTAATAGCCCTTTGAGAAAGTTCACTACACCTCCATTACCATTCTGTTTGAATCAATAAATCTCAAACGTTTTTAAGTAAAGCCTAGTTTTCTTGGTTATAATATTTACAGAAGATGAGTGCTGATCATTTTTCTACAACCTTACTGAATAGACTAGAAATACAATTGTTCAATTAGCACATGAGCACAAACCATTCCACCTATCCTTTCAAAACTTCCTTTGATCACCAGTCTGTCAGCCTCCAACCTCACCTGTGTAGAATATACCCTCAAATAGTAGTCTTAGAGAGATGTAAGTTGATGTTGTCAGTACATCTAGCCTCAGATTAAGCTGCCAGTAGTAACATATCAGAAAAAAATCTTGGAGTCTCCCTGGTACAAGGACTACATGTACATGTATGCACTTAGGTGAGGAAAAGAACCCTCTGCACATTCAATTATTATAAGATCCTTAATGCAATATTGGTTGTAACCCTCTAGTTTCTTGCAATACACTAATCACGGTTAGTTCAGGGATGATCTAGTTAGTTCAGAGAAAATCTATTTCTTCACTCTCCACTTCTTTGACCATAGACTGAGTTAGGTTTAGATCCCAACTGTTAGTATAGGCAAACTTGACACATGAATTAGTTACTGGGTCAGGATGGTTCTGTTTGGTATCATTATTTTGCATGATGTACTCCCTTGCAGAGCGGAACTCTGGTAGTCTATTGTTATGTGTTGTCGAGTCACCTGGAACTCAAAGCTACCCTATGTACAACAGCTTTAAACGCTGCCTTTTCCTGAGCCAATCTCATCCTCTCCGATTATAATTTACCACCTTCTCTGCAGGAGAAGGACAGTCAATCTTCTACCATATAATCTACTGCCTCTGAAAACTGCTGAAGGATCAGCTATGTGTCGTTCCAGCTCAACGGTAATCAACAACACAATTGCCTTGTAGGAAGGCTATCCGTTTTCCTTATTTCTTCTTTACCTCTACTGAAAAGGATACAGAGTATTAACCAGCTGAAAAGTAGTTTTGAATAAGTTGTTATTATTGTTATGTGTCAGTGAATCATAGCTACCCTATGGACAACAGCTCTGAATCCTGCCCTGTCTGGAGCCAGTCTCACTGACTCCAACACACCTATCTCCATATCCCGAATTACTGCAGCAATCTATCTCATCTGGGTTATTCCTCTCCTGTGCTGTCCTTCCACATTTCTGAGCATAATATTGTTCTCTAAGGAATAATCCCTCCTGACCACGTGCCCAAAGTATGTGAGGTAAAGCTTCAAAATCACAGCCTTGGAGAAGAAACTTGGTTTTACCCACTCCAAGACAGACCTATTTTATTTCCTTGATGTTTCATGGTATATTCAAGACTCCCCTCTAACACTAAAACTCAAATTCATCAATTCTTCTTCCATATCCTTAGTCATTATCTAGCTTTCTGATGCATGGGAAGTAATTACGAGGATCATGTCCTGGATTAGGTACACCTTATGCTCTAGACTGACATTACTGCTTCTCTGTACTCTAGAAAGTTCCATGACAGTTGATTTACTTAATGCAATTCATATTTTGATTTCTTGACTGCTGGTGCCAAGGGAGTTAATTGTGGAGTAGAGAAAGCTGTAACTATTACCTACCTCAATCTCTTCTCCATTCATCTTAGTGCTCCCAATTGGCCAGAATCTTTGTCTTCGTGATCCATATTGAAAAGTATAACTCTTAAACTTCTGCAGCAAGCACTTCAGGTTCTGCTCAGTTTCATCAAGGAAGATTGTGTCATCTACATATCTTAAGTTGTTGATGAGTCTTTCTCCAATCCACATTCCTCCTCAGAAAGGCCAGCCTCTAGAATGACTTGTTCTGCATATAGGGTGAAAAGGTATTGAAACAGAATGTATCCCTGATGTATTCCCTTCTTGATTTTGAACCATCCAGTATTTCCCTGTTCTTTTCTGATGACTACTTCCTGGTCCAAAAGAGGCTTCACATGAGCTCAATCAAGTATTCTGGTATTGCCATCCTCCTCAAGGTTAACCACAATTTGTTGTGATCCACACAAACAAAACGTTTTTGCATAGTCAATGAAACGTAAATAGATATCGCTCTGATACTCTGCTTTCTGCCAAGATCCATCTGATATCGGTGATTATGTCTCTAGTGCCACTGCCTCTTCTAAACCCAGCTTATACTTCTGGTAGTCCTTTGTCAATGTACTGTTCCAGTCATTTCTGGATATTCTCCTGCAGGATTTTGTTTGTGTGTGATGTTAGTGATATTGTACAATAATTTCCACATTCTGTTTATAAGATCACCTTTTTGGAATGGGAGTAAATATGGATCTCTTTCAGAAAGTAGGTCAGGTAATTGTCCTCTAGATTTCTTGGCACAATCTATTGAGCATGTCTTGTACAGCAACTGTTTGTTGAAATATGTCAATTAGTGTTCCATCTGTTCCTGGTGCTAAACTTCTTCCTTGATCACTATTGCCTCTTGGTCATATGTTGTTTCTTGAAATTCTTTTGTGTCAGCCAATTTTTCTTGGTACAATGACTCTGTATACTCCTTCCATCCTTTAATATTCTAGATCTTTTAGTATCCTTAAGTCTTGCAACTCAAAGCTTGACTTTGTTCTTTAGTTCCTTCAGCTTAAGACATGCCAAGCAAGTAAAGCCCTGTTGGTTTTTGGACTTGAGTTCTTTACACACATTTTATTATAATACTTTGCTTTGTCTTCTTCTCATGCTGCCTTTGAAATTATCTATTCATTTCATTGACTTCTTTATTTCCTTCTTTTGCTTTGGCTTCTCAGTGTTCTAGTGTAATATTCAGAGTCTCTCCTAACATCCATCTTGGTCTTTTCTTCTTCTTCTGTCTTTGTAATGACCTTTTGCTTTTGTCGTGGATGATATTCTTGATATCCTCCCACAACTCATCTGGTCTTTGTTCATTAGTGTTCTAGACGTCAAATCTGTTTTTCAGTTGGTCCTTAAACAGGTGGGATAGATGCAAGGTAAAATTTTCATTCCTGTGAATTTGATTTGATCTTCTTTAGCTTTAATTTGAACTTGCATATGAGTAGTTGACGATCTGTTCCACAATCATTACCTGGCCTAGTTTTCACTGATGATATTGAACTTCTCCAATGGTTCCTTTCTCATTTGAATAGATACAGACCTGAAATGAAATAGAAAGAAGAGAAGCCTTTTTAAACGAGGACACTCCTTGCTCCTCATCCTTTGCTTACTGATGTTAATCTATTTGCTTCTACATTTGATCAAAGATACTATAGAGAACTATTGATTAGCATTTGGGGTTTTTATAACTTTTCTTTTATACTGTTTTGTACACAAAAGTCCTATACACTATGTTTCATTCGTGTACATTGTGTTTCACACATTCCTTCATTTAATTGTGTTTCATACAATTATTCATGTACACTATGTTGTAGAAAATTAATTGCCACTTATCTGTGCCTACTGTTACCTCATCTTTTCAATTCCTCATTGGTTTTTTCCTAATTCATTCATCCCACTTCTGCTCACCAAATTTTGTTATCCTAGTGATTCTTCTCCATTTCCTTCCTCATTGTAACCCTACCTCTCACTTTGACTTTTGGACTTTTGTACACATCTTAATAGTTGTCCTTCTATTTTTACAATAATGGCTTCAAGCAGTATTAGTACTTATGAAACTTCTGAATTAGCTCAATCAGCATGATGCTCTCTAGCCTCTCCCATGGTATATAGTATTTTACAAAAGCATTGTTCCTGAGTGCTACATAGTATCCCATCATGTGGATGTACTTTGTCAATTTATTTGTTTGTTGATGGATATTTGGGATGTTTTCCATCTTCTTACCAGTGTAGAAACGTTTTTCACTTCTTGTTGCAATTTTTGCGGGGACTGTCTAATGCTAAATCTTTAATGCCAGCAGGTTATCCATGAATGTCTTTAATACCTTAGTCAGTGAGACAGCATATCTCATCAAGATGTCAGCTTTATCTTGTTCTCACATCTGAGCCACATAGCTCTTGAGTATTGATTTATCTGGCTGAAGGTTTTTATCATCTCAGGATTCTGGCTCTTCCAGTGGCATCTTTGCTCCAGAGATTTAATGGATATGACAGTTTTATGTGGGTTTGAAAGACAGGGAGACAGAATGAACTGCAAGAGCTAAATGCAGGATGAACAAAGATTTTGGCAAAAGAAGACAAAATCTGATAGATAAGAAAGATCAGGAGACTGGGGGAATCAAGAGAAAAAGCAGAGACTGAGTAAGCATACTATAAATCCAATTATATTTAATAAGCACTTACCAATCATCTCTTATATGTAAGTCTTTTATTTTATTCAAACATACTTATTGTCATTGAATTGACTCAGAATCATAGTGACCCAAGTGTTAGAGTAGAATTTTTCCTTGGGATAAAACAGATGGTCTTTAATTTATCACAATGAGTTTGAATAGTCAATCTTTCAGTTAACAGCATTGGAATGACATCTAGAATTTGGTCTCTAGATAGTACACATGATTATTGTTGACTGCTAACCCATAAGTTGTCTTTTCAAACCTACGCAAAAGTGTAATGGAAGAAAAACCTCTGGTGATCTGTTTCTGTTACGATTGTAACCAAGGAACCTTCAAAGGAGTAGTTCTACTGCATACATGTAGTCCCCATGAGTTAGAATCACCTAGACAGAGCTAATCGCAACAACATGAAACCACCCTAAATCTATACATTAACTTCTGGAGGTATGCTGACCTAAAGAACAATAGAATAATAAACACAAAAATCTTTCCTGTCCTAAGTCTTTCATGTTGCCCAGATGAAAATTCTCAGTGTATGTTCTTGACTATTGACTACCTAATAGAAGAGGCCACGAATCTATATTTAAAACAGTACAATTGATAGATGTAGAACTAGGATGCTGAATAATTTAGAAGATTTATTTGCTTATGTTTTGTTTTACTTTGTTTTCCCTCCATATTAACAAGTGATAATGGTCTTCCCCCTGCCTTTTTCTTAAAAAACTTGGTGTCAGTGTCTCATTATTGTTGGAAATTTTCTACTTTCTTTCAGAATCTAATTAGATAACAAAATAATTACCTGCTTGTTAATGATTGATGTTATTTAGAAGGAAAATATTTGCATTTATTGGTCTTTTCTGCACTTGTTATAAGTTTATTCTTACTTTCAAGCTTTGAACGATCTTTTGTTCATAGCGTTTTCCTGAGTTGTAGTCAACTCAGTATCACACAATATTTCCTTATCAAGAAACATAAACCAATAAAAGAATAACATTATTTAGTCTCATTATTTTTTAGGCAATAGTTTACTACAGATTTTGTTTGTTATTTAATGAACAGATTTTCTAGGATTAAAAAAAAGAAAACTCTAAGGGGAACTATTTAATTATTTAATATCTTCTATTTCATATAAACTTTCACTATTTAGTATCATTTTCCTTCTTTTTATTTTCTAAGTAACTATTTGTATAGTTTGAATATTTATATTGAAGGCACTTCATTTCTGGAGATCAATTAATAAAAATCTTGTTGACACTCACTTTTGCAAGTGCAAAGGATTTTAGACTGTTTTAGAGAAAGGATCCACAAAATTCACATTGTTTTGTGCTTAAATGTGCTTCACTGTCTGGCTAAATGACTGACATTTAACTTACTTTGAAGTTTAGCTTAATTATAATTTCAAACTCAATACAAATCATGAACATTTTTCTGAGTTTAAGTCAATGTGCATAACTGTCACAATAAGACATTCACTATTTCGAATACCATTGAAAAAGTTAAACAAAATCCAAGTGTGAATAAAATAAAAATAATTCTTCTTATATATAATGAGCTCATTTCAAATGGCATATAGATAGTGCAAGTAATATACTCAAGTAGACATTTAGATTTTTCTCTTTGTGGACAAATATTCAAATATAAATGACTGGCATTTTAGTCAAACAATGAGATTCTCAATTGTATATGAAGTCTCTCTATTTATATTGGGTTTTATGAACTTGATTTAATTCAATAAAATGTTAGCCTAAAACTCAATTAGATCTATACTGCTCCCGAGAAACAAAATACTTTATTCATGTATAGACACAAAATAGTCAATTGATGCTTTGCCTTGTCAAATCACTCAGAGACCAACTATTTATGACTGTCTTCACAATGGTATATGACCAATATTCTTTCTGTGCTTGTGAAAAAAATACCAAACCTGGAAAAATAATTTGTTAGGAAGGAGAAATTCAATAATATGACACAATGCAAACACAAAACCTTTCCCTTCCCAGTTTTGCCGATTTTAAGTCCAGTGTTCATTCTGATTAGTGATGTTAAGCAGAGTGTTATAAAAACTCTGATCTTCCCATCTTTTCCCTTGAAAGGTGTTCTTTTTATAAACGTGTATTCAAGTTGCACCTGGTTTTGTTTACTCAGTTATTCTTATATATGTTTGCCCAGGTAGGTAGCACTTCTGGAAGTGGTGAAGACGGCTATTATAGGGCAGCAGAAATCACAGTGGGAGAGACAGAGACCACAGAAAGTGCTAAAAACAAGGCTCTGTGGCAGGCAAAAATGTGATTCTGAGAGGTGTGATGGCAATTCTGAAGCCGTCATCAGCATCATCTTCCCCCCAAGTGACCATGTGCACCTGCTCACTCTCTAGATATTTACATTTTGTCAGAATATTGCTATTTTAAAAATGTAATACTATAAATACTGTCCTATTGAACCAAATTTAAGCAGTAGCTAAATAAGGACAACAGTGTTAGTAAATGTATCGAGAAGAGAGCTGGCTTCATCTCATAACCTCAACAAACACAGATTATTCAGTAGCGAGATCTTAAAGAGGTACAATATTTACCTGGGGAGGCCCAATATCCAAGTAGAATCAGGTTGAATTGGGTAATCTGGCAAGCCTGTACAATCCAATTTTTCAGTATGTGCTCAAGTGCATCAAGAATTCTACTTGCTCTTAGGCCTAATAGCCGTTACCAGGTTTTTAAAAAAATTGTGATAATGATTCTGTCTAATGACATTGTTCTAAAGAACAAGTACATCACTTTAAAAATTAAGGTGTACCTAATCCAAGTCATGATCTTTTCAAATACTTTCTATGTATCTGAAACGTGAACAATGAGTAAGGATGACAGAAGAAAAATTGATGTCTTTGAATTATGCTATTGGCTAAATGACAAAGAATATTGAATGTACCATAAGCTGACAATAGAACAATCAAATCTGTCATGAATGAAGTACTACTACCAGAGTGCTCATTAGAGTCAAAATGGTGACACTTCATCTTGCTTTCTCTGTACATACTTACAGGAGGAACCAGCTCCTGGAGAGAGACTAGAGAAGAGAGGAAGAATCTCAAGAAGGTAAATAGACACAATGACTAACACAATTTGCATTCACATGACAGAGATTATGGAGAGGGTGCAGCTTGGGGCAAGATGTAGAGCTATTTTCCAAGGAGTCACTATGAGTCATTATTATAGACTTGATGACATTCAACAATAACAACAGTATTATAGCTTGAATATAAAAGAAGGAAATTTCTGAGGTTTTCTGTTTCCTTTTTTAAGAGATCTTTTATTAATTTATGATTTGATTAGGTGCTGGCAGTCAGCTTTGACTTATTATAGACTCTGAACAGAGTAGGTTTTCTTGATCATAATCTTTACGTGAGAAAATCACCAGCTCGGTCTCCTGTGGAGCTGTGACTCAGGTTCAAACACCCAACCTTTTGGTTGCCATACAAGGGCTCAATTATTGTGCTTGCAGGGCTCTTGATTAGAATATAAGTTAAAAATTTATCATATTTTCTTAGAAATGGTGACTTTAGCAATAGGGTCAAGTCAGAGACAGTGAGACAGTGAGTTTGGCTCAGGTTAGGGCAAGGTTCAGAGCCATTCATTGTTCATAGAGCCACTGTGGTGTAGCCTAAAAGATGGCTTTTTAAAAGCCTTTATAACTAGCCCTCCCTAGTCTCCAGCTACCTTTACTGCAGACACATGGTCTTACACAACAGGATGCTCTTGCAAATTGGTATCAGTTGTGGGATTAGGAGAAGAAAAAGAGTGCTTCCCACATTGACCAGCTAGACTTGAGGTGAGAAAGGCTTGATGTAAGCAAGGCTTATGGAGGAAAACCCTAGTGAGAGTGAGACCCTGGTGGTGGAGAGACTGGCATTGTTGTGAAGAAACTGACAAAGCGTGGCTTGAAGCTTCTTGCATTTGTTCTGATCACAGTTAGATTTTGCTGTTCTTGCCAGTTGCTTGAAGGTGAAGCTGACTTATAAGTGCTCTGAGATGGGTTGGATTTGACTATTGAACTAAAACCAGAACCCAGATTAATTAATGAGAGTTACCTTGAAACTGTTGGGCTAAAGCTTGGAGTTTTGAGATATTTTTGCCTCGACCCCTCACTTTACTAATAAACTCCATTACTGGTACTATAACTGTGAGTCTGTGAGTCTGTAACGAATAAACATTTTACTGCTGTTAGGACTCTAGAAGGATCATGGGTCTGGCTACAGGTTCTTTGTATGCTTTGCACTTTGGGGTACTGAGGGGCTATGCTATTCTTACTTCCTCAGGCCATTTCAGAGAGACATGCTTGGTCTTGTGCCTTTAGTTTCCATTTTGTCCTTTTTAGACACTTACATAGGTATTTCAACACCACATAACAATATCAATAGTACTTCCTTAATATAATTATTACTACTGATTATTACAATAATGTTAACCAATAATAATGTCCCTTTATTATTACCAAATTCTTTGTTGAAAGATCTGCACATGTGATTTTGAATCATTAATGTAATCTTAAGAAAGTGTTATTGTTAATATAATTTTTAGTTAAGAAAATGAGATCTGTATTTTTTGTAGTAAAATTGGTGGGAGTGGAGTTTATTGCTGCTCCCATGGGCATTAATTGTGGAACCACATGAAATAAATTCTTTAAAATCTATAATAATTTCTGGCTTTCCCATGCCCCGAACA
Organism: Elephantulus edwardii; assembly: GCF_000299155.1. Classification (NCBI taxonomy): domain Eukaryota; kingdom Metazoa; phylum Chordata; class Mammalia; order Macroscelidea; family Macroscelididae; genus Elephantulus; species Elephantulus edwardii. The sequence continues at coordinate 6,479,040 of NW_006399899.1, forward strand.
CCTGAAACAGACACCTGCACCAAGAAAGTCTGATACCAATACATGTGGCAAGAGTGCCTGATGCAGATGCACGTACCTGGAACACTTCACATCTAAGTGTACACTGGATCCTGATGTGACATGCTGGTGGGAGCAACACAAGCACCAGGAACTCAATATGTGCAAGGAACTCAATAAACACTGAAAGCAGCAGATGGTCTGGGAGCTGTGATGCAGAAACTTGAATGAGGTACTTTGTGGGGGTCAATGCTGCTTGGCTGATTCACGTGGGGCCCTTTAATCTCAATTAGAAGGGGGCAAGACAGCAAGAGCTTGTTCTTGAAGGAAAAACCAAGGCATTTTGCTTTTCCAATCAGGTCTAGAAGCTCTGCTTTGCATCTTCTCATGTCTAGTCCATCACTTGCCTTTAGCCCGGAACACTGTGGGTTAACCTAGCTAGACAGTTGTCTGACAAAGGAGGCTGCATTTACCTGCCTTTCCCCTAACAAACTGAAGCAGATCTTCCCTTGTGTCAGAAGGCAGAACAAAACCCAGGCAAGGGAGCTGCCCCACCCTCTGCTGGAGAGGTGGCTTCAGATAAAGAGTCTGTTATTGTCTCAGACATGATAAACTCTACCATAGCAATATCACATAGGTAGGAGGCTATTCTACCCCCTACACAAGCCCAAAGCAAGATGTCACCCCCTCAAAAGTGACAAAGTATCAGTGGATTTCCTGAAGCCACAACATCTGATGAAACTTTCTGACACAGAATTAAAAAAAAAAAAGAATATTTTCAATGGAAGAAAGACAAACCTGAAGAATTACAGAATACTGCAAGCAAAACACCAGGAGGAGCATAAAAAAAATCCTAAATAATGCAGATAAAACAAATGAGCCATTAGAAACTCTGAAAAACAAGAAATCACAATCAAAATATGAGGACCAATGTTTCAGATGTTGTCAACATATATATTCAAGAAGCAGAGAGAAAATGATATAAAATAGACCCCAAAAGAAAAATACTAAGACATATCATAGTAAAATTTGCTAGAAACAAAGATAAGGAGAGAATTCTGAAAGCAGTGAGGGAGAAACAAAGAGTAACCCATAAAGGAGAGCAGATAAGATTGGGTGTCAATTTCTCAGCAGAAACCATGAGAGCAAGAAGAAAATGGAATGACATATATTGAACACCAAAAGAATACAACTATCAACCAAGAATATTGTACCCAGAAAAACTGTTCATCAAATATGAAGGAGAGATCAAGATATTCCAAGAAAAACAGAATGTAAGGGAGTTTATAAAAACAGGACCCACATTACAGGAAACACTAAGAGATGTCCTTCTCACAGCAGTGCCACAGAAAACAGGATAGACCAAAGTAACTATGAACAACACCAAAAAGAACTGAACAAAATGATAGCAATAAAACCTTGCCTTTCAATAATCACACTGAATGTGAATGGTTTAAATGCATCACTGAAGAGAAAAAGCGTAGCAGATTAGATGAGAAAAAAAAAAGCAAAATACCAAAACCCAAAATCCATTAATATGCTAAAGACACACCTGAAAAAATGAAGATAAAGAAAGACTAAAAATAAAGGGCTGGGAAAAAATATACCAAGCAAATGGCAATCAGAAAAAAAACAGGACTAATGATATTAATCTCTGATAAAATAAATTTCAATGCAAAAACCATCACAAAGGACAAAAAGGTCACTACATAATGGTTAAAGAGTCAATAGAACATACCAATAATAAATATCTATGCACCAAATGATAGAGCTGCAAAATACATAAAACAAACATTAACAAAACTGAAAAAGACAACACTACTATAGTAGTTGGAGACTTCAATACACCACTCTCCAGAAAAGACAACTTCCAGAAAGAAAGACAATAAAGATGCTGAAGAAATAAACTACAAAATAAACCAACTCAATCTCAGGTATTTATAGGTCAATGCACCCAAAAGCAGCACAGTATACTTTCTTTTAAAATGTACATGGAATGTTCTCCAGAATAGAGCACATTTTAGGACACAAGGCAAACATCAATAAAATAAAAAACATAGAAATAATACAAAGAATCTTCTTTTACCATAGTGCTACAAAATTAGAAATAAATAACAAGAGGATAAAGGAGAAAAAAACATACATTTGGAAGCTCAACAACACCTTGCTTGAACATGAGTGGATACTAGAAGAAATACAAAATGAAATTAAAAAGTTTCTTGAAACAAAAGACAATGAAAACACAACTTATAAAAATCTCTGGGATACAGTCAAAGCAGTAATCGGAGGTCAATGTATAGAAATAAGCAAACACATTAAAAGGACAGGAAAAATGATCATTGACTTTCTAACCAAACAACTCAAACAAATTGAAAAAGAACTGCAAGAAACTTGACACCCTCTAAAAAAACCTTAGTAGATATTATTGGCATGACAAGAATCCAGAATAAGATATGCATAGCAAAGTGGAAGGGTGGTGGTTGGTGTCTGTATAAAAATGAAATAATTTTTTTCCAATGAAAAAGGCTAAGTGGGTGGGGGAGGGTGCAGGGAGGAGAATGTGCAACAATGAATGGATGGAAATCCAATTTCTCCATAAACTCATTAAAATCTCAATAAAGAAAAAAACAATACAACTGTAAAATAGATATTAATATATAAATTATTTAAAATTTAAACTAAAATATTACTAGAAACAATAATTATTATTAGGAAGAAACTTCAATACTTTCTGTTTATTGTGCTGTTAGTTAGTCAAGCTCTGAAAATTTTGTATTGATGTTGAGTTATAATCCATACTATGTTGCTGTTGTTGTTGTTAAGTGCCATCGAGTCACAGACTACTCATAGCAACCTAATGAAGGAGAGTCCTCAATGCTTGGGTGTCTCTCATCCTCTCTCCAAGTTCATAGGGTTTCCGGAGGCAAGCTATCACGGAAGTGGATGCCACTCCTCCTTCCAAGCTTGTTTTAATCGGGGAGCTCCACTCCATTTTCTGTCCACTTTGGGTAACCAACCATTAACGCATTTGACACATCAGTGTCACACTGCTCAGCTTCACAGTAACCACAGGTGACTGCTGTATGGCAACTTCTACACCAGGGCTATACAACCTAGAGGAATGTCTGAACAAAAACAATGGAAGAAAGGCCCGAGGACCGCATATTTAAAGTCACCCACCTTTGGCTTGGTAGCACTGCTTTCAGCTGATCTCTCTCTATGTTGATGTTATAGTTGTTAAGTGCCGTCGAGTTGCAGGCAACTCATAGCGACCCTATGAAGGAGAGTCCTCAACAAATCCATACTATAGCCATTAATACTTATCAGTGAATGCTCCAAGTCCCCTTTGCTTTCAGTATGCAAACTTATGTTACCTGCATGCTGAAGGTTACTAAGGAACTTTCCTACAAGCTTGATGTTAGATTTGTTTATATAGTCCAGAGTTTCAGATTATTTATTCAGAACACATACTGGATGTTGTTAGGAGCATCTAGTCAAGTATAACCCATAGTGACCCTATGAACAACAGATCTGAACCCTCTTCTATCTTGTTCCATTCTCACACTTGTTTGCAGACAAGGGAACATTGTACTAGTCACAGTGTCAATCCACCTGGTTGTTTGTCTTCTTCTCCTTTGCCAACCCTCCATCTATTAAAGCATCATGTCCCTCTCTTAGGAATAGCCTCTCCTAGCAAAATGTCTGAAGTATACGAGATGAAGTTTTATCATCTTCGCCTCTATAAAGCACTCTGGATATACTTTATCAAAGACATATTTGATTGTTTTTTTGACAATCCATGGGATGTTCAATACCATAACTCAAAAGCAATAGTTCTTCTGTTATCCTTTCTCACTGTCCACCTGTCAGATGCATAGCAACTGATCAAAAAGATTATGGCCTGAATCAAATGCACTTTAGTTCTTAAACTGACAACATTACTCCTCAATAATTTAGAGAGGTCCATGATTGTTGATTTTCCCAGTGCAATATGTCTCCTGATGTCCTGGCTGCTGATACGAAGGGTACTGATTGTGAATACAATAAGATGAAGTTGTTGACTCTATCTATTCTCTTGTCACGATGTTGCCTATCAGTCCAGTGGTAAGAATTTTTGTTTTCATGACATTGAGATGCAATCCATATTGAAGGCTGTACTCTTTGATCTTCTGCAACAAGTGCTTTAAATCTTCCTCACTTTCAACAAGGAAGGTGGTGTTATCTGCATAACACAGATTATTGATGAGTTTTCCTCTGGTGTGGATGCCACATTCTTTTCATAGAGTCCAGATTCTTGGACAATTTGACAGAATCCTGACTCATTACCTTCTTCATTTTAAACTATTCAGTGTTCTTTTATTCTGTTCACACAACAGCCTCTTGGTCTAGGGATAGGTTTCATGTGAGTATAATTAAGTGCTCTTAGATTTCCATTCTTCTCAATGTTAGCTAAAAATTGTTACTATCCACACAAATTCCTTGGCATAGTCAATAAAGCATAAATAGACACTCTTCTTTACTCTCAGTGAGAATCCATCTGAAATCAGTGATAATATCCCTGGTGTAACATCCTCTTCTAAAAGCTGCTTGAACTTCTGGTAGTTCCCTATCTATGCACTGTTATGGGTTTTTTGTTTGTTTTTAAATTGTCTTCAGCAGTGTTTTATTTGCATGTGATATTAATTATATAGTTTGATAATTTCCTCATGCTACTGGATCACCTTTCTTGGTAATGGAAACCAATATTGACCTCTTCGAATCCATTGGCGAGACAGCTGTCCTGCGAATTTCCTGTCATACTGGGAAACACATCTGAGGCTTTAGTTTGCTTGGCTCCACAGTCAACACTCTTGGCACCAGTAGCCAGGAAATTAAAAGGCACATTGCCATGGGAAAGTCTGCTGTTAGGGACCTCTCCAAAGTGCTGAAGAGCAATGGTGTCACTCTGGAGACTAAGATGCATCTGATGCGGGCCATGGTCTTTGCTATCACTTGTTATGCATCAGAGAGTTGGACAATGACCAAGGAGTATAGAAGGAGAATTGATGCCTTTGAGCTGTGGTGCTGGAGAAGAGTATTGAGAATACCATGGACTGCTGGGAAAACAAACAGATTCATCCTGGAAAGGGTTAAACCGGGTGGCTCCTTGGAGGCAAGGATTCTGGGGCTTCGTCTGACATACTTTGGACATGTTGTAAGGAGAGACCGGTCCTTGGAGAAGGACATCATGCTTGGGAGGGTGGAGGGCTGGAGCAGGAGGGATAGACCCTCTATGAGTTGGATAGATTCAGTGACTGGGGTAATTGGGATGGGAGTGTCAGAGACAGTGCGATTGGCACAGGACAGAGCAAAGTTTTGGGCTGTTGTACATAGGGTCGCTATGAGTCACAAGCGACTAGATGGCACATAACAACAACAACTATGAGAAGACTTGATTTGGGCTGGGAAATTTGTCCAAAAGGTGTGGGCGGCCATACCCAAGTTCAAAGGGACTAAGAAAGAATGGCTTTGGGGACTGGCATGTATACAAGTTAAAGTATAGAGAGTAATTTTGTCCAAGGCTGATAGAGTTCTACGGTAAATTTGGTTAGCTGTGATTTAAACAGAGAACTGTAAAGTGAGTGGTACTTGATGATTTTTGAGAGAGAAGAGTATAAGTGTTAGGGACTACTGGATGGATGGGGAGGATGGCTGCATTTATGATACGTAACTCCTGGTCAGGTGGTATGGTCCAGCTGGTTTTTTACAGGCAGGATGTGTGTGTTATAGGGAGAGTGAGTAGGTCTCAGAAGACCTATGCTTAAAAGCCTTTTATATGCTTAAGTAATTATATGCTTAAGACATCTTTGGTGGACAAGGGAAATGGGGTATTGGGGTTGGTTTGGGAAATAGGTTGCGTTTTGGAGTTTGACCAGAATTGGTTTGTGGTGAGAAGAAATAGATAGCTGGGAGGTGTCTCAGATTTTAGGATTTACTAATTCTGCAGGAAGGAGTTGTTGTTGTTCTTAAGTGCCATTGAGTCATAGAGAATTCATAGCGACCCTATGAATGAAAGACCTTAACATTTGTATAATTTTATTATTTCTCCAAGTTCATTGAGTTTCCGAAGGCAAGCTGTTTCAAAAGTGGATGCCACTCCTCCTTCCAAGCTTGTTTTAATCTGGGAGCGCCACCAAACACTGTACACCATGGGTAACCATTATCACATTTGACACAATGTCACAGTGTTTAGCATCACAGCAACAATGAGTTATCGCTGTACAGCAAATTGACAGAGCAGTGCTAGATCACTTCCTGTGACTGTATCCTTTCAGTAGCCATTCTGGGAGAGGAAGGATAGGGCTTTGCAGTCCTAATAGTTATTATCTACACAGCTAAATAACTTTACATAGTCAATAAAACACAGGTCAGAGGGAAGAAAATGTGAATTAATAAATGAATGAATGCAAACGCATCATCTCTGTAAACTTTCATTAAAATCACAATTAAAAAAGGAGGCGGAAGTTGAAATAAACACAACAAAAAAGTTAACAATATATTTACTCCAGGTAGGGCTTATACAATTATGTTCGGAAAATTTAAAATATTTTATAATGTAAGTATGTTATTGATGTACAACATTAAAACCCCCGAAAATAAAAAATAGTAAAACATAAATCAACATCTTTCTAGTTTTCTTTTCATTATTCTAATATGACTTAGAAAATAAAATTAAAAAATGAGATTTCCCTTTGTTTTCAATTAGTATCAGTATGTCCCAATTACACAAATTTATAGTTTTGTGATGGCTAAAACAACAGTCAACATCAGACTTCATTAATTAGCTATAACATAATATTCTTCAAACTGAAATGTCATAAGACAGGTAAAGTAGGCTTTAACAGATTATAGTCACTTTGAAATTCACTAAATCTTTAGTGTTACATTTTACTAAATATTTAGATATATTTTTCTGTTAATATTCTTTAACCATAACTTCCCTGAAAGCATTATTTCAATCAAGTATAAACAATTAACAAGAGTAGTTCTAATAACGAAACCCCAGGTAGGTCAAATTCTAATGAGCATTTACCAAATAAATGAAAAAGAAAAACAAATATTTATATTAACCAATTAATTATTGGGAAGCTGTTCATAGGGAGTTGAGCTGCCATCCCAAAGGCTGGACATTTTGATGTTTTGAAACTATCAGAAGCTCCAAGGAAGAAAAATCCCTTCTTGTGGTACTTAGAACCTTGGAAGCCAAATGGAGAGTCAGCTACACATCTATTTCCGTTTGACAGCAATGAATTTTGTGAGTTGATTACAACAGACACAATCTGCATTTCACTAGTTTGGTGGTTTTTTTTCCCCTTGAGACTTCAAAACTTATGTTCATTGGAGTATTTCCTTGTCCACAATCACTCTCTGTACTTTCAGCACACAGGCACCCTAATGCTTTAAAATCAGTGTTGTATAGGGTAGAAATGGATTTCAATAATTTATATAAATAAATATGAATTATTTTAAATAAAGTTTGTATAGAATATGGGTTTTATTATTTACTAGAAGTTTGGTAATATTTGACTTGTCTGAAAATGTAGATATTAATCAGAAAGAAACAAAGATAAATAGACATGAATAAGACTCAGTGCTGATTTATAAAATAATGCTAAACAACCAAACTTGTTTTTAGAAGCATAATGAACTCTGAACTAACCGAGCTATCAAAAGAAAAAATGATCATTCTTATAAGCACGTGAAAATAATATAGGCCTATTATAAATACTTAAGGAAGCATTGGTGGCCTATTCTATAAGGAGTAACTCCTAAATTAAAAAGTCAGTCGACATTATACTGAGTGAGGTATCTCAGTCACAAAGGGACAAATGCTATATGGTGCCACTGTTGTAGAATGAGGCTGGCATTGGTGTGGGGGTAAGACTGAGAAAAACTGGATGAAATATGTTTACAGCATTGAAATCTATGGGGGAGAGAATAGTCTA
>NW_006399899.1:6487281-6493600 GCF_000299155.1 Elephantulus edwardii
AAAAAAGTCAGTCGAAATCTACCGTCAGCTTTGCTGGAGACAGTCAATACTTTCTAATAGAACGTATAACCTCAAAAACCCAATGGAGGGTAGGTTAGTTACAAGTGTAACTAACAAGTCAATTCAAGCTCAATAACAATGAGACTGAGGTTTTGGTTTTTGTTGGTTTTTGGTTTTGGGTTTTTTTTTAATTTCATATGAGTACTTATACAAGAGGTTAGGGAGTTTTGCTCGCATTGCCTGCAATGACTTGTGTGGGAACTCAAAATCTGGGTATCTCCACATGATTTGACTCAACAATAACTCTGCAGGGGAAAGATGAGCAGTCTCCTCTCACTGTGATTTACAATCTTGTCGATCCTATGTCGTTCCTATATTCAGTCAAGTTTACTGTAACACATAGTGACTCTATGAACAATAGTTCTGAACTTGGCCCTAACCTGAGCCAATCTCACTGTCTCCAACACACTTATCCTCATTGCCCCAGTTACTGTGTCAATCCATCTTGTCCAGAGTTGTCTTCTTCTGCGATGACCCTTTACCATTCCAAGGAGGATGTCCTCCTCCAAGGACTGGTTCCTTCTAAAAACATGACCAAAGTATTTGAGATAGAGCTTCAAAATCATTGCCTTCAAGGAGCAATTTGGTTTCACCTCCCCAGGACAGATCTGTTTATTCTCTTGGCAGCCCATGATATTATGTTAAATATTCTTCTCCAGCACTACATCTCAAAGGTGCCAATATTTCTTCTTTTTTCCCTTACTCATTGTCCAGAATTCTAATGGATACCAAGTAATTGCTATGTATGGCTTGGATCAGGAACACTTTAGTCTCTCAACTGACATAATTGTTCTTCAGTTCCTTTACAGGTCTCTGACAGCAGATTTTTCTAATACAATTCCTCTTTTAATTTCCTGACTACTGGTACCATGAGTGTTGATTGTGGATCCAAGTAAACTGAGAAATTGTTTACAATCTCAATCCCTTCTCCATCTGTCATGGTGCTATCCATTGTCCCAAAGGTAAGAATGTTTGTTTTCTTGATGTTGAACTTCAATCCCTATTGAAGAGTGAATTCATTGACCTTGAATAGCAAACATTTTAGGTCCTCCACAGTTTCAGCAAGCAAGGATTTGTAATCTGCATAATTCAAGTTGTTGATGAGTGTTCCTTCAGTATTGATACCACATTCTTCCTCATGAAGTCCAACTTCCTGAATGATCTGTTCCACACATAGATTGAAAAGGGATGGAGAAATGACACATACCTTAGCACTCTTCTTGATCTTGAACCTTGCAATGTTTTCTTGCTCTGTTCTGAGCACAATCTGGGATTCTCATTCTTGTCAAGGTTAGCTACAATTTGCTTTGATCCACAAAGTCAAATGCCTTTGTAGATCAATAAAACACAGCAGACATTCTTCTGGTACTCTCTGGTGTCAGTCAAAATTCATCTAACATTGACAATTATGTCCGTCTTGTCATGGCTTCTTCTAAATCCAGCTTGTATTTATGATAGTTCTCTGTTAATGTACTGTTGCAGTCATTTCTGGATAATCTTCAGCTATTCTGCCAATAGCTTCTTTAAGTATTACAAGTCGAGGCTTGAATTGGTTTTTCAGTTCCTTCTGCTTGAGAAATGCTAAGCTTGAGCTTATTCATTCCTTTTTTTTTCAGACTTCAGCTCTTTGCATATTTCATTATGACATTTTGCTTTGTTTTCCTACCTGCCTTCTGAAATCTTCTGTTCAGCCCCCTAACTTTCTGATTTGTTCCCTTTTCTTTGGCTTCTCAGTGTTACAGTGAAATATTATCTACTGACATCCATCTCAGTCTTTTCTTACTTCTCTCTTTGTAATCAACTTTTTACTTCCTCTCATGAGTTATGACTCATAGCAACCCTCTAGGGGTTATGAGCTATAACTGATTAAACACTTGTGATTATGTATAAGAAGCTAAGATAGATGTTTATTTTGAGCTGAGAAACCAATGAGTGTGTATCTGGGAAATGGCTTACATCTTAATAAAGAGATAAAACAAAAAAATTAAATGCCGTTGAGTTCATGCCAATTCATGGAAACAGAGTAGAGCTGTGCTCTATACAAATCCCAATGGCTTAAAAAATCCCAATGGCTTTTATTTTTGTTTGTTTTTCACATTCACTAGCATACTTAAGTACATTGAGGTAGTCAGTGTGTGAGTCCATCTCATGAAGATTCATCTTTTGTCTTCCAACTATCTCAGTATGTTGTCTCTCTCCAAATATTAGTTCCTCCTAAGAAGATGCTGGAGAAAGTAAATGAGACAAAGTTTCACTGCTTTGGTTGTACTTCTTTCAATAGAGATATCTTTTGGATCTTGGCAGTCCTTGGTAAGTTCACCACTCTTCACCAACAGCATGATTCAAAAGCATTAATTCTTCTTCTGTCTTCCTTATCCATTGACTAACTTGCAGATGCATGGGAAGCAATTGAAAAGATCATGGCTGGGATCAAGTGTGTCTTATTCTTTAAACTGACATCATTGCTCTTTAAAATTCTGGAGAAGTTCTTGATGTCTCCAATGCAGCCATTTTTTTTTTTAATTTCATGATTGCTGGTACCAAGGATGTTGATTATGAATCCACATTGACAACTTCAAACTTTTCTATATTTATCAGGATGCTGACTATTTTTCTCTCATAAAGATTTTTGTTTTCTTGGTATAGGGATGTGATCCATACTGAACTTTGGAGTCTTTGTTCTTCTGCAGTAAGTGCTTCATGTTTTCTTCAAGAAAGGTTATGTTGTTGTTGTTGTTATGTGCCATTGAGTTGCTTGCTACTCATAGCAACCCTATGTACAACAGCCCTAAACTCTGCTCTGTCCTGTGCCAATCGCACCGTCTCCGATACACCCATCCCGATTACCCCAGTCACTGAATCAGTCTACCTCATAGGGGGCCTTCCCCTCCTGCTCTGTACCTCCACCCTACCAAGCATGATGTCCCTCTCCAAGGACCTGTCCCTCCTTGCAACATGTCCAAATTATGTTAGATGGAGCCTTAGAATCCTTGCCTCCAAGGAGCAGCCCGGTTTGACCCTTTCCAGGCTGAATCTGTTATATTATCTACATAATGCAAGTTGTTGATAAATCTTCCTCCAATCCTGAAGCTATGTTCTTCCTAATATAGTCTAGCTGCTCTAATGTCTTATTAAGCATTGCAGTTGAATAGATACGGAGAAAGGATATAACCCTGACACCATTCCTAATTTTAAAACCTGAATTATTCCCTTGTTTTGTTTGAAGAACTGATTCTTGGTCTAAGTAGAGGTTTTGCACGGCCACAATTAAGTATTCTGGGATTCCTCTTGTTTCAGTGGTAGTCACAACTTGTAAACTATACAGACAAACGGCTTTGCATAATCAATAAAACACGAGTAAATGTCCTTCTTATATTTTCTGTTTGCATTCAAGATACATCTGACATCCTCAGTGGTATCCCTTTACCATCACCTCTTCTGAACCCATCTTGAATTTATGGCTACTTCAGCAAATAATGTCCTTCACTTGATAAAAGGATTACTCCATTCCCATTATTAATGCAGAATTTACTATGTGGAATCCACTCTTCTTCAGTCGCATTTTGAGTGCTTTCCAAGCAGAGAAGCTCATATTCAGGCGCTATATCTACCAGTGTTTTTCTGCTACCCATAAGGAGTTTTTGTTTTGGTTTGGGTTTTTTTTTTTTGCAGTGTTTCACTAGTTTATTTACAAAATTCTAATACAAATTTGAATGAATTATTTCAATTTCCCCACCTTCCAACCCATCAAATTGTACAACCCAGTGATTAATCCCCTCTTCCCCCTGTACATTCATATCCCTCTGCTTCCAACCTCTTCCACCCTTCTTGGATCCTTATTCTCCTTTTACAATAACAGTCTTATACAAAATCTATCCTTGTGAGAGTGAGTTAGTTCATGCAGCATCATGTTCTCTAGTCCCTCCCAAGTTAGGTAATAATTTACAAAGATATTGCCCCTGCATGCTGCATAGTATTCTAGTGTGTGAATGTACCATAATTTCTCAATCCATTCATATGTGGTTGAATATCTGGGCTCTTTCCATGTTCTCGTGATGGTGAATAATTCTGCTTTGAACATAGGTGTACAAATCTCAGTTTGTGCCTCAGTTCTCATATTCTCAGGGTATATTCCAAGTAGTAGAATATCTGAGTCATACGGTTTTTGAAAGCCTATTATTTCAGAACTGGAAGTCTAGTCCTGATTCTGTCTGTCTTAGTCTTAAAGCTTATGGAAACCTTTTGACCACAGGTGATCTTGTTTGTATTTAAAATATTATAGCAATGGCAAAAGCACCAAATTTTGGAAAATTGACAGATATGTTTGTGATTTATTATTGAAACTTTACAAAACCATGATATTCTTTTATTAATTACTCTGTATATACATATCTTGTAATATTTTTCTTGACTAGAGAATCAAGAGTTAAAGTTTCATCCCCTAGCCTTACTTCTTTGAAGTAAGAGAGGAAAAAGATTGTGGGACTTGAAACATAAAAATATGTTGAGGGGAGGATATTTCAAATAACCAGAAGCTGACAACTTACACCATCCAAGGATGAGACAAGTCAAGTGAGTGTAAGATAAGTAGAATTTTAATTGTGAATCAAAGAGCACATAATTTTAAAGGATTACTTAATATTCATCTACAGCTAACTGTCCTATCAGAATTATAATGCTGAGTTTCCTGATCTTCTCATTTTTTAAAAGAACCTAGAACTTTATATCGGCATATAAAACATACTTTATTGTTTACTAGGATTTTTCAAAGTATTATGAATAAAACAATAACAAAATGTGCGTCAAGTAATTTTTACTTTATGGAAGGAGTAATTTTCAAGTTTTAAAGAGAAAATTTCAAGATAATAATCTTACTATATATCTCAATATACATAGGGAAATACTTAATAAATGCTAGTAGTAGGAGATAAACCAATTTTTTAAAAATTAGTCACTTCAGGGAATTTTAAAGATCTATCATAAAAATTAACTGACAACACTTCATTGCTTTGACATTCCTGTGTGACTGATAGTCTATTATAAGTTACAACTTTGTTTTCTTGGTATTTGCTTGTGCTTACACCATTAATATTATCTTTCCATTTTGACTTATTGGCAGGAAACTCTTAAAGCCACTTGTTCATTCTTTAAACTTGAGCTTTTAAAACTAGATAAGGTAATCTGTAAATCCTCTTAACCTGGCACAGTTGAGTATGATATTTTGTAATACCCGAGAAGAAAAAAAAATGAGATCAACCTCTTTATGTCATGAAATTTTCACCTTTTCCTTGAATTGTCTGGATTACATACATGATTTAGAGTAGTTAACATCTAAGACAGTGGGACAGTGCCAATGTCAATTCAAGTATTAGATGCTAGTGAAATTCTTGACTTTATCAACTTACACTGATAAGGTACCTGCCTATGAGGATAGGTTCTTTAGAAGCAGAGTTTAAGAGTAGACTTTTTGTGGAAATAATTTATTGAGGGTGTGTTCTGAAGAGAAATCTATAAAGGAGCAAGAGAACTGGGCAAAGGAGTAAGTTAGACATGACATGATTTTATGTGAATTCTAGCCTCTGTAGTATAAATACAAAACCACAGTGGTGATATTGTCTGAAGTATTATATAGTTCACCATCAGTCATACCCAGTCATAGCTGCCCGTCATAAAGGCATAACCTCCAAGGCATCTTCTTAACAAAGTGATTTCTGTAAGTCAAAAGTGTTAGAGTAATGATGTAAGTCTGGAGACTAAGGTGAACATGATCCAGGCCATGGTCTTCAGAATTACTTTCTATACATCAGAGAGCTGGACAATAACTAAGGGTGACAAAAGAAGAATTGATGCCTTTGAGTTGTGGCGCTAGAGAAGAGTATTGGACATACCACAGACTGTTAGGAGAACAAAAAGGTACTGATGTGGTAACTGGTATAATGAAAGTAAGTGTGTCGGAGTCAGTAAGACTGGTTTAGGACCGGCAGTGTTCAGAGCTATTGTTTAGGTCACTATGAATCATGAGTGACTTGATAGCACACAACAACATCAGTCAAAGACAATCAGTCTGATATATAATTGTTTTTAATACTATTGGTTTACCATCGAGTTAGCATTAAGTCATAAGGACTGTTAATAGATTTGTATATTTCCCAGACTTCTGTGTTCTCTTAATGAATTTATCATTGATTCACAAGTACAGTTTGTTCACAGTCAGGAGGATTACTTTACATCTATCTATGGCACACTGTGCTTTATTTGA
>NW_006399899.1:6496080-6497445 GCF_000299155.1 Elephantulus edwardii
GTCGCTATGAGTCGGAAACGACTCGACGGCATATAACAACAACAACAACAGCTAATCGAGTCTGGAAATTTACTGAAATTTGTACATCATGAATAACCCTTCCGGTATTTTTTTAAAAAAATCAGTGGCAAACTCCCACTGCCATAGCAACCAACATCTACCATGATGTAACCTACTTGGGCAGGGGATGGGCAATGGAGAGAATAATAAAAGTGATAACAATTGGGTCCATCTGAGAATCCATAGGACATGTGTACTGGCCAGGTAGCATTACCATTTGTCACAGTATAAAATAAAAATTGCTCCATTTTCTATTTCATTGGTCTACTCTGAAGACCACTGACATAGGATAAGAGTTTCTTAGTAAGGTTGACCTTTTGTGGGCTAGTTAGTTGTTTGGTTTAAGAGATGTTTTTTTGCTTTATTTTTTGTTCTCTGCCCTCTAGATGCCCCAATAAGTAACAAATTTATGATAACAGAAATGGATGTGGAGTAAGGGAAGTGTTCTGTTAACATGGAGAGATCTCTTCATATCAAGATGAAGGAAAAGAAAACTATTTAACTACCAAGTAAGCGGAGTAATGTATATGCATGTAGGTGGCCAGTAAGAGACTAAAAAGGTCATAATAAAAATCCATGAAATGTTATGCATCAATTCATGTACAGAGTTCACTTAGGAAATGATGTGACCATTTGTTTGGTTATTTGTGTTGCTCTGAAAGAACAATAACAAGTCTCCTATTTCTCTAAGAATATGTAGTCTCTAAGGATTTTGAGTATCTCTGAAATTCCAACAGGGCACATGTGAGATGGACTCCTGTGTTAACTGCAGAAATGTGGTCTCAAATTCCATGCAATTATGAGGACTGCAACTTTGTGAAAATCTTTGCATTGTAGATAGGGATGCACTAGTGCCTAGGAATATTTATCTAAATTTCTAAGAGAGAGGATTAAGGTCAACTATGTGAACAACTAACTGGAGGTTGGCTGGAGCCACTCAGTGGGACCTTGGAAAAAGGCCCCACTGATCACAGTATGAAAATAAAAAGGTCATAGTCATGAAAACCCCGTGAAATGCAAGTCAGCTGTGCACACACAGGGTTATCATAAGTTAAAATGAACTGAATAGCAACTGGCTTCGAAGAAGAGAAGTAGTGATAGCTACACATGTGGCATCAGGATTGAAGAAAGATTCTTCAACAAACTGCATTGCACAGATGACACAATCCTGCTGGCTGAAACTGAGGAGGACCTGAGGCGCTTGCTGCAGAAGGTGAGGTACTGAAGCCGTCAATATGGATTGAAGCTCAACATCAAGAAAACAAAGATTCTCACCACTGGGACAATTGGCAGCATCATTATGGA
>NW_006399899.1:6497895-6499442 GCF_000299155.1 Elephantulus edwardii
TACAAGGAAGTCCTTGGTGAGTGACCTTATGTTTGGGAGGGTGGAGGGACAGTGCAAAAGAGGAAGAACCTTTTTGAGATGTACCAATTCAGTGATTGGGGTGATGGAAGTAGGTGTGTCAGAGACAGTGAGGTTGACACAGGATAGAGCAGTGTCCCTATGAGTTGCAAGTGACTCGAGGGCACATAACAACAATAACAGCAAAGAAACAGAATTTTTGTATTTCCTTAGATGAGAATGCCAAGTGTCCTTTGGAGAACCAAAATAATTCCCTTTTTCAACTGATACTACTAACCTGAACACAAGGGGTACATCTCATGTAAGTTACCTGTTTGGTAATTATGTGGCAAAATGGAATTAATACCACCTTGGAGAAAGCCATGAAAAGATAAGAAAAGCTTTGTTTATCATAGTTTTGTATATAATTAAAATTGTTTTTTTATTGTGGGTTCATTTGGTTACTACTAAATCCTAATATTATCATTGTAGAACTCTGATATTGAAACAAAACAATGAACCTCAGCAGAGGAAAGAAAGTTTAAAAATATTCACTCTTATCCTCTTTGTTTAAAAAAAATATAGAACCATGCATTGGAGATTGTTTCTTATGTTCTGAAATAGTGTGAATGGATCGCCTGTTATTAATTGCTTTTCTTTGTTCTCTTTGTTTTCTTAGGAAATTGCTTTTGAATACTTCATTGACCTGCAAGGGTTTTCTTTTTTTTCTCCTTTCTTTCTTATTTTTTTTTATCAGTACCATTTTATGTTTATCTGTTAAAAAATCTTGTTTTCCTTATCTGATGTAGTTTTCTGTTATCTGACATACAATATGTAAAACTTATTTTTCTTTTATCTCATCTGTGATGTATAATTAACTTGGGGTTTTTTTTAAAGCACAATGCTGAATTTAAATATTACAAGAAACTGGTACATGTAAAATATGTGGAAATACATATTTTCCTCAATCTTATTTAAAGATATGTGAAAAGAAAGGAAATGGTCTCTGAGTGACACAAATAAAATATTGGCTGTTTAAATCCACCTCAAAGATTCACAATAGAAAGGCCTAGCTCTCTGTTTATGTCTACAACGTTTACAGCCATATTACCCTGTGGAGTTCATTTTCACTCTGTAACACGAAATCACTCAGAATGGAGTTGATATGAATAAGTCTAATTTTTGTTTTTATGTCATTGGATATAAAAAATAGCTCAACGGTTCAAAACCAACAGACTTTTCTTTCTTAATCATTATAGAGAATGAAGATGAAAGCTATAAAAATGAAAATTTTCACAATATTATGTTTAATTATGGAAACTCTTGAGCACTGGTTCCACTCTGAAACCTGGTTTCTCCTGCCTTGAGGGGTGTCATGTATTGAAAGTTTTGTGTTGTGTTTGAGTTGTGATATTGTTTTTTTCCACCCTGCACTAGCAGGTATCAGTTGACCTTTGATACCTTTTGGCTAACAAGGATCCAAGGGTGGAGGTCTGCTCAAGGGTTTGACTTTAAAACTCTGTAGAACACTTTTTTCTTTTCTTTTTTTT
>NW_006399899.1:6501692-6514324 GCF_000299155.1 Elephantulus edwardii
GACTGAGGCTTAGTATATTGCATTGTGTGAATATACCACAGCTTCTATATCCATTCATTTGTTGATAGGCACTTAGGTTGTTTCCAACTCTTTGCTATTGTAAACAAAGCCACAATAAACATGGGTGTGCATATATCTGCTTAAGTGGAGATTATGGTTTCTTGGGGTATATTCCCAGTAGTGGAATTGCTTGGTGAAATGGTATTTCTATTTGCAACTTGTTCAGAAAGAGCCATACAGCCTTCCATAGTGGTTGCACCATTTTACACTCTCACCGACAGTGAATAAGGAGTTCAGTTTCTTCAAAACCTCGCCAGCATTTGTTGTTTGCTGTTCTGTTAAATTTATCTTTTCTTACTGCGGTGAGATGATGTCTCTTGTTTGTTTTGATTTGTATCTCTCTTAGAGTTAGGGACTTTAAACATTTCTTCATGTGTTTGTTTGCCATCTGAATGTCTTTGGTTAAGTTCATTATCCTGTGCCCATTTTCCAATTGTGTTGTTTACCTTTATCTTGTTGTAGTGCTCTAGTATTTTGCAAATTCTAGATATAAGTCCCTTATCTGACATGTCATTACCAAATATTTTTTCCCAGTCTATGGCTTCCATTTTTTTTTTACTGTTGGAGTATTTTTTGGATGTGCATTAGGGATTTGATTCTTAAAAGATCCCATTCATCTATTTTATCCTCTCTCATTGTAGATGTTTCAAGATGCTTGGAAGACTGTTTATGTTGTGGATTAAGACCTCTAGAGTTCTTCCAAGATTTTCTTTAAAAGTTTATAGTCCTAGTGTTACAGCAGACTTTCGTGTATTTGCTGTAGTGAATGACTTAGAGTTGCAGTGATGCTGGACACTGTGCCATAGTTTTGTCAAATACTCTAATGGTTACCCATCATGGATTGTATTTGGAGTAGGAGCTTCCAGACTGATGAAGGTCTTTTGTTCATAGAGTCGCTGTGAGTTGTTCTTGACTTGGCTGCAATCAACAACAACAACATGAACTAATAATCTTTATTTTTTCAATTCATGAATCAAGGAACATGTGATCTGGAAATCAAATAAGTGTTTTCAACAGTGGCACAAAATGAAAGAGTTTTGTAGCCACAGACACACAGGAAAACTATAGCCGTGCTAGGCAGAAGTCAGCTGGGCTGGCACAGCTAAAGGAGAAAATTTGTACTAGGTTAAGCTGAACAGACAAGTTCTACTTGGCTAGTTTAATTTCCATTTCTTGGAAAGTCAATTGATGAGCTTGAGTTTTTCACTTTTAAGGCCAGGCATTTTCTGGAAGAGAGTAGTTAAGTTTCAGTTTGTTGGAGTCAGGTTTAGCATAACAGACTCCTTATTGGATTTAGTATAGTCAGATTGTTACTGTCTCCCCCTCCCCCCTTAACTTTCTACAAAACATGCTATTCTTCCCTAGATACTGGCCCCTCATGATGACATGTCTAAACAGAGTACTTTCTTCTGCTGTTTGTGCCGGTAATATTCCCTGATACAGAGGTTCCATCTCTGATTTTGTTTTATCTTAAGACTGTAAGATATTCTGACCTTAGAAGAGAAGAATATTGTACACATAATTGGAACAAATTAATGGAAATTTGAGTACGTAAACATCATTTGGACAGCCCTATTTTGGGTATGTATCTGGACTGTTTATTCCATGCATTCAGCACATTTTCAGCACAAATTGAAAAAATGTCAATTCCAAGTTCAAGCAATAATAATTGATTTGTGTGTGGAATAACTATTCCAACTAGTCAAGACTCAAATTATTTTGTCTGAGCTGAGTAGTCTTCCTGTCTGTGCTTAGAAGTAGTATTAGCAGCCTATTTGTTGCAAGTACTGCAAGCAACAAACATATGTTTTTGTAGTTGTGTGCTTCCAGGTCAGACCCCATTCACAGCTGATCATTCAGCAGGTTTTCATAGACAGTAAAACACACAGGAAAAGGTTGTCCTTTTTTCTCCTATGGAGCAGCTGGTGGTTTTGAACCATATGCATTTGGGCTGACAGAACAACTCTTTATCCACTATGCCACTGGAGTGGGGGCGGAGATATGTGCTTCAGTAGAAAACTATGTGAATCATGTATGAGACATCCTTCCATTGGCCTTATCATGTTCTGGCTTTATGGAATCTATTTTGCAACTCTGTAAATTCTGGTAAACTGGTAGGTCAGCAAATTGACATATCTCCCTATTCCATGTGTGTTGAAGGAGAAAGGCATTTGCAATTTATTTTTAACATTGCTTTACTTCATGTAAATCTGTGGAGTTATTTTCTTAACATCTGTAAATTAATTATAACTTCTGTAAATTCTCTCATGAGGTATGTAAAATCTTGAACATATGTTCATTTTTGTAGTGGTATGAGAATCATGCTTTTACCTATTTGTAAACTTAGTTCTTAATAATAAACTTATTTCACTTTAATTTGTGAGTGCTAGCATGGAATATATCCCATTGCTCATCAGAACTAGGTTTAATATAAAATTTGGATAGCTATATCATGTGCATAGACAGAAAAAAATAGGTATTCATGCCCCTGTCCCTGATACAGCATCTTCCAATGAAAAGTATTAATAAACAAGTCTATTTCCATAGAGTCTATTCTGGTACTAAATTTAGATCAGTTGCTTATATTGCAAGAAATGTTTTACTTTCCCCTCCCCCCGTTCTTCTTGTGTGTAGCGATTTCTCTTATCATGCTTTCTTTGTATCATACATAATACAATGACTGATTTTATATAAAGAGGATAAAAATCATGAATATTGTCCCATTGCTTTGACAGTTGAAAAGACTCCAATGCTTAAAATATAGGTCTGGAAATCTAAGTATTATAAGCTGGTAAATTTCTTCCTCAGGCTTACTTGTTTGAATTGTTTTCATTTGACAGCACGGATAAAAATCGCCAGTGATTGAATAACAAATACATCAGCTTAGATGTTTGGTGTAAAAAGAAACTATAGGTAGCAATACCAAAATAAGCAATTTACAACTGTTATTTCTTTGATTGACAGAACCATTTTTTCCTAAGAATGTGGAAAGCCTGCGTAAATCGATGAAAATCAGAAATGTCATTCCAGCCACTCTCTCTTTTTATAAGCTTCCCTTCACTGAAGAATCACACCTACAGAAATGTCTTTCCTTGGCAGGGTCATTATCTTTCTTGATGAGATATAAGCATATTAGACTAGATTCCTACGTAAAATCACTGGTGATGCTAGACAGAGAGCAAGATAAAATGAAAATGAACTCACTTGAGTTAACAAGATTTGGCATCAAAGATATGGAAGAGCAATGGGCAAAACCCTTATACCTTACTTTTTAATACATAGAGATCACAAACACCTGAGAGATGTCTTGTTTTCAGATGGAAAATAAAACGGCAATATGCTTGGGACTATCTGGAGACCTGACTGCATTTATTTTTGGAAAAAAAAGAAGTGCTATTGATACAAACCCTGGTCTATTTCCAGTATTTCAAGGTGCACATAAAGTAAGTTCACATAGGAAGTATGTCTGATAAGTTAAAATACATTTGCTCTTAAGGTATAGATAAAGATATTCCATATCCTCATAGAAAATATGTGTGAGAACAAGAGCAGCAACTGATAAGAAGAGCTGCAAGGTTTAGATCATCTCCCTTTCAATAAAAATAAAACTGATTGCCATCAGGTGGATTTCAACCTACAATGAACCTAAAAGGCAGTTTAGAACTATCCGTAGGGTTTCTAAAGCTGCAAATATATATATATTCTTACTGTCATATCTTTTTCTATGCAGCTGTGGTGGATCCAAACTATTAAACTTTCAATTAGCAATTGAAAGTTTAACCACTGTGCCACTGTTAACCCCTTCACTCTTACCTCTATGAACTATCAATTTTTTCATTCTTATCTGTTGTCTTTCTCCCCACTGTATGAATGGTTAGTGAGTCTGGGAAGGCCTGAATAAAATACAAAACAGGAGATACAGTTTTATTAACTCAGTCCATTTCACCCAACTAGTAAATGATGAGAGTGCTCTGGCAATATATGGTGTAGAGAACTGTGCTGCTAACACAAAAGCCTGCATCTGTTGGTGTTTGAATCCATTGATTGGCTCCATAGTAAAAAGACTGGCAATCTCCTACAGTGGGATTTGTAGCCTCAGAAATGCAATGAAGGATCGGAATAAATGGTACTGAATTATTTAGTTTAATAAAGGATTACAGGGAATAGACTGTCACATTGCCAGACAAGTTTCTTTGCTTTTTTTTTTAAATTTTAATACATTTATTAAGCACTCTTTGAAACAAACACCTGTTCTTCTGGTTAGATACTGTGGAGTCCAGTACAATGAATAATGACGCTATGAAAGGAATAATATACCTGAACTCTGTTCTACCTATGCTGTTCTCACAACCTCTGACACACTTGAAGGCATTGCTGCAGTCATTGTGTCAATTCATCAGATTGAGAATCTTCCTTTCCAATTACTTTTCAAGCATGAAATCCTTCTCCAAGGTCTAGCCTCTCCTAGTAAGAGGCATCAAATTTGTTGTTGTTGTTGTTATTCTTATTCACTATTCAGATCTCAGCAGCATAACAAGTTATTGAAAACACCATGGACTGAATCAGATGCACCTTAGTCCTCAAACTGATGTCATTACTCTTCAATAATTTGGAAAGATCCCTGACTGCAAACTTTCCCAGCACAATACATCTCATGACTACTGGTTCTGATTGTGTTATGATTGTGGATTCAAGTAATATGAAGTTGTTGATAGTTTCAGTCTTTTCTCTGTCAATCATGATGTGTTTTCCTCCAGCGGTGAGCATTTTTGTTTTCTTGATGTTGATATGCAATCTATAAAGCTGCAGTGTTTGACCTTCTGCAGCAAATGTTTCAAATCCTCACTTTCAGCAAGCAAGATTGTGTCATGGGCAGACTGAAGGTTATTGATAAGTCTTCTCCAATCCTGATGCCACTTTCCTCTTGATAGAGTCCAGCTTCCCAAATAAGTTGCTTAGCATTCAGATTAAATAGATATGGTGAAAGAGAACAAACCTAACACACACCTTTCTTAATTTAAGCCATGTAGTTTTTCCTTGCTTCGTTCACACACTAGCTTCTTGTTGTAGTATAGTTGAGTACAGGTTTCACATGCCCTCAATTATGTGTTCTGAGATTCCATTCCCCCCCCCTTTTTTTCTCAATGTTAGCCGTAATTTGTTATGATCCTGACAGTTAAATACCTTTGCATAGTCACAAAGCACAAAAAAGGACATTTTTCTGGCATTTTTTTAATTTTAGCCAGGATGCATCTGACATCAGGAATGATATCTCTGATGCCATAGTCTACTCTGAATCCAGCTTAAACTTTTGCCATTTCTCTATATTCTGTTCTAGCTATTTTTAAATGTTCCTCAGAAGTATTTTACTTGCATATGATATTTATGAACTTGTTCAAAAATTGCTTCATGCTGTTATATTATCTTTATTTGAAATGGAAACATATATGGTTCACTTCTAGTTGATTGGCCAGACAAATGTACCCCAAATTTCCTGGTATAGACTGATGAGCTCATCCAGAACTGCACCTTTCATTTGACTCAGGACAATTGGTATTTCTTTGATTCCTGAGGCCTTATATTTTTCCAATGCCTTCAGTGGGGCTTGAACTTCTTCCTTCATTATCATTGATTCTTGATCATATTGTATTTCCTAAAACGTTACAATGTCACCCAATTATTTTTGATACAGTGATTCTGTGTATTCTCTCCATCTTCTTTTGATGATTCCTGGATCATTCAAGATTTTGCCCACAGCACATCTCTAATTTGCAACTTGAGGATTGAATTTACATTTGCATTCTTTCAGCTTGAGAAATGCAAGAAATTTCCTTCCTTATTATACTCCAATTCCAGGTCTCTGGATATTCTGTTATAATAGCTTGCTTTGTTTTCTCAAGATGTCCTTTGATATCTTCTGATCAGCGATTTTACTTAAGGTTCTCTAATCTGTTTTTGGCTTATTGATGCTTTAGTGCAATTTTCGAGCCACTTCTGACGCCTATTTTTTTTTTTTTGGTCTTTTCTTCTGTCTTTGTAGTTACCTTTTACTCTTTTCATTGGTTATATCTTTGATATCTACCCACAACTCATCTGGTCTTCTGTAATTGATGTTCAGTGTTTCAAATCTATTCTTAAAATGGTTCTTACATTTGGTGGGATAGACTTAAGATCATATTTTGGTTCTAATGAGCTTGTTTTATTTTCTTCAGCACCAGTTGAACTTGTACATACGTAATTGATGTCTCTTCCACATTCAGCATTTGATCTATTTTGACTACTGATACTGATTCCTTCCTCAGATATAGTGAATCTGACTCCTGTGAAGAGTATTTGGTGAAATGTATGTGTAAAGGCACAGTTTGTGTGTTTTTTAAAAGGTATCTTCGATGTGTATATCATTGAATGTATTAAATTTGATCATTCTATTTGTGGCCTCATTTCTGTCACCAGGTCTGTATATTCTTGACTATCCTTCCTTCTTGTTTCCAACTTTTGCGTTTCAGTCGACTACCAATTATCATTAGGGCTTCTTGACTGCATGTTTGGTCAATTCTGGACTGCATAATTTGTTAGAAATCTTCAAGTTCTTCCTTCCTTCTCTGGCTTTAGCTGTTGGTGTATATACTTAAATAAAAGTTTTATTAACAGACCTTCCTTGTACATGTATGTGTAATATTCTAATATTCACAAACTTGTACTTCAGGATAGAACTCGATATTGTTTTTCAAACTATGATGCAATAGCATTCTTCTCTGTATCTTATGCTACAACACAGCCAAAGATAATAAATCTCATCTTACTTAGAATGTTGATGTTCATGTGCTCCATTTGATTTTTCACAACTTCTAGCTTACATTTTGTGTTCCCATTATTAAAGGATGTTTGCAGCTGTTTCCCACCATTTTTATTGAGTTCTAATCTGGGTTGTATCTCTTGTTATGTGCCATCGAGTCGCTTCCGACTCATAGCCACCCTATGTACAAGAGCTCTAAATGCTGTTCTATCCTGTGCCAACCTAGCCATCTCAAATGCACTTATTCCCACCGCTCCAGTCACAGAATCGATCCATCTCATCGAAGGTCTTCCTCTCCTTCGCGGCCCCTCCACTCTGCCAAACATGATGGCCCTCTCCAAGGACCAGTCTCTCTGTGCAACATGCCCAAAGTATGTCAGACGAAGCTTCAGAATCCTTGAATCCAAGGAGCATTCTGGCTTCACCCTCTCCAGGTCAAACCTGTTTGTTCAACTAACAGTCCATGGTATATTCAACACTCTTCTCCAGCAGCACAGCTCAAAGGCATCAATCCTCTTTCTATTAACCCTATTCACTGTCCAACTCTCTGATGCATACCACGTAATTGTGAGGACTATAGCCCGGATCAGGTGCACCTTATTCTCCAGTCTGATGTTGTTGCTCTCTAGTAAACTTGAGAGGTCCCTCACAGCTGACTTTCCCAATGCAATTCTTCTCTTGATTTCCTGGCTGCTGTTGGCAAGAGTGTTGATTGTGGAGCCAAGTAAACTAAAACTCAATTTATTCAATCTCTTCACCATCCATACTGATGCTGCCAATTGACCCAGTAGTGAGAATCTTTATTTTCTTGATGCTGAGCCTCAGTCCATATAGGAGGCTGCAGTTCTTGACCTTCTGCAACAAGCGCTTCAGGTCCTCCTCAGTTTCAGCAAGAAGGATTGTGTCATCTGCACAACGCAGGTTATTGATGATTCTTCCACCAATCCTAATGCCACATTCCTCTTCGTGTAGCCGAACGTATCGTATGATATGTTCTGCAGACAGATTGAAAACATATAGAGACAGGATACATCCGTGACAAAAAACCTTCTTGATTTTGAACCATGTAGTGTCTCCTTTCTCTCTTCTTATGACTGCCTCTTGGTCCAAGTATAGGTTTAGCATTAACATAATCAAATGTTCTGGGATTCCCATTCTTCTCAGAGTCAGCCACAGCTTGTTGTGATCCACACAGTCAAAACCCTTCATATAGTCAATGAAGCACCGACAGACATTCTTCTGGTATTCTTTGCTTTATGCCAAGATCCATCTAACATTAGCTATAATATCCCCAACAGCATGATATGTTCAGAATCAGAATCACAGAAATCCTGATGGCTTGGGACGTAGTTTCTCTCTTCAAAGCCTCAGGAACTCTGAGGGTGTAAAATTCTATAACGAGACTCATAATCTGTAATGTTATTGTTCCTAATACTACCATGGTAGAGAGAATGCTAGAGAGCTCAAGTTTCTTAATTTTGTTATCATGTATATCAGTAAAATTAATAGTGATTATATCATATCTTAAAGTATTAACCAAAAAAAGAAAGAAAAAGCATTTCTATTAAAAGAAATTACAACAGCTTGTAAGCAGTTCCCAGAAATTCAGCAACTGTATTATTTTGTTCTTTACTAATTCTGAAATCCTCAGACTGTGGCATGTACTTCATTATAGGAAAGTGAAACATGGAAGATGGTTTTGATTCTAAGTTGGACTTCTGTTCCCTTTTCTTGCTTATCAGTCACAGTGATATGATGGCACGGAATTTACATGAAATAGGAATAGGAATACTGTCCTTCATTCTCTCAGAATGTCTACTGGCAAGATAATGTTAAGTGCTCTGCTGTAAGTGTCATTTTGGAATAATTTTTCTTCCAGTATCATCATATAAATCAGTCTTAATGTCCCATTAAAAGAAATGAGCGTGTACTAATGACTCCAACTCATGCCACTCTCTCCAATAGGGACTAGGCTGGGAATGTGGGTCTATTCTATATCCCGTGGAATGTGTCCATGGAGACCAGATTGCTCACTGTCATGGACAAGCTAATCAAACATAGCTCAAACAGAAATCCAAATCAATCTCTTAATCAGTGACTCACTCCAGCAGTTTCCAGCCCCTGCAATCAACTCAGTAATTGCTTCACCTGGAACAGCCTTGTTGGCATTGGAAAATTGAGATCTGAAGCATTTTATAAAGCATGATCAATTTTAGGGAATGGTTTGACATCACTAGAAGGAAATTTAACCCTCAGCAGAAGGTCCTATAATTCCACCCCCTCCCCTAAAATAGACTTCAGCCTTATGAGACCAAGATTATTATATCTTTCTTGTTTTTAGAGGAAGAAATTATGATTCACAGAAGTTATTTTTTCAAGATCATAGCTATTATGTATCTCAACCAGAATCTGAGCAAATTCTGTGTTACACCAAATTGTGTAATTTCCTGTTCTATCTGTATTCTTCCTTCAGAAGTAGGATTATATGTGAACGAAGCAGAGACTGACAGTATTTCTATGAACTTTTTGTATGACATCAACATGTTAAGTTTGGAAGAGAATTTCTGAGCCATAATTCCATGCCTTTGCAATTATTTGCAATTATTTTTTTATATAATTTGTTTACACAAATTGATAATAAAAGAAATAATTGCTTGTTAGGCAACTGTCATAGCACATTAACCCCCCAAGGTATCTACTTAGTTCGGATGGTATGCTGTGCTTCCTGTTCTTTCCTCTTATGCCTCAGTTTTGAGATTTTTGTTTGTTTTGAAAATTTTCTTTCACGTTAAAATTATCTGGCTTCCTTTTCCTTGAGAACAAGTAAGATGATGAATACTTGAATTGTTTGAATCATTTACTTTTTTCCTGAAAGAATCCAGTCATTTACTTAAATTGTGGTATTAAAATATGATGAGTATATGGAGACTGAATGTTTTGAGGAAACAATGCTTTACCTAGAATATGGTACACTTGACATTTCTTAGAAATAAAATAATGAACTCCCATTGAATACCAGCCACTTATTGTGGAGTTACTACGAGAGGTTTTCAAAGATACAGAGAACAATTCATCTTTGTCCCCCTATCAAACCTGTTACCATGTATATCTATAACTTCACATGTTGTTCTCGTTGCAAATAATTGTTGGACTATCTTCTGCTAAACTATAACTTTATGAAAATGGGACTACAATCTCTTTGTTAACCCTCTGCACATTAGCAAATCTAGGCACAGGATTGTGCTTGACATATTCAATGGAATTGAATTCATACCCGTCATCATCATCTTTTCAGCAGGCTGAGATTACCTGTGTTAAAATCTGGCGATCAGCAAAAAACTCTCCCCCGTCTTCCAAAAATCTTTTCTGCCAATGCTTCGGGGTCTGCTCTGGACAATGCAACCTGAGGTTTCCTGTGTTAAAATCTGGTGATCAGTAAAAAACTCCGCCTCGCTCCTCCCCCGTCTCCCAAAACCTTTGGAACAATATGTCAACAGAGAACTGCCAGATGTGCAGGCTGGATTTAGAAGAGTTCTTGGTACTAGGGTTTTTATAGCTAATGTCATTTGGATCTTAGCAGAAAGCAAAGAATACCAGAAGAATGTCTATCTGTGCTTCATTGACTATGCAAAGGCTTTTGACTGTGGATCACAACAAGCTCTGTCTGACTCTGAGAAGAATGGGAATCCCAGAACATTTGATTGTGTTAATGCGAAACTTATACTTGGACCAAGACGCAGTTGTCAGAACAGAGCAAGGAGACACTCCATGGTTCAAAATCAAGAAGGGGGTTCGTCAGGGATGTATTCTGTCACCATACCTTTTCAATCTGTATGCAGAACAGATCATCCGAGATGCTGGGCTATACGAAGAGCAATGTGGCATCAGGATTGGTGGAAGAATCATCAACAGCCTGCGTTAGCAGATGATACAACCCTGCTTGCTGAAACTGAGGAGGACCTGAAGCACTTGCTGCAGAAGATCAAGGACTACAGCCTACTATATGGACTGAAGCTCAACATCAAGAAAACAAAGATTCTCACCACTGGATGGATTCTCAGCATGAATGGTGAAGAGTTTGAGATAGTTAACAGTTTTAATTTACTTGGCTCCACAGTCAACACTCTTGGTAACAGCAGCCAGGAAATCAGGAGACAAATTGCATTGGGAAAGTCGGCCGTGAGGGACCTCTCAAGAGTACTGAAGAGCAACGATGTCAGGCTGGAGACTAAGGTGAACCTGATCCGGGCTATAGTCTTCGCAATTGTGTACTATGCATCAGAGGGTTGGACAGTGAATAGGTTTGATAGAAAGAGGATTGATGCCTTTGAGCTGTGCTGCTGGAGAAGAGTGTTGAATATACCATGGACTGCTAGGAGAAAAAACAGGTTTGACCTGGGGAGGGTGAAGCCAGAATGCTCCTTGGAGTCAAGGATTCTGAAGCTTCGTCTGACTTACTTTGGGCATGTTGCAAGGAGGGACTGGTACTTGGAGAGGGACATCACGTTTGGCAGATTGGAGGGCCGGCGAAGTAGAGGAAGACCTTCGATGAGATGGATCGATTCTGTGACTGGAGCAGTGGGAATAAGTGCGTTTGAGATGGCTAAGTTGGCACAGGACAGAACAGCATTTAGAGCTCTTGTACATAGGGTCGCTATGAGTTGGAAGCGACTCGATGGCACATAACAACAACAACAACAACACAACATAATCATCATCATTGTCGTTAGTTATCAGTTGAGAAGTTACCTTTTATCAGTTGATGGAACTTGACACCATGGATTTAATAGGTAGAATATCCGTCTATTGAACTCATAAGAAATATGAAGATGATCAAAAAAGCGCATAACACCTATTGTTCTATCAGAAATTAAGCAGTTGTGATTAGTAGTAACAATAATAGAGTCCCCGTGGATTGAAGGTTTACCAAATGTGATTTTTATATTGTGTTATTTCAATCTTTTATCCTGGACTGTAAGCATCTCCATTTGCACAGATGATGTTTGAACCTATACTTTTCTTTTAAGGGAGGTGAGTGCACATTTATTACACAGAGAATATATAAAAGAAAACATGCACAGATTGATGTTAATTCGAGCCTCGCTTCATCTAGCTTTTCCTGCTCATCACAGCAGACTCATCAACTGTGGCCACACTTCCCTTTGCCTCATGTTTTCTTTCTTGTTAGCAGCTATGCAGTCTGGTATCTACCCCCAGCATTCTTCTGAAGAGTTAGCTCACTGGCTGTGAATGCTGGTCTTTGCATTAACTGCAGATCTATTAGTCCTTGTTCTTTAGACTCCTTCCAAGGGAGCCCACCCTACGCCCACCCCAGCTTTCTGGAATTCTCTTCTCTGGCTTACCTGACACACACACAGCCGTTGTTCATTTCTTTAAACCCTTTCAGGTGCCCTTTGTTCAACTCTTTCCCCATCCTCCAACCGTTGGATTTGGTGGTGCAAAGAATCCTATTCTAATGCATAAAATCATCAAGTGATAGATCTGGGATTTGATACTAAATTATTTACTCTAAATTCCATTCTATATAATATATATACTCCTCTTTTCTGCCAGAAAGGGAACTCTGGTTGCATAAGTGGCACCCTAACCCAAAGACTTGAATCCAGTTGTAGCTTGAGGGAGAAATATGGAAAATCTCCTCCCATGTGATCTACAGCCTTGGAAAACCTAGTGGAGAATCAACAATAACTTGATTCTGACTTGACGAATTGTAGGAGTCAGGAATGTCTTCTTTTTTTGTTAAAGTTTATTCTTT
>NW_006399899.1:6514504-6520262 GCF_000299155.1 Elephantulus edwardii
CACCACCCCAAGTACATTCCACTATGCAACCTTAATTGTGGACTCTTGTGATAACCATAATAGAAGCTGATTCCTTAGAATTCCTAAGGGTTATAATTCATCCACATAGATCATTTAATTAGAGGAGATCATACATGCAAAGCAGAGAGATTAAAGAACTACATATTGCTTGTAAAAGATGTGATAAGATCATGAAAGTTCTTATTTATTTCTGTTATTGTTGTTATGTGCAGTCAAGTACCTTGCAACTCATAGCGACCCTATGTAGAAGAGCCTTAAACCTTGCTCTATCCGGTGCCAACCTCACCATCTCCGACACACTCACTCCTACCACCTCACAAAATCGATCCATCTCATTGAGGGTCTTCCTCTCCTACACTGCCCCTCCACTCTCCCAAATATGATGTCCCTCTCTAAGAACCAGTCCCTCCTTGCAACATGCCCAAAGTATGCCAGACGAAGCTTCGGAATCCTTCACTCCAAGGAGCAGCCCGGCTTCAGTCTCTCCAGGACAAAACTGTTTGTTCTCCTAGCAGTCCATGGTATGTTCAACACTCTTCTCAAGCACCACAGCTCAAAGGCATTAATTCTATTTCTATCAACCCTAGTCACTATCCAACTCTCAGATGTATAGCTCATTATTGAGAAGACTATAGCCCAGATCAGGTGCACCTTAGTGTCCAGCCTGACGTCATTGCTCTTCAGTACTCTTGAGAGGTCCCTCACAGCTGACTCCCAATGCAATTCGTCTCTTGATTTTCAGGCTGCTGGTACCAAGAGTGTTGACTTTGAAGCCAAACAAACTAAAACTGTTAACTGTTTCAATCTCTTCACCATTCATAATGACGCTGCCAATTGGCCCAGTGGTGAGAATCTTTGTTTTCTTGATGTTGAGCTTCAATCTCTATTGAAGGCTGCAGTCCTTGACCTGCAGCAAGTGCTTCAGGTCCTCCTCAGTTTCAGCAAGCAGGGTTGTGTCATCTCCATAATTCATGTTATTGATGACTCTTTCACCAATCCTGATGCCACATTCCTCCTCGGACAGCCCAGCGATTTGAATGATCTATTCTGCATACCGATTGAAAAGGTATTGAGACAGAATACGTCCATGGCGGACCCCCTTCTTGATTTAGAACCATGCAGTGTCTCCTTACTCTTTTCTGATGACTGCCTCTTGGTCCAAGTATAGGTCTTGCATAAGCACTATGCAAATTATATTTTTTTACTTCGCACATATAGGAGTAAAATGAATAAAGTGTCTTCTTTTATCAGATTTACACATAGCCAGTACTATAACACTGCAGGCAATATATTATGAAAATAATTAATGAAACTTTTTCAATGAATATCTGTTTAAAGATGTATTTTCTGAATTTCCCTATGCTTTTATAATAGACAAAGCTTCTATCCCTAAGAGATAGAAAATAAGACAGTGAATGCAGAATATTAAGGACAGCATATGCTATGAAGGAAATTCATGAGGTGACATAGTAGAGACCACCAGGCAAAAGCCAAGTGTGCTCCCTTTGAACTTGAAGTAGTATCTGAAGAGTGAGGAAAAAAATCTGTCACACAGTCCAATATCAACACCATCAAACCTGAATGTAATGAGATTCAAAAAGTCTAGACAAGCTTGTGGAACTGGGAGGAGGCACCTGAGAGCTGGGATAGAGACTAGTATAAAATAATTCTGGGCGGGTAAGCAAAGCAATTAGGTAAGGGTCTGAAAGATATAAAGGCTAATAAATTGAAACTTGTACATGATGTTTAAAAGACTCTTTTTATATCATTGACCGATAAGCTTTCCAACTCAATGACACCTAACAACAGGCTTACCACACAACTTAGTTTTTATATGTTGTTGTTGTTAAGTGCCGTCAAGTCACAGATGACTCATAGTGACCCTATGAATGAAAGGCTTGAACACTTGTATAACTTTTATCCTTTCTCCAGGTTCATAAGGTTTCTAGAGACAGGCTATTTCGCAAGTGGATGCCACTCACTCATGCTTCCAAGCTTGTTGGTTGTTTTTAGTTTGTTTGTTTGTTTTATTGTGAAAATAGGGTAAGTATTAAAATGTGTATGAGGACCCAAGGTGGAAAAGGACAGGAGCAGATGAATAAGGATGGGCAGGGGGGATATTATAGGGTTGCACAATTTGGAAGGTAGAGGGAAGAGGGTAAATGGAACTGCAAAGACCCTGTGGGGATCTGAAAAGATAGGATATCAGTAAGCATAATTCAATGGGGACTAAGTTTATAAAACACAATGTACGGGAATGATTGTAGAAACACAACTTGAAAGAAGGAAAGTGTGAAAAACAACATGTATGAACTTTGTAAGCAAAACAATATGTTCACTACTCTTCGTCAAAAATTTGGGAGACAGCTAGCTTGCCAACTCACTGGAAAAGATCCATATATGTGTCCATTTACCACCATCCTGCAAAACAGCATCTGAACACAATGCAGAAATGATCAACACATTTGTATTCTTAATATTTTGAGTAAAATTTTGTTGAAGGCTGCACAAAAATGGCTGCTGCTGTTGTTGTTGAACAAAAGATCCAAACTCTGTTGTATCCTGTGCCATCCTGACACTTCCTTATACACAAGAACACATTGTAGCAGTCATCATGCCAATCCACCCAGGTGAGGGTCTTCCTCTCTTAGCCATCTTGCAACATACCCAAGTTTGTGAAAGACCCAAGCTTGTTTTAAACAAGGAGCTACTCCAAATACTGTCCACCATGGGTAGCCATTATCACATTTGACACATCAGTATCACCGTGTTCAGCTTCACTTGCAACATACTCAAGTATGTGAAAGACCCAAGCTTGTTTTAAACAAGGAGCTACTCCAAACACTGTCCACCATGGGTAACTATTATCACATTTGACAAATCAGTATCACGGTGTTCAGCTTCTATCTCTATAGAGCAAATGGACAAACCAGTGTTATATCACTTAGAAGAATGTTTGACTGAAAACAATTAAAACAAGGCCTGAAGGCCACAGATTAAAGTTACCCATATCACTTTCTGTCCATTACGCAAACTGATCTATCTCTATGCTGTTGTTGCTAATGCCGTGGAGTTGTAGGCAACTCATAGCCACCCTATGAATGAAAGGCTGAGCACTTGTATAACTTTCATCCTTTCTCCAAGTTCATAGGGTTTCCAGAGGCAAGCTGTTTCAGAAGTGGATGCCACTCCTGTTTCCAAGCTTGTTTTAATCAGGGAGCTCCACCAAACACTATCTACCATGGGTAACCATTATCGCATATAGTGAGAGGCCATCCTAAGGTCCATTGGAACAGAGAGTCACAACTCACTCAGCCTCAACCCTCAGCCTGCAGGTGTTTCCAAACATTTCAGTATTTTATAATTCCAGCACACCCAAATGCTGGTTGACTCTGCACCAGAAACCCCCAGTTCATCTGGTAAGTCTCCTCTGCTGACACCCACTTGGGACAAAAAGAAAGCCATAAGTTGTGTTTATTTATTTGTTTTTTGTTTTGTTTTGTTTTGTTTATAGGAAGAGAAACATGTAGATAGGGAACATTAGGATGAAAGCTGTGTGAAATAATCATGGACCTAGGCTCCATTTACTCTTTCATTCTTAACCCTAATTTGTATCCTCAGATTCACATAACAGCTTCTAGAGCTCTGTAGATCATCTTTCACCTTCCAAAAATTAAACAGAAGGGAAAGAACAGTGGCACCAAAGTCATAGTATAACTATCTATCCTGTAGTTCATTACAGAATTTTGACTCACCAACTTTTAAATTGTTAGAATCTGCAGGATTTTGTCCTGTTTTCCATGGAGTCACTATATATCAGAGCCAAATCAACATCACTCATAACAACTATTGCTGTTTTAGATGGATACCCAAAAGATTGATACAAAAAGAACAGTTTTTATTAGTAAGTAGGAATACTTCACAGAAAGTCAACCAGTATTCCAAAGGTGGTATGTAATAAGTGGATCGCTGGTTGCAGAAAATATAAATAGGGAAAAGGGCTATTGAAAAGGTATTGTTGTTGCTGTCGAGTTGCCTGTAAAACACTAAACCCTGTTCTGTCCCTTGCCAAATTCACTGTCTCCAACACACCTACCTCCATTATTCTAGTCACTGAACCAGTCCATTTCATCTAGGATCTTCCTCTCTTGTGCTGTCCTACTCTCCCAAGCATGACGTCCTTCTGCAAGGACTGGTTCCTCCTTGCAACATGTTCAAAGTATGTCAGTCAAAGCTTCAGAATCCTTGCCTCCATGGAGCAGCTTGGTTTCACCCTCTCCAGGATTAACTTGTTCTTCTATCAGTCCATGGTATGTTCAATACTCTTCCCCAACACCATAGCTCAAAGGCACCAACTCTACTTCCATCATTCCTAGTCACTATTCAGCTCCCTGATGCATAGCAAGTGATTGCGAAGATCATGGCCTGTATCAGATGTACCTTAGTCTCCAGACTGACATTGTTGCTCTTCAGTACTTTGGACAGGTCTCTGGCAGCAGACTTTCCCAACGTAATACATATTTTAATTTCTTGGCTGCTGATGCCAAGAGTGTTAATTGTGAAGTCAAGCAAACTTAAGCTGATAACAATCTCAGTCTCTTCACAATCTATTATGATGCTGCCAGTAGGCCCAGTGGTGAGAATCTGTCTTATGAAAAGGTATGTTGTTGTTGTTGATTGTCGTTGAGTCAAGTACAATTCATAGCGACCCTATGAATAAAAAGCCTGAGGCCTTTCTATAACTATCGTCATTTATCTATGTTGATAGAGTATCTAGAGGCATGTTGTTCAGGAAGTGGGTGCCACTTCTGCTTCCAACTGAATAAATGTGTAAAATTTTTGAGTCAAATTAGCTTAGTGGCTGATTGAGGTAGTAACTGGCTGGTGAGGGAGCAGAGGGACTTGAATACTTTAAAACTGGAACTGGTATTCCGCTTCTCAATTTTAAGAGTGTTGACTGCTTAATCATTGGCATTATAAAGTCATAAGGAAAATGTGTGTACAATAGCTACAGTAAGGAAGAAATTAGATAGACTTACTTGCAAACATAGTTTTTTGTTTTTTTAAGGAAGCTAGAGTCAAGTAACTACACAGGTTTAAGGGCTTTTCTAAAAATGCTTCAGAAATTCCACTTAGAATTCCAATACATGACACCCTTGCTACTCCTTTCATGCTTTGTGAAAAGGTTCTTAGAAGAAGAAAGAGAATTTCTATTAATCCTTTCTTCAAAACTTGAGACTCCTACTAAGCAGTTGATAATGTTCCAATGTAGATAAACTTAGCTTTGGTAATTGCACTGATGAAAAGCTCACCATACTTACAAAGAAGGAAAAAGAAAAAGAGACAAAAAAGGTAACACCATAGTATGCAAATTTGGAAAGTCTATTTTAGCAGCTTTCAATTTATTTAACTACTTGTACTACAGAATTTCCTAATGTCAAATATAGCCCCCAAAATACTAAATAATATTGTTATAAAGTTGAGAGAGCTAAGTTAAGCCAACTTAGGAATCTGAGTGGATTGACAGACCTTGGAATTGGACTTCAAATATTTGTTGTTGTTGTTGTTATGTGCCGTCGAGCCGTTTGTGACTCATAGCGACCCTATGTACAACAGCCCTATCCTGTGCCAATCGCATTGCCTCTGGCACACCCATCCCGATTATCCCAGTCACTGAATCAATCCACCTCATAGAGGGTCTTCCCCTCCTGCGCTGTCCCTCTACTCTACCCAGCAT
>NW_006399899.1:6521716-6562288 GCF_000299155.1 Elephantulus edwardii
GCTTCAGGTCCTCCTCAGTTTCAGCAAGCAGGGTTGTGTCATCCGCATAACGATATAGTAAACTGAAATATTAGTAAAAAAATTAATGTGCATGTGCTACAGCATAATTTGTTTTCTACTTGACATTTGCCAGACTTTCACCTATGTATCTAAATGGCCAAATGACTTTTTTTTTAAGAGTGAGCTTTACAAACATAGCCCTGGTGGCCTAGTGGCAAGAAGCTGCACTGCAATCCTGAAGGAACAGAGTTTGAAGCCACCAGCTGCCCTGCAGAAGCATCTGCAATCTTCTCCCATGCAATTAACTGCTTCTGAAAATCTCCTAGAAGAACAGCTATGGGTCAGTTCTGACTCTATGGTACAAAACAACAATGACAAACATATATATAGTTATGGGGGAGTGTACAAAGAGTGCATATATGTAAACATACAGTATACATAGAAAGAAATATATACCCACACACATATTTGATAGCCTACTTGGACCAGAAGGCAGTCATCAGAACAGAGAAAGGAAACACTGCATGGTTTAAGACCAGGAAAGGTATATGCCAGGGATGCACGCTATCTTCGTACCTTTTCAATCTATACGTAGAACAGATGATTCAGGAGTCTGGGCTCTGTGAGATGATTCAGGAGTCTGGGCTCTATGGCATCAGAATTGGAGGAAGGCTCATCAACAACCTGCATTATGCAGATGATACAACATTACTTGTCAAAACTGAGGCATTTGCTGCAGAAAGTCAAGGAGTGCAGCCTTCAATATGGACTAAAGCTCAACATCAAGAAAACAGAGATTCCCACTATAGAGTCAATGGGTGGCATCATGTTAGAAGGTAAAGAGACTGAGATTGTTAACAGCTTCATTTTGCTTGGCTCAATAATCAACACTTTTGGTAACAGCAGCCAGAAAATCAAAAGATGATTTGCATTGGGAAAATCTGCTGCCAGGGACATCTCCAGCATATTGAAGAACAATGATGTCAGTTTGGAGACTAAGATACGCCTGATCCAGGCCATGATATTTTTAATTACTTACTATGCATCAGGGAGCTGAACAATAATAAGGATGACAGAATAAATACTTCATGCTTTTGAGGTGTGGTTCTGGAAAATATTGAATATACCTGAACTGTTACAAGAATAAGCAGGTCCATCCTGGAGAGGGTAAAACCAGGCTACTTTTTGAAAGCAAAGATTTTTAAGCTCTTTCTGGCATACTTGGGCATGTTGTCGGGCGGAACCTGTCCTTAGAGAGGGATATCATGCTTGGAAGACTTGGAGGGATAGCGCAAGAGAAGAATATCCTGGATGAACTGGTTGACTCAATGACTGGTAATTGGGGTAGGTATGTCAGAGACAATGAAATTGAATAAGGATAGAGCAGAGTTCAGGGATGTTTTAATAGGGTCATTATGGGTCATAGGAGACTAAAGGGTACAAAACAATAACAGTGGAAATAGTAGGGAGCTCTGGTGACCTAGTGGCAAAAAGCTGCACTGCAATCCTGGGGGCATTCAGTTCGAGGCTGCCAACTGCTTGTGGGAGAAGGATGAGCAATTTCTTCTTGAGGGATTAACTTCCTTTGAAAACCCTCAGGAGAGTTAGCTATGGGTCATTTCCAACTCCACAGTAAACATTAACGTGGAAAGAGTGGGAAAAGGGTGGTCAATGTTCTCCTGTGCTATTTACTCTGAAAGCCCACTGGAGGGTCGGCTCTAGGTTGGCTCCTACTCTATGGCACCCAGAAGCAGTGGTAAGAAGCTGTACTGCAAATCCAAAGGCATGAGGTTTAAATCAACCAGCTCTTCCAAGGGAGGATGGACTATCTCCTCCCATGGATTTAATGTCTCTGAAAACCTGCTGAAAGGTCAACTAGGCTTCGGTTTCAAATCGACAGTACACAACAACATATATAACCTCACTGATACCCTGGACACAATTTCCCAGTAGTAAAAGTATAGCAGACAAGCAGTCAAGAGACTTTAGCTTTTGCTTTGGCTCCATTACTCCTAAGGTTTGTGGCCTTGGGACAATACAGAAACTATTTTGTTATTTCTGTGTGTGTGAAAATTGGAAAGGCATGTAAACAAGGAACCCTGGTTGTGCAATGGTTAAATGTTTATTCAATTCCAAACAAAAAAAGTCTCTCTTTCTCTCCCTTTTACCCTCTATCAGTTTCTCCCTCCCACTTCTGACAAGCAGGTCTCAACCCTCCTTCAGTTTCTGAGGCTATACATCACAAAGGGAGGAGTCTGTCCATCTTTTTCCCTTTGGATTAACAGTGCAATTCGCTATGGACCACCAGAGCTCCCTAACCAAAAGGTTGAAAACTTTTTAATAAATTTTCAATGCATCTTGGTTGGTTGTTATTAGTATGTACCTACAAGTTGGCACTGACTCATAGCTGACCCTTTAAAGACAGTAAAACATTGGAGAGGAGAGTGCCCATCTTTCTCACAAGGTTATGTTGTTGAATTTGAACCGTGTGCCATCAGATTAGCATTGCAGTTGCTACCAGTTATAGTTTAGGCTTCTGCTAAGTAAATTCGACTGGAAGGGGGACAAAGAGGGTGGAAATGCACTGACACCACTTACCACTAAGACTTTCAGAGACTTAAAATAGTCCAATCAATTAATTTAAGTAATTTTATATAAAATAAAGATTCCTAACTTTAAAAAAAGCTTTTCTGTATCTATAAGCAAAAATGTCAATTAGGGCATACTTTTTTTATTGTACAATAGTTTCTGAAATTCACTGCTTAATTTTGAAATCCTGATTCCCATATATACTTCAGTTTTCTTGCTGGGTTAGATTATGAACCCCAAGATTATGAAGTCAAGATGTGTCAGTTCCTCTCATACAACTGCCATAGACCTATTAGAAAGAAAAGGTTGACTATAAGATCAATATCTTTCCTCTATTAAAATTTTAA
The DNA here is from genome assembly GCF_000299155.1 of Elephantulus edwardii. Taxonomy (NCBI): domain Eukaryota; kingdom Metazoa; phylum Chordata; class Mammalia; order Macroscelidea; family Macroscelididae; genus Elephantulus; species Elephantulus edwardii. The sequence continues at coordinate 6,524,653 of NW_006399899.1, forward strand.
ATGCTTAGAGAAGCATCAAAATTATTTGAGTCAAACATATTATGAATATAGTGGTTAAATCAGGCAATAAACCTGAACATATTTGGGAAGGAGCTCCTAAGGGGAAACAATGAAAATGAGTTATATAGGTCATTGTTATGTTAATTTCTCAGGGGACAACATCCAAACAAGAGTGGGGCTTCAGGGTCCATCTGCTACGTAAATAGAATAACCAAGTACACATCACTAAAACATGGGTTTTAGTCAGACTCTGGAGTGCACAAAGGTAGTTTTCCCAAAGAGCCTATGGCTAAAACGTAATATCTCCACTAAATTTTATAATAAGCAATTATTAATTGTATATTAAGCAATTATTTGACCTGAGGAATTCTTTGACTCTAAGGAATCAGTTACTTCACGGTTCAAAAGGACATATAATGGTAGAGAGTCAACAGTGTGAACCCAGATTTCACGATGATGAGGATTCCAAGAGAATCAAAGCAATTAGTTATTTCTAAATTTGTTTTATAATGAGAGCTAATTTTAAATAGTCAAGAAAACAAATTCACCACTGTAAAAGAGCTTAATTTGTGTAACTTTTCATTATAACATGATGTTAGTCAATTTGTTGAACTTTCTTAACGAGGCCCTGGATTTGCTGAGGGCCACTCATGTTCTGCTATGTCCTCCTCCTGTTGGAAAAAAGGTGAAATCCACAACTCACATACCCTTAGTGAGTTTAATTAGTGACCTGCATCAACTGAGGTCTGTTATTAAGTTTTGGTTCAATGTCAAACCAGCAGATTTTCCCCAATATATTGAATTAATATTCATAAAAGTAAGATTTTTATATATGGAAAAACCATTTAATTCAATGAATTAAATGTTTATTTGAATTTGCAACATAATGTATTTTCAAATAAAATATAGTTTATTCTAAAATTTCTGCCTATGTAGTAACACTTTAAAGGTGTGATTCTCAATTTGGGCCTTCTTTGGGCACACAGTTCCTAAGGATGGCAGCCTTTGGTACTGTGCAGAGAAAATGTGTTGTTGTTGGGTGCTATTCAGTTGATTATAACTACTGACCATGTGCACAAAGGATCTGAACCTTGCTATCCTACACCATCCTCATCATCTGTCATACTTAAGCCCATTTTGGTAGCCAGTGTGGCTATCTATCTCCCTAAGAATCTTCCTCCCTTTCTTTGATCCTCCACCTTTCCTAGTACCATGTCTCTCCAAGAGTTGGTTCAGCCTAAGAATATGCCCCAAGAAAATACACCACCCTTGTCTCTAAGGAGAACTCTGGTTGCACTTTGTACAAGACAGATTTGTTTGTTACTTTGGCAATTGGTAGGATATTCAATACTCTTCAACAACACCAAAATTAAAAGGTACCAATTCTTTGGCTAATTTTTTGCCAAACTTTCATATGCATAAGTAATTGCAAAGACCATGCCTTAGATCAGGCACAGCTTAGCCTTTGAAGGGATATATCTGCTCTTTAGAACTTAAGAGAAGTCCGTAACAGCAATTTCTCAAATGCAACACATCTTTTTATTTTTATTTCTATTTTTTTATTTCTACTAGAATGGATGTTGATTGTGTATTCTGGTAAAATGAATTTGTTGACAACTTCAGTTGTTTTTTTCTTTCTCTATGTATCGTGATGTTACATATTTGTCCAGTGGTAAGGATTTTTATTTTCTTGATGCTGAGGTGTAACCCATACTATCTTTGATTTTCTACTTTAAGTCCTTCAGGTCTTCTTCACTTTCTACAAAGTTGTCTCATTACATAACACAAATGTTGAATATTCCTTCAATCCTGGTGATGCATTTTTCATTAAGTATTTCAGCTTCTCAAATAATTTTTCAGCATATAGATTCACTATGGAATAAGGATACTCTGATACACACCTTTCCTGGTTTTAAACCATGATGCAGTATTTTCTTGTTCTGTTCAGACAACACCTCTTCATTTATATAGATGGTTTGCATTTTCTACACTTCCTCCACTTCTTAGTATTATCAATAGTGGGTTTTGAGTCAAACAAACAAATATCTGTGTGCAATCAATAAAATAGAAGTAAACATGTTTTTGGTAGTCTCTGCTTTCAGCCAAGATTCATCTGACGTAGAAGGTGGGTTCTCTTGTTTTGGTTGAGGGTTGAGTGTGTATGGTTTGGTTGTTTTTCATTTTGTTCTCAATTGTGTGTGATCTGATTGGATTTTCTGGATTTAGCTAACAATGAGCTGTGGTCTAGAAGCCTTTTATTTAGAGTCAATCAGGATCTGGTGAACAGACCTCTGTATTTAAAAGTTAGTTGGGCCCTTGGGCCTGCAGGCCTCAGGCCTAGTGTTAATTGTGTTTGGTATGCACATTATTTTAAGTGGTACAGCACTAGTCTGTCAACTTGCTGCATTGAGGTAACTTACGGTTGCTGTGATGCTGAACACTGTGCCACTGGTGTGTCAAATATCATAATGATTACCCATGCTGGACAGAGTTTGGTGGACCTCCCAGATTAAGACTGGCTTGGAAGCAGTAGTAGCCTCCACTTCTAAATAACATGTCTCTGGAAACTCTATGAACACAGACAAACATTGATAGTTATGGAACAGAGTTCAAATCTTTTGCTCATAAGGTAACTTTGAATTATGCTCAACTCTATGGTGCTTAACAATACCAACAAAGATATATAAAGTTGTATATAGGTGTACCTAGATAGAGATAGAGATAGAGATAAAATCTTCAGCAATATTTTATTTGTATATTATGTTCATTAAATATTTGATCACTTCCACCTTTTTTGGATCATCTTTTTGGGGGTAATGAAATTGAGTATAAATTGCTTCCAGTCAGTAGGTCAGGTAGTAAGTATTCACTCAAAATGGTGAGCACGTCCAGGATCCAATCTATTTCCTGAAATACCTCTATTGATATTCCATTGATTCTAGTAACATGATTTTAATTCAATGTTTCAATGCAGCTTAGACTTCTTCCTTCAGTGCTATTGTTTCTTGATCATATGCTACTTCTTGAAATGATTCAGCCAAGGGATTATTTTTAGTGTAGTGAAACTGTATTTCTCCCATCTTCTTTTGATGTTACCTGCATCATTCAAACATTAGTCCATGTTATTGTTGTTATGTGTCATTGAGTCTTCCGAATCTTGTGGAGATCCTATGTACAATAGTTCTGAACTTTGCTATATCCTGAGCCAATCACATCATCTCTGATAACCTCCATTAGCAGAGTCACTGAGTCAATCCAGTTCATCCAGGGTTGTCTTCTCCTGCATTATTCATCCACTCTTCAAAGCATGATGTCCTTCTCCAAGGACTGGTTTCTTCTGGTCATGGCACCAAGAATGTGAGAAAGAGCTTCAAAATCCTTGCCTCCAAAGTGTAGTTTGGTTTCACTTTCTGTAGGACAGATCTGTTTGTTCTTTTGACAGTCTACTCTTTTCTAGCACTACAACTCAAAGACATTTGTTCTTCTATCATTCTTAGTCATTGTCCAGCTTTCTACTGCATACAAGTAATTGCAAAGACCTCAGCCCTGACTTGACAATAGTGAATGAATTTAGAGATAGACAGTTTTTCATATGCTTGGAGGGTATTTTCTAAAGAAAATGGATTATCAATCGATTCATATAATTTTCAATTTTTTTTGGTTGTTCTACTAGGTGTTTAATTATTACTGAGTTGTGATGCATCTTTATATATTTTAGATGTATGCCTCTTATCTTTCACTTTCTTGATATTTTTTAGCATACTTTTTTGGTTTCATTTTTATAATTATAATTTCGAGGTTTTTAGTTGTTTTATTTCTTCTTCTGTTGACTGTGCTAGGCATAATTTATACAAATACAAGGTCAGGAAGATTTATACCTATATTTTATCATCTTGGTTCTCATATTTAGATATTTGATCTAGTTTTATATTTAGTATGATGCAAGGGTCCAATTTTATTCTTTTGCACATGGCTATACAGTTTTCCTAAAGAGCTCTGGTGGTATAGGACATTATGAGTTGACCTGTCATCCAAATACGGGCAATTTGAATCTCCCAGTTGTTCTAAGGGAGGAATATGGTCAATTTCCTTCTGTAAATATTTACAGTCTTGGAATACCAATGGAAAATCAGCTTGAGTTAAAGTTGACTCAACAGCAGCACCCAGGCTATATACAGTTTTTCAGCATCAATTGTTGTAAGACTTTTTGTCATTTCATTTTCTTGGCACCCTTTTCAATTATCAACTGACTATTAATATAATGGTTCATTTCTTGACCCTATTTTCTCCAAATTCATCCATATATTTGCCATTTTACTACTATCATACTTCCCTGATTACTACAGGTTGATAGGGAATGTCGAAATAAGAAAGTGTATGGACTCTAATTTTATTCTTTGAGATTGTTATATAGCTTTCATGAACTTCCATATGAATATAAAATCATCTTTTCGATGTATCCCTGATATATGTTTTATGCAATAAAATTTTGGATAGTGTGTTGTATAACAGCAGAGAATTGATGAACTCCTAATCTATAACTTCTCATGTATACTTCTCTTTATGTATTGAAAGTGAAAAATCAGCTTTACTTTGAAAAAACAGTAAACAGATATTATTAAAGATTGAGATATATTTCCCAAAAATATCTATCACACACCCTCACATCTATGCCTATGGTTATAATCTCATTTTTAAATTAATTATCTCTCTATGCTAATGAGGTTGTGTCATTTGTATAATGCAGATTGTTGATGTCTTTCTCTAATCTTGATGTCACATTTCTCCTCATAGAGCCCAGCCTCTCAGATAATCTGTTCTGCATATAGATTGAAAAGGTATGGAGATAGGACATATCCCTAGCATACATGCTTCTCAATTTTGAACCATGCTGTGTTTTCTTTCTCTGTTCTGATGACTATCTCCCGGTCCAAGTATAGGTTTTGTATAAGCATTATCAAGTGTTCTGGTATTCCCGTTCTTCTCAGAGTTAGCCACAGTTTGTTGTGATCCACACAGTCAAAAGGCTTTGCATAGTCAATGAAACACAGATAGACATTCTTAGCTATAATATCTCTAAGACCATGGCCTTTTCTAAACCTTGTCTGCACTTCTGGAAGTTCTCTGTTGATGTGCTGTTCCAGCTGTTTTTGGATAATTTTCAGCAGAATCTTACATGCATGTGATATTAATGATATTGTTATCATTTCCGCATTCTGTCCGGTCACATTTTTTTGGAATGGGAACAAATACATATCTCTTCCAGACCATTCACCAGGTGGTTGTCCTCCAGATTTGTTGGCACAACTTGATGAGCCCATCGAGGGTAATGTCTGTTTGTTGAAATATGTTCATCAACAATGTTGAAATATTGCTCATCAATGATCTGTGTTATGCAGATGACACATCCCTGTTTGCTAAAACTGAGGAAGACCTGAAGCATTTGCTGCAGAAGGTCAAAGACTGCAGACATCAATATGTATTGAAGTTCAACATGAAGAAAACAGATTCTCACCACTGGGCCATCATGATGGGTGGTGAAGACATTGGTAATGTTAATAACATTAGTTTGCTTGGTTTCACAACCAACACTCTTGGTACCAGCAGCCAGGAAATCAAAAGACGTATTGCACCGGGAAAGTTTTCTGTCAGAGACCTCATCATAGTACTGAAGAGCAAAAATGCCTATCTGGAGATTAAGTTACACCTGATCTAGGGCATAGTCTTTGCAATTATTTGATATGTATCAGAAAGCTGGACAAGAACCAGAGAGGATAGAAGGAGAATTGATGCCTTTGAGTCGTGGTTCTACAGAAGAGTATTGAATATACATGGACTGCCAGGAGAACAAACAGGTTAGTCCTATAGAGCGTAAGACCAAGATGCTTCTTTGATTCTGAACCTTTGTCTGACGTGCTTTTGACATGTTGCAAGGCAGGTTCAATCCTTGAAGAGGGACATCATGCTTGGGAGGGTAGAGGGACAGCACAAGAGAGGAAAACTCTTGAGACGGATTGATTCAGTGACTAGGGAAATGGGGATAAGTGTGTCAGAGACAATAAGATTGGCACAAAATAGAGCAGAGTTTAGGGCTGTTGTACATATGGTCAGTTTGAGTTGCAGGTGACTCGACAGCATGTAACAACAACAACATGCTAATGAGACAGGATTTCTATAAAATGTCTTGTCCCTCTTTTTTACCATATAAAAAAAAGATAATAGAGAAAGAAGCAAGCAAAGATACATATGAGGGAAGAGAGGAGTCAGTACATAAAAAATTGCCCAGGAACAAATTTCCAGAAGAAATAAGGATGTTCCTGACAACCAGTATATAGAAAAATGTCTTTTTTTAGAGCTGGCACCTTGACTTTGGTCTAATAAACTCTGATAAAAAGAGTTTGTTTATAAAAGCCACCCAGTTGTAAACTATCTGCAATAGCAGCACAGATAACTAAGACAAGTGTGGTCAACAGGATGAAAGGACAAACAAATCACCAAGGTAATAAATATTCCACTTAAGGAGATGACTCTTGCTCTTTTGTAAACTATCTCTTTCTAACATTTCTACAAAATAATTCTACAAAATTATTTTATGAATGCATAGCCCATATAGATGCTATGTTGGACTTTTATGATACATTTACATATGGAATCAGAGGAACTAATAGGGTTATCTGAAACATTGAAACATTGGAAAGTTAACAAGTTAATAAGGACTTGGAAAGTAATCAACCCAATTTTAAAGCCTTGCCTATTTTCAGACATGCTTTAATGAAAAATATTTGCTTAACCTTTCTGAAGACATGTAATATTCATCTTAAAAACTAAGACTCATGTCAGAGCTCGTAGTTGAATACCACCCTGTTTACAATTTTTCAGATGTTTGATTTAGGCCAAGTGTCTAGCCTTTCTAAGCCCTTACTTCTCTACAAATGGAAGATTATCTGTAGAATGCCCTTAAATCTCATAACAAGGTGACCAAAGCTTGATACATTCTTTTCCCTGTTGACAAAGCCAACAAAGCTCTCTTAATAGAAAGGGAAAAAATGCAGTGTTAAATTGACTCAGTGATTGCAGCAACAAACTCAAAGATGTTGAAGATAACAAGGATAGCAAAGGATAGAACCTGGTTCAGATTGCTTCTTGTTCATAGGCTTGCTGTGAAACTCGAGGGTTCCTAAAACAACAAGGCCCACAAACCAAGATAAACCCACTTTATGAAAGTCAAATTAGGATAATCTGATTTTGTGAGAAAAGATACATTTGCAATGTTTTTCATTACTAAAAGGGACTTTTAAAAGAAGAGGCTCAGTGTAGAATGCAGATATGTATGATATCATCATTTACAAACACAATCTTTTTTTGTAAATTATTCAATCATTCGTTTTATATAATCATTCATATGCATTGTGTCATTCATGTACATGTATTTTCTACAATAATTCCTGTACATTGTGTTTTATATCATTAATTACTCTTGATCTATGACTTTTATTACTTCCTCTCAATTCCTCATTTAACACTTGCCTACGCCTTTCCATCTCCTGCCCATTCACCCACTAATCTCTGCTGTTCTAGGGATTTCCTGATTCTTTTTCCATACTTCTTCACCTTTTCTCCTTTTGAGAGGTTATACATGTCCTTATTTCTGTTTGGTAATTACAATAATTATATCTTTATACAGATCCATCTTTGCCTTGGTTCTCACAGTGTTCTTTGTGTGCACATTAAGTTCTTATCTAGATTCTGTCCATAATTGTGCTTTGAAAAATATCAATTCATGTGTTTTGGAACTCTCTATATGTGGAAAGAAGGAGTTCTCATGGCCTACTCAGGAGGAGGTTGCATTGCCAACCCAAAGGCTGGCTGGCTGAATCCACCAGCTGCTCCATAGGACATTTGTCTAATTTACATCCTTTGAAAACCCATTGGAGAGTCAGCTATGAGACAGTTTCAACTCAGTCCAATAGATTAGTTATATTCTTATATATAAGAGTAAAGCAGTAGCCATTTCTCAAGCTCTTTCCTAGTTTTATGACATTGCTTTTAAATTGTCCCTGACTCATAGATAACACATATATGTCTGGGTAAAATTGTGAGCCTTAAGATTTTTTTAATGGTTGATTAGATAATCTTACATTCTTTCTTCTTAACAATGTCCAGTTTTCCTACATTCATGTTTCTCATATTCCACATTCCAATCATTGATGTCTGCCTACAACTGTTCCTACTTTTTTGTGATTCCAAATTTAATCATGCAGTCTCAGGTGTCGTATCTGCCAGTCTACTCTTGAGTGTAGACTATTGTACATAGGATTTTTGAAAGCCTATTTTTTTTCAGAAGTGGATGGCCATTCCTTCTTCCTAGTCTGTCTTAATTTAGATTTTCAGCTTTACAATATCTGACAAACATTTTACCAAAAGGAGCAGATGAAAGACACTTACCCCTTACAAAAGTGAGCAGTAAATTCGGTGTTAGCCCCTTTCACCCCTTCTCACTTTGGCATTTGTGTCTTGTTCCATCCATTTCCCTGTTCCATCAGTGTTATGCATCAGAGAGCTGGACAATGACTAAGGATGACAAAAGAATTGATGCCTTTGAGTTGTGGTGCTGGAGAAGAGTGTTGAACAAACCGTGGGCTGTCAAGAGAATAAGTGGGTGTTTTGGAGAGAGTTAAGTCAAGTTTCTTCTTGAAGGCTAGGATTTTGAAACTCCATCCATATTTTGGGCACGTAGCCTGAATGGACCAGTTCTTGGAGAAGGACATCATGCTTGGAAGGGTGAAAAGTCAGCACAGAAGAGAGAGACCCTAGATGACATAGGTTGACACAGTAACTGGGATAATAGGACTGGGTGTTACAGAATCAGTGAAACTGGCTCAGGATAGGACAGAGTTCAAAGCTATTGTACATAGGGTCTTCTGAGTCACAGCCAACTAGATAGCACATAACAACAACATGCCCTTTCTTAGGTGGACCATCTACCATAAATGTTTGTGTTGTTATTATTGTTAAGTGTCATTGAGTTGAGTATGACTCATAGCAACCCTATGAACAAAAGATCTGATGCCTGTTCTATAATTATCATTGTTTCTCTAATGTTTATAGAGTTTCTAAAGGCATGTTGTTTAGGAAGTGGATGCCAAAAAAAAAAAAAAGGAAGTGGATGCCAACGCTATTTATAAGCCTGTCTTAATCTGAGAGCTTTACCAAACACTGTCCACGAAGGGTAACCATTATGACATTTGAAACCAGTGTTCAGTATCACAGCAACCCCAAATTATCTCAGTATACCAAACTGACAGATCAGCCAGTGCTCTATCACTTCCCAAACACAATTAACACCAGCTGATTTTTTTAAAAAACTGACCCACCCACCAGGTCCTGATTGACTGAAACAAGAGGTTTCTGGCCCACAGCTGTTAGCTAAATCCAGGACATCCAGGCAACCAATCAGCTCACACATGATTGTAAATAAAATAAAAGACAATCAAATAGTTTACACCCGACTTTTAACTAAAACAAGAGAACTTACCCTCCAGAATCCAACTGATTCACACATAAGCCTCCAAACTCACAACCTCTGAAACTCTGTGGAGCGCTAGCTAGGAGTCAGAGCCTACTCTACAAGAGTAGATTTGATCTTACTTCTGGTTGAAATAGAATTTCATATCTTTTGGTGAGTTGCCAAGTGTAATAACTATTTAAACCACTCAGGTACTACAGTTTCCAGTTTTAAGATGAACAAATAACATCTACTTTCTAGGCAGATGTAAAGGCTAATCGAAAGAACTAAAAGGCTTCAGTGTTGGAAGATGATGCCTATGGAAGATCAATCAGAAGTAGAAATAAAGTGTGCTGGGAATTCCAATGCAAAGCCACTTTGTTTTTACACTCATATTGATTTTATAAATGAAGGCATGCTATAATGTTATTTAACTGCTTGCCATACACCTTAGAGGCAAATACAACATGTATCATTTTAACGTGAAATGACAGCTTGAGTAAATGAAATGTTCACTATGTGGTTTATCCCTGACATGGGTAGAAGATTGATGGATATACCTTTTAAGAGGAAGGGGAAAGTCAGGGTATTTTTATTTCTGTTGTTTGCCACCTTAGCATGTTTGTAGCTTTGTGTTTATTTACAAATAAACTAAAGCCTTTTTGTGGAACTAGGCAAAAGAGAAGAGTTTGAAATGATACTGACAGAGAGATTGATAAAAATAAAAAATATTGTTAGTGAATGATAATAATATATTAGGGCACTTGGTTGTATTCTCAAACTGACTAAGTAGTGAAAAGGAGTTATTAATTCAGGTTTAAAAATAAAGTAAAAGGATATTACTGCAATCACAGATGAAATGAGGGATTCCAATGATGTTAGTTACTTCTCACTTATGTATCACGTCTTACTTCCCACCTCCACCCTCAGTTGCTTTAATTCTACTTCCTTTGTTGATTTCATTCTGAGCAGCTTCTCTCCATGTAATGCATTTGCCTTGGCTGAGACTGAACATTGCTGAATTAATTACTGTGACCACCTGCTCAGCCCTGGCCTGAATCTTCTCCGAAGCTGGAGACAGAGTGTTCACCCAAATTCTCTTCTACCAACCAAAAACAAACAAATGATAAAACCAAACACACACAACAAGATTGGAGAGAAGGAGAAGGTGAGTTTTATTGGTAGAAGACATGAATACTAAGTAGGTAAAAACAAAGGCTCGTTGTAGAGACTTGCATTTGCTTGTTTTTAAATAGGGTTTTATATGCTTTTGCATATGAAGCAAAATTCCACATTGTTGAGAGAAATAGAAAGCAAATCAGCAAATCACCTGACTTCTTACAATTTCTAAAGATGTTTATTGATTTGTTGTTGTTGTTGTGTGTTTTCTTTCTAAGCATCTACTGATAATTTTGAGCATTTCGAGAAGGGAAAAATAAAGATCTTGCTTGTTAGAAGAAGAAAAAAATTGGAAAACAAAGCATAGTTGAAACCAATTCATAGCTGACCATCTAGCAAGTGTTTGAGACTATAAATCACACAGGAATAATGGGATTGTCCGTATTTTCCCTCAAAGCTGCTCAATTGAAACCACCATAGAGGCACAACCTTTTGGTTAACAATCTCTACCAAACTCCCTAAGGAAAATCTTGAAAGGGACAGATAAGGATCACTTAGGGTAGTTGTTGGAAGGATTTTGTGGGACATTATTCTAAATCATTAAAATGTGATATCAACTGAACGTAAATAACTACTTTGTATTCGCCTGAATGACAGTATGGATTACTCAAGGGCCATTGAAAGTTTACTTAGTAAAGAAATTAAAGAAAACTTTGCAAATTTTTAATCAAGACTTGTCTAGAAGAGCATTGTGCAGAGGAAATGCAGTGGGAGCTACGTAAGCAATTTAAAATTCTTTCATAGTGACATAAAAAGTAAAAAAAGTTGTTATTGTTGTTGTTGTGTACATTTGTGTCAGAACAGACTCAAAGCTGATCCTCAAGCAGGATTTTTGTTGTTGTTGTTTTTCACTGATCTTCTAAAGTTAATTTAAATAAAAGTTTACAGAGATTTTGGATTTCCATTCATTCATTGTTGCATTCCTTGTTTTTCAATGCAGCATAGTATTCCACTGTGTGAATATACCACAACTTCTCTTCATTTGTTTGTTGATGGGCGCTTGGGCTGTTTCCAAATCTTTGCTGCTGTGAACAAAGCTGCAATAAACCTAAGTGTGCTTGTATCTGCTTGGGTGACAGTTATGGTTTTCTTAGGGTATATCCCCAGTATTGGAAGTGATGGATCAGATGGTATTTATTTTTTTAATCATTTCTTTTTATTAATTTTAATGATAATTTACAGAGACTTTGGATTTCCATTCATTCATTGTTGCACTTTTCTCCCTGCCCACCCCTCCCCCCAAGTATACTCTTTTCTTTGAAAAGTAAAAGAAAACGTTCTCCCATTGTTTTACAATCCCTTCTATCAGGTCCACTCCACAATGCAGCCTTCATTCTGGACTCCTGTCAAGACAAAAATTCCTAATCACATATCCCTTTTAAACAGTTTTCTCCCTCATCTGTTTGAATGCAGTATACATTATTGAATGCATCTTTCTCAGTCTCTTCCCAACCCCGATGACAGTCCTGCTTTACAACAGTGGCATTATGCAGTATTTGTCCTTTTGTGACTGAGATATTTTACCTAGTATAACATCTTCCAGGGTCATCCATTTTGTATAATAATTCATGAGTTCCTTGTCTTTATTTTTTTAATTTTGTTTTATTCATTTTAATGTATATTTACAGAGATTTTGGATTTCCATTCATTCATTGTTGCATTCCTTGTTTTTCAATGCAGCATAGTATTCCATTGTGTGAATATACCACAGCTTCTCTCTCCATTTATTTGTTGATGGGCACTTGGGTTGTTTCCAACTCTTTGCTATTTTCAACAAAGCTGCCATAAAAATGAGTGTGCATATATCTGCTTGGGTGGCAGTTATGATCTCCTTAAGGTATCTTCCCAGTATTGGAATTGCTGTGTCAAATAGTATTTCTATTTCCAACTTTTTGAGAAAGTGCCATAATGTCTTCCATACTGGTTGCATGATTTTACACTTCTACCAACAGTGAATAAGGGTTCGAGTTTCTCTGCAACCATGTCAGCATTTATTGTTTGCTTTTCTGTTAAATTATGCTATTCTTACTATGATATTTCATAGTTGTTTTGATTCGCATCTCACTTAGAGCTAGGGATCTTGAACATTTCTTTATGTGTTTTTTTGACATCTGAATGTCTTCTTTGATGGAGTGTCTGTTTATATTCTGGGCCTATTTTTCAATTGGGTTGTTTACCTTCATCTTGTTGTATGCTCGAGTATTTTATAAAATCTAGATATAAGTATCTTATCTGAAATGTCATTACCAAATATTTTTTTCCAAGTCTGTGGCTTCCTTTTTTACCCTATTGAAGAAGTTTTTGGATGTGCATAGAGATTTGATTCTTAGAAGATTTATCCTCCTCTGGTTGTAGGTTTTTAAGGATGCTGGGAAGATTTTTTATGTTGTGGATTAGAACTTCGAAAGTTCTTTCTAGCTTTTCTCTGATGAAGTTTATAGTCTTTGGTTTTAGTCCTAGGTCCTTGATCCACTTTGAGTCAGTTTTTGTGTATGGAGTGAGCTGTGGATCTTGCTTGACTTCTCTGAAGATAGTTTTACAATTTTTTCAACACCATTTGTTAAAAAGGCTGTCGTTTCCCCACTTTACTGATTTAATCTCCTTGTCAAAATCAGCTTACCATAGGTAGGTGGGCTGACTTCTGGATTCTTAATTCTATTCCACTGACCTATGTGTCTGTCCTTGCACTAGTACCACGTTGTCTTAACCACCACATCAGTGTAATAGGATTTGAAATCAAGGAGTGAGATGCCTCCTACCTTGTTTCTCTTTTTAAGGAGTGCTTTGCTTATTCAGGGCCTCTTACCTTTCCAAGTGAGAGGAGATTGCCTTTTCTATCTAGTTGAAGAATGAAATTGTTTTTGTATTTGGATTTCATTGAATGTGTAAATTGCTTTTGGTAGTATTGTGATTTTCACAATATTGAGTCTTCCTTTCTGTGAGCAAAGTGTATTCTTCTGTTTCTCCAGATCTCTTTTTTGAGTCTTGTAGTAATGTTTTGTAATTTTCTTTGAGTAGATCCTTTGAGCTTCTGCTTAGATTTACTCCCAACTGTTTAATCTTGTGATTAGCTATTGTGAAGGGTATTGTCTTTCTTAGCTCCACTTTTGTATTCTCTTTGTCACTGTAGAGAAATCTAGTTGATTTTTGTATGTTGATCTTGTATCCTGCTACTCTGCTGAATTGATCAACTATGTTCAGTAGTTTTCTTGCTGAGGCTTTAGGATTTTCTAAGTATACTATAATATAGTCTGCATATAGATATAATTTTAACTCCTCTTTGCCGACTTGGATACCTCTTATTTCCTTCTCTTGTCTTACTGCTATTGCTATTGCATTGCTAAGATTGGCAATACAATATTGAAAAGGAGAGGTGAGAGTGGATATCTTTGCCTAGTTCCTGCTCACAAAGGAAATACCTTTCTTCTCTCTGCATTGAGAATAATATTGGCTGTCTGGTTTGCTTATATACTTTTTACTATGTTTGAAGAATTTCTCCTCTAATCCTATTTTGTTGACTGTTTTAATCAGGAAAGGGTGTTGAATTTTGTCAAAGTCTTTTTTGCATCAATTGATAGGATCATATGGTTCTTGTTTGCTTTTTTAATATGATGAATTATATTTTTAGTATGATGAATAATATGATGTTTTCCTTATGCTGAAGCATCCTTGCATACCTGTTATTAATCCCACATAGTCATGGTGAATTATATTTTTATGTATTGTTAGGTTCTTTTGTCCAGGATTTTATTCAGGATTTTTGCATCTGTGTTCATGAGCGATCTTGGCATATACTTTTCTACTGTGGTGGTGTCTTTACCTGGCTTTGATATCAAGGATATGTTTGTTTCATAGAATGAGTGTGAGAAAATTCCATCTTTTTCTATTTTCTGAATTGATGACAATTCTTCTCTTAATGTTTGATAAGATTCACTTGTAAAACCATCTTGTCCAGGGTTTGTGGTTTTTTTTTGCTAGAAGTTGTTTTATTATCTTTTCAATTTCTTCTTTTGTAATGAGTCTGTTTAGGTGTTCAAGTTCGGTTTGTGTCAATATAGGTAGATTTTGAATTTCTAAGCATCCTGAAAAATCTATAAGCAGGAGAAAATAAAATAGATGAGTGAGCCCTTCTAAGAATCAAATCCCTATGCACATCCAAAATCTTCTCTAATAGGGTAAAATAAAGCCACAGACTGGGAAAGAATATTTGTTAATGGCATGTCTGATAAATAACTTATTTCTAGAATTTTTAGAATTCACAAGCACCACAAGATAAAGGTAACCAACCCTACCACAAAATGGGCCCAGGATATGAACAGACACTTCACCAAAGAAGATGTTCATATGGTGAACAAACACATGAAGGAATGTTCAAAATCCCTAGCTCTAAAATAGATGCAAATCAAAACTGTGAAATATCATCTCATCCCAGTAACAATAGAAAAATTCAACAAAGCAGAAAACAACATGTTGGCAAAATTGTGGGGAAACTAGAACCCTTGTTTACTGTTGGTGAGAGTGTAAAATGGTGCAACCAATATGGAAGACAGTATGGTGCTTTTTCAAAAATTTGGACATAGAAATACCATTTGACCCAACAATTTTACTGCTAAAATATACCCTAAAGAAACCAGAACTGCCCTCCAAGCAGATATATGCACACCAATGTTCATTGCTCTGCTGTTCACAATAGCAAAGAGATGGAAACAACTCATCAACAAACGGATGGATAGAGAAGCTGCGGTACATTCACACAGTGCAATACTACACTGCGTTGAAAAACAAGGAACTCATGAAATATTATTCAAAATGGGTGACCCTGGAGGACATCATGCTTAGTGAAATATCTCAGTCACAAAAGAACAACTACTGCTAATGCCACTGCTATAAAACAGGATTAACATCAGAGTTAAGGGGAAACTAAGAAAAGAGGGGATAAATAACCTACACTTCACTGAAATAGATGAGGGAAAGAACTGCTTAAGAGGACTATAGGATTAGGCATTATTTGCATGACAATAATCCAGAAAAGAGCTGTATAGTGAAGTAGGCTGAGGATTGTACAACAATGAAAGATTTTTTTTTTTCAAAGAGAAAAGAAAACTAGTGGGAGATGGGTAGGCAGAAAGGAATATGTGCAACAATGAATAAATAGAAATCCAATTCTCTATAAACTTTCATTAAAATCTCAATTTAAAAAATCAAAGAAAAGCACCAAAACAAATTAAAAAGTATATTACAATTGATCTATGCTTACTATTACCCAATCTTTTCAAGTCTCCGTTGGCTCTTTCCTAATTCCTTCACCTTAACCACAATTTTAATATTTAGATATAATTTATATTGAAGGCTGGATCATCTGCAGCAAGCATTTCAGCAAGAAAGGTTATGCCATTTGTGAACACAGGTTATTGAGTCTTTGTCCAATCTTGTTACCATTTCCTTTTATGTAAAGTCCTGTCTCTCGAATGATTTTGCTTAGCACACAGATTGAACAGGTCCAATGGAGAAAAGATATCGCCCTGCTGTTTTCTTAATTAAATTTCTGGGGTCCCAGTCTTCTCAGTGTTAGCCATAATATGTTATGATCCAGACAGTCAAATGCCTTTCCATTGTCAGTGAAAAAGACAAAAATATGAAAAAAAAATCCAACAGAATGTGGTCATTATTAAGCAACATCAATATAACACACAAAGAAAGTATCGCTAAAGATTATTCAAAGGTGACTGAAGAGCAAACTGCCAAAATTCTCACTTGATTCAGAAGAGGCCTTGCAATGAATGATATTGTTACTGAAGTCAGATGGATTCTGGTTGAAAGCAGTGAACAGCTGAAATGTGTTTATTGACTATACAAAAGGTATTGGACTATTTGGTTCATAACAAATGACAGATAACATTGGAAATAATGGATATTACAGAATGTTTAATTATAATGATGTGGAAATTATACCAAGAAGCAGGTATCCAAACAGAAAAAAGGATACTACATATTTTAAAATAAAAAAAGATGTGTGTCTGGGTTGTATTCTTTCTCTATATCTATTCATCCTGTATGTAAAGCACATAATTGGAGAAGCTAAAATATATGAATAATGTAGCACTAGGATTGGAGGAAGACTTATCAACAACCTATATAATGCAGATAGCACAACCTTTCTTGCAAAAAGTGAAGGGGGTTGAAGCATTTGCTGTTAAAAATAAAGGACTATAGACTTCAACATGAATTATGTTTCATTAACATCAAAACAAAAATCCTCACCCTTAGACCAAGAGATAGTACAATGGTAGACAAATGTTGATTAAAATATACGTGAAACCATGGATTTGATATATCATCTTTCTTATCAGAATTCAAGATATAATAACAATTACATAGTATGTATTTTGTTGTTTTTAATTTTAAGACTTATAGGTTCACATTACTCTCATTTCCTAACCCTCTTTTCTCTTGTGTGAACTCCATTTAGCCCAAATGTACCTTCTCTTACTTCATCCTCTTACTCATGAATGGTAAGCGCTATCTAAAATCTTTCTTTGGAAGGAAGAACGACGTCCACTTTTTTGGTTAGACAAATTTTGACACATGAATGTGAATCCAATTTTATTCAGAGAATATCTCTAGCACAGATGAGATGTGAAACATCCCTAAGCCTTTCCAACTTCCTAAATCTTCTTGTTTCAGCTTTTAATCACACTCAAAGATGTTGAATATGGTAAGATGCAAGTGTAAGAGACCTTCTTATTTCACCTTGCAGAATCACATTAGACCAAAGGCTTTCTCACAATTAATTTTCATCTTTGAGTTATGCTGTCATGAGAACTTTTAGCCAAATGGAAAAATGAGTCAGATTGACTTTATATGCTGTAAAATATCAACACTGAGGGTCTTAGAATCTTGAACATACTCCTAATATTTCTGTTCCTCAGGTTCTCTATTTTCAAACTAATTTCTACTCCATTTAAAATAAAGAATGTGACTAGATTTTATAATCTTGAAACTGTTTTGTTGTCGTTGAGTGTTTTATCTAGAAGTATTTTAGAAACTAGGGGCCATGAATTAATTCCAGCTCATCATGGTTTTATGTTTGTTGAAATAGAGTCAGAAGGATTTCATGACTACCTTTCAGAATCACCAAGATCACCAAGGTTTTCTTCTGTCTCTGAGTGAGTTCAAACAACAAGTGTTTAGGTTAGTAAGCAGTACTTAATTGTTGGCAAAAACTAGACAGCCTAACAAGTCAGACAGTTTAGATGCAAAGTTATATCCTTTGAAATCAGTGATTTATGTTGTTCTAGTCAACTTCTGACTCAGATTGTCCAACTCATTTGGCCAGTACCTAGTAGGTCAATATTTTTATGTTCCCTTTCTTTCTTAACAATATCCAGTTTTCCTACATTCATGATTCTCACATTCCATGTTCCAATCACTAGAGTCTGCTTAAAATTGTCCCTCTTCCTTTGTGTTTCCTTACTTGAGGGCTCAGCCACAGTTGCCATATCTGCTAGTGTAAGTATGTTCTATTATACATAGTATTTTTGAAGGCTTGATATTTCAGAAGTGGATGGCCAATCCTTCCTTCTTGTCTGTCTTAATTTGAATGCTCAAATTTAAAACATTATCTGTCAGACAAGCATTTTACAGAAAAGAGCACATGAAAGATATTTCCCAATTGTAGAAATAACCAATAGATTTGAAATCACTGGAACAGCACATCAACAGAGAACTGCCTGATGTGCAGGCTGGGTTTAGAAGAGGCCAAGATCCTAGGGATATTATAGCTAATGTTAGATGGATCTTGGCTGAAAGCAGAGAGTACCAAAAGAATGTTTACCTGTGCTTCATTGACTATGTAAAGGCATTTGACTGTGTGATTAACAATAAACTGTGGATACCTCTGAGAAGAATGGGACTCCCAGAACACTTGATTGTCCTAGTGTGAAACCTATACTTGGACCAGTAGGCAGTCAGAACAAAGCAAGGAAACCCTGCATGGTTCAAAATCTGGAACAGTGTACACCACAGATGTGTCCTATCTCCATACGTTTTCAATCTTTATGCAGAACAGATTATCCAGAGACTGGCTCTATAAAAAGAAACGTGGCATCAGGTTTGGAGGAAGATTCATCAACAATCTGCATTATGCAGATGACACAACCCTGCTTGCGGAAACTAAGGAGGACCTGAAATGCTTCCTGCAGAAGGTCAGGAATTACAGTCTTCAGCGTGGATTGAAGCTCAACATCAGGAAAAAGAGAGATTTTCACCACTGGGCCAATTTGTAGCATCATGATATGGTGAAGATATTGAGATTGTTAACAGCTTTAGTTTGCTTGGCTCCATAGTCAACACTCTTGATACTAGCAGCCAGGAAATTAAGACAAACTACATTTGAAAAGTTCGCTGTCAGAGACCTCTCCAAAATACTGGGAAGCAATGATGTCAGTGTCCAGTTCATAGTCTTCACAATTACATGCTATGCATCAGAGAGCTAGACAAGGACTAGGAGGGGATCTTTGAGCTTTGGTGCTGGAGAAGATAGAAAATTAAGTTTACCATAGACTGCTAGAAGAACAAGCAGGTTTGTCCTAGACAGAGTGAGACCAGGCTGCTCCTTGGAGACAAGGAGTCTGAAGCTTTGTCTGACATACTTTGGACATGGTGCAAGGAGGGACCAGTCCTTGGACAGGGACATCATGCTTGGGAGGGTGCAGGGACAGTAAAAGAGAGGAAGACTCTCGGTGAGATAGATTGATTCAGTGGCTGGGGAAATAAGGTTGGTGTGTCAGAGACAGTAAAATTGACACAGGGATAGAGCAGAGTTTAGAGCTGCTGTACATAGGGTCTCTATGAGTTGCGGGTGATTCAATAGCACATAACAACAGCAAGTCAACTTCTGAACCTCCATTTCACCATTTTTTTTCTACAGTGGGGATCATGGCTTGCAAGAATTAAGTGTTAACACATTTTAATGTTTGATTATTAGATATTTGCTGCTTTTTCCTTTTGGTATAGTAGAAAGTACATGATTAGTGCGACTTGAGGCCAATTACTTTGTGTTCTGAGTCTCGCTTGCTTCATTTTTTAAAAAAAGAATAATCTTAACATTTCTGATGACCTTACAGGAATTTTTGCACAAATGACAAAAGATGTGTGTGAGAAGACTCCATAAGCATAAAATGCATCTGATATCAATTTTTAATAGCAAAGAGAACATTTTTGGAATATATAAATTATAGGCTATATTGAACTAAAGTGCTGAACAAAACCAGAAAAGGTATTGTCCTACTTTATCCTCTCTGCTCCCCTGTGTGCCATGCCCTACTGTTGGCACACAATCAATGCTGATTGAGTAAGCATGTGGCACTATTGCCCAATTGTTACTTGGTGGCAGAGGTGGAAATTCCTCTTGATATAAGAAAAACATTCAAGATCACCTGTTATTCTTTTCTCTGCAATTATAATCACACCATTGGTAGGGTGACCAAAATAGAAAATGAAATCTTTTGAGTAAAGTGTTTTCTATGTGATTGGAGACCTTTGTTTTAGATTAGCTGACATCTATCTATTAAAACTTTGGAGAACATATCGTTTTCGAAGCCAGCTGGTATTATGCACTCTACATTTGCTTATCTTTTAATATCCTTTCTTCTTCAGTGGCTAAAACCATTTGAGTAAAAACAGATTCTTTGTTTTCCCAGAGTTTGGGTTTGTGACTTGAGCCCTATACGAATTCCAATGCAAATATTGTGATATCAAAACTATTTCTTTGGAAATGCCTTGGTGATTCTGAGGAGACTTTGACTCAATCTATTTGGAAGACTGTTTTAATGTTCAAGTTTTAGTGGTTCATCTTGTTTTTCATTCTACTTATAGTGGCCAGGGACATAGATCTCTATAGCTTTGCTTTTCTGAGGAGTTTTTGGAATAAAGAGCAAAATGAATATAGGACATGTATATCTGAGAACAGTCCTAAAGAACCCATTTAAAACAACAACAACACAACCTCAGACTCATTATGGAATCATAACTTGTGGCTCACTTTAGCCTATATTCCATACCTCTCCATACCTTTTCAACCTGTATTGAGAACAGATTATCTGTGAGTCTTGGCTCTATGAGAAGTGTGGCATCAGGATTGGCGGAAGATCTACTAACAATCTGTGTTATGCAGGTGACACAACCCTGCTTGCTGAAACTTAGGAGGACCTCATGCTCTTGCTGCAGAGAGTCAAAGACTGCAACATTCAGTATGGATTGAGGCTCAATGTCAAGAAGACAAAGATTCTCACCACTGGACCAATTGGCAGCATCATGATGGATGGGAAAGAGATTGAGATTGTTAACAACTTTAGTTTGCTTGGCTCCGTGGTCAACACTCTTGGCACCAGCAGCCAGGAAATAAAAAAACGTATTACAATGGGAAAGTCTGCTGTTAGGGACCTCTCCAAAGTATTGAAGAGCAATGGTGTCGCTCTGGAGACTAGGGTGCATCTCCTACAGGCCATGGTCTTTGCAATCGCTTGTTATGCATCAGAAAGTTGGACAATGACTAGGGAGGATAGATGGAGAATTGATGCCTTTGAGCCTGGTTCTGGAGAATAGTATTGAATGTACTATGGACTGCCAAGAAAACAAACAGATTCATCCTGGAGAGGGTAAACCTGGCAGCTCCTTGGAGGCAAGGATTTTGGGGCTTCGTCTGACATACTTTGGACATGTTGTAAGGAGGGACAGGTCCTTGGAGAGGGACATCATGCTTGGGAGGGTGGAGGGACAGCACAGGAGGGGAAGACCCTCTATGAGGTGGATTGATTCAGTGACTGGGGTAATCGGGATGGGTGTGTCAGAGACAGTGCGATTGGCACAGGATAGAGCAGAGTTTAGGGCTGTTGTACATTGAGTCACAAGCGAACAACAACAACAACATGTTAAACTGGACGAACTTTGTTAGACTTTCTTTTCTGGTTTCTTCCCCCTTTCCCCTTATTAAATAGGTGGTATTAATTTTTGTTTTCCTCCTTAAATGAAACTTATGTACTACTAACACTTTCCCACCAGTCTGTGTAATTCTTGATTTTGCTACGTATCGGGGGCTGTATTTAGCCACTTTTCCTAATCTTCAGTGGTAACTTTTCTGACTCACCACCACCTGATCTTTGCAGCTGCATCTTCCAACCCCAGTCAAGAAGTTTCTTGTGGTGATGAAATCATATCTTTTAGCAGATTTTCATTCCCGGGTCAGATTTTCATTCTTTTTCCACACAAACCTTGAAGTACTTTCCCTCTGGGGAACAATCCCCAGCACTGACCCTCAGTGTGTTTCTGAGATTTTAAATTGCAAGGACATAAAGATAGGGACAGATGGCCCATCTTTCTCCCATGGAGCTGCTGAGGAATTCAAACTGCCTTTCAGTTAGGAATGCAACTCCCTACAGAAAAGCAGAAGATCAGTTTTTCCCAAATGATACTATCTTTATTTTTTTTTTTTTAATTTGCCTTGTAGTGGGGAAAGTCCTATCACAGGTAAAACTGTCAATATAGATACCAATTATAGGGAGCTGTGGTGGCCCAGTGCTAAGAAATTACCCTGCATTCCGAAAGGTTTGTTATTTGTATCTGCCAACTGCTTGAAGGGAGGATAAACAAGAATCTCTTCTTATGTGATTTATTGCCTCTGAGAACCCACTGGATGGTCAGCTATGAGTGGGTTCTGACTTCATGGCACCCAACAGCAATTGCTCCTGAAAGTTTTCTCAACAGTCATCTCATCCCCTCACTCATCTTTTTGAACAGAAATATAGTTATAATTTATATTACCTTTTATTCTGCCACTACACAGTGGATTTGGAGTCTTTATGTGGTCTTTTTTCCTTTCCTTCCCTTCTACTTGAGTGTGGCCTCTCTTTCTTTTTTTCTCTCCTTGGTATCCTATCTGTTCTGCTACCCCTCTCAGTTCCTGCTCTCCTCTCTCTTCCTCTTCTGATATGGAATGAGAATTCTAGTCCCTACATTTGAGAACACTGCTGTCCTATTGTTCCGGTGTGTACAGTAGAGGTGAAAAGTTGTGTCAGTCCCATAGAAAACTAGTGTGTACACCTCTTGAATGTGCGTATGCTTTACTTTGATATATAACATATCAAATGATGGCTTCATTAAAGCCACAGCAGATTTCTTTTTCTAAGTTGTTTCACAACAGGTTACACAGATTCTTATTTCCTTCACTAAAGCACAATGCAGAATTCATTTAGCTACTTTATTCTCTCTTGGACTTAAATGGAACTGCTTATCAAAAATAATTTACTTCATTCTTCTGAAAACACAGTTGTAGCTGCTGTAGACACAAAAGGTAAAAGGATATGATTTCTAAGAGAGTTTATATTTTAATGCAGAGAGAGATATAAAATATATCGCCTCGGAATTATGATTTCATTATAATTCTAAGAAGTATTCTGAGGGAAACACAAAAAGGAATTCTAACCTGGTTTGATTAGAATCATAATTTTTTACCCTCTTTGGGCCAAGTACTTTTCCTTTCTTAAGTACCATTTTCTTGAGCTTCCATCACACATCTATTCTAAATTATAGTTAAGTAGATTCTAAATTCAATTGAGAATAAGTGTGGAATGGAAGTTCAAGAAAATGCTACTTACAATGAGTCGAAGAAGATTGTTGTTTATTGCCTTCGAGTCAAGCACAACTCATAGCAACCCTATGAAAAAAAAGGCTTGAAGCCTTTCTATAACAATCAACATTTATCAAAGTTCATAGAGCTTCCGGAGGCATGTTGTTTAGGAAGTGGATGCCACTCCTGCTTCCAAACCTGTCTTAAACTGGGAGCTCCACCAAAACACTGTCCACCATAGGTAACGTTATGGCATTTGACACTTGTTTAGAAGACATAGGTAAGAATCCCATGGATCGCCTTCAGAAAAAAATTTTTGCTTGAGACCTTACAGAGGAAAGATCCTGGCCACAGATTCTACTTAGTTCTGTGACTTACTCTCTCTGTTTACATTGCTGACACAGTGTGATAATTTCAAGGTCCGAACAGGTCTAGATTTGGAATGGAGTGGTCAAGGGGAAAAGTTTGTGCCATGAGGAAAAGCTGGGGAAGGAGGCAGAGAAAGGAAAATGGCTTAGTAAAGTCTATTACATACAACACTATCAATGGCAAACTAATGAAAAAGGGCCATCCAAGGGTTTCTGGGTTTCTGGGAGAAAGACTGGCAGTTTGTGCCATTGAAATTCCTATGCCTCTCCTTATCCTACATGACAATTAGGAAAGATTGGTGAATGGAAAATAAAGAGAGTCTACAGATTTATGTTCCTACGGATTTTGTCCTTTGTGAACTCAAAGAGGCAGGAGTCCAAAAACTGTTGTTTTTGAAAAGAAAAACAATATGTATTTAAAAATAAAAAGATAAACTATCAGAGCAGCTGGAGAGAAAGTTTGAGTTTCTATGGAAACCTCTCCTAAATGTCTCCCTCAGGCAATGGAGCCAACATGTGAAATGCCAGAATGGAATAGATGATAAACTGATAGGATCCTAATCAGGCTGATACACTGAGTGTGACACCAGTAGCTGGATGGGGAGGACTTTGAGTGGGACCTGAGATTCCTTACTTGACATTATTTTTCTATAGAGAACTAGTTGAAGGAGTTGGGGATGTGGGAAACACAATAAATTTTCTGGGTTTTGATTTTGCTTTGGTTTTGTTGTGGTTTTTTTTCCCCACTCATATACATTATGTTTTATACAATTTTCATTTACATTGCATTTCAAACATTCATATACATGGTATTTTAGGTAATTAATTACTGTTGATGGGAAAGTCTGCTGTTAGGGACCTCTCCAAAGTACTGAAGAGCAACGGTGTCTCTCTGGAAACTAAGGCATGTCTGATACATGCCATGGTCTTTGCAATCATTTGTTATGCGTCAGAGAGTTGAACAATGACTAGGGAGGATAGAAGGAGAATTGATACCTCTCAGCTGTGGTGCTGGAGAAGCGTATTGAATGTACTATGGACTGTCAAGAAAACAGATTCAGCCTGGAGAGGGTTAAACCTGGCAGCTCCTTGGAGGCAAGGATTCTGAGGCTTTTTCTGACATACTTTAGACATATTGTAAGGAGGGACAAGTCCTTAGAGAGGGACATCATGCTTGGGAGGGTGGAGGGACAGTGCAGGAGGGGAAGGCCCTCTATGAGGTGGATTGATTCAGTGACTGGGGTAATTGGGATGGGAGTATTGGAGACAGTGTGATTGGCACAGGACAGAGCAGAATTTAAGGCTGTTGTACATAGGGTCACTATGAGTCGCAAGCACCTCGATGGCATAACAACAATAATTACTATTGATCTATGAGAGTTGACTGTGTGGATCATAACAAGTTGTGGCTGAGATTGAGTAGAATGGAAATCCCAGAGCACTTAATTGTGCTCATGCAGAACATATACCTGGAGCATGAGACTGTTGTGTGAATTGGAGCAGGGGAGCAGTGCATGATTTAGAATTGGGGAGGGAGTGCTCCAGGATTGTATTCTCTCTCCATACCTATTCAGTCTATATGCTAAGCAAATTTTCTGAAAAGCTAGACTTTATGAGGCTGAGAGTGGCATCAGGTTTGAAGCGAGACTTATCCATAACTTCTATTAAGCAGATGATATAACTTGATTATTGAAACACTTGTTGCGAAATATCAAGGAATGTGGCCTTCAGTATGGGTTACAGCTCAATGTTAAGAAGGGAAAGATTCTTACCATTGGACTGATAGGCAGCATCACGATGGATGCAAAGGAGATTGAAACTGTCAAGAGCTTCATTTTACTTGGATTCACAATTAACATCCTTGGTACAAGCAGTCAAGAAATAAGGAGATGCACTGCACTGAGAAAATCTACAGGTAGGGACCTCTCCCTCAAATTTTTGAGGAGTAGAAGGGGCTAGTCCATGTAAAGAGACATCATCCATGGAAAGATGGAAGAATACCATAAGAGAGGAAGACCCTCAATGAGATGGACTGATTCGGTGACTGGGGTAATGGAATAGGTGTGTCAGAGACAATAAGGTTGGCTCAGGAGAGTGCAGAGTTCAAAGCTGTTGTACACAGAATTCTTATGAGTCACAAGCAACTCGATGGCACATAACAAGAACAATAAAAAACAACAAGATGAGAATGAACATGCATCTGATTCAGGCCACAGTCTTTCCAATTACTTGCTACACATCTGAGAGCTGGACAATAAGTAAGGATGACCATAAAAGAATTGATGCTTTAGAGCTGTGATGTTGGAAAAGAGCACTGAACGTCCCATGAACAGCCAAGAGAACAAATAGATAAGTCTTGGAGAGGATGCAGCCAGAGTGCTCTTTGGAGGCAAGAATTATGAGGCTTCACCTCACATACTTTGGACATGTTGCTAGAAGGTACTATTCCTTAGAGAAGGATGTAATGCTGGAAATGGTGGAGGGTTAATGAAGAAGACGAAGACCCTCAACCAGGTGGGTTGACACTGTGACTGCTGCAATAGTCTCTTGTGTATCAAAAAATTTAAGGATGGTGCAGGATAGATCAGGGTTCAGATCTTTTGCTCATAGGGTCGTTATGAGTCATACTCAACTGTAAGGCACCTCACAACGACACAATGCCTATTGGTCACTCCCTCATCCACCCACTAACCTCTGCTCTCCTGGTAATTTCTACCCTTTAACTTTTTTAATTGTCTTTCAGCTAGTGGTTGAAAGTTTGTGTCACCAGGGACTCCTGGTGTGGGCACAAGCACTTAACATTAGATAATGTTACACCGCACTGAATAATTAAATGATATAACTTTTTTTAATCACATAAACTTTATGTAAAGTTTCTTAATAAAAAATATATTAAAAACACCATTGACAAGTTCCAGTTACCTATTTGTATTAGGTTCTAAAGTTGTTGGTAGGTGCTATCGAGTCTAGGACTAGTTATCATAACCTTATGAATAACCATTCTGAAATATGCACTATGCTGCGACATCTCCATCACCTCTGAGACCATAGAACCCATTGCTGATGTCACAGTGTCAATAGGTATTCGACATTCATTATTAACTTCAAAACAACCTCTGATCCTAAGCCTTATTTTTAAGTGCTAGGAGATGACTATGTACAATAGATAAAAACTCTATCTTGTATCGTTCTCACACTCTAGTTGTTGAAGTCACTGTGTTAGCCCATCTACTTGAGTGTCTTTCTCTCCTTGCTGACTCCCTACTTTGCCAAGCACAATGCCCTTTTCTAGAGACTGGACTTTTCTCATAAGACACCCAAAGTATGTGCAATCAAGCCTCACCAGCTGTACCTCTAAGAAGCACTCTGTCCTTATTAAAAAATATCAGTTCTTCTTTGGCCTTTTTTTTTTATTGTTCAACATTCACAGGTGTATGAGACAATTGAAAATACCAGTACCTATAAGAGCAAAGGTAGTCCTCAAGGTGACATCATTTTTTTCCCCTAAAACTTAAACAAAGATTTTTCCCCAGCCGGTTTACCATATGAAGTATATTGTTTGATAAAGATGTTAATTGTGAATCCATGTAGAGTGATATTATACACAATTTCAATCCTTTCTTTATAATAATGTTTCTTATTTGTATAGTTGTAAAAATTTTTGCTTTCTTTATGCTGAGAAAATCCTAAGCTAATTTTATAATCTCAATTCTATGAGTAAAGAAAATATCAAGAAGCTAGATTTATGGGGAAGGACTTGGAAAAATTTGAGAAAGACATTTAACCCTAGGAATAAAAAAATATTTTCTATAAGATACAGGTTATGGAAAAAATGGTTGACATTTGTGAAACAGAAATTATATTTTGTGAAAAAGATTGGCATGATGTATTAAGATCATCATGCTAGGTAAGTGGAATATTTCACGGGAAATTTCTAAAGACTTATGGGTAAACACAGATGTTCTCAGACACTGTTGGGTTTTCTGGGTTCCTACAGTTTCAGATACATTGTTATTGGCCAATTTGAAATACAAAAGTATGTGCTCTATTAAGTTATAAATTACAAATTAAGGAAATATTTTATTGTATTCATAGAAAACAAGAAAGAATAAAGATTCATCCTGCAGTACAGTGCTATGAGTGGCAGGATTTTATCCATACTCATGCAAGGGTGACTTGAAAATACACTATTCCTATAAAATACATGACCACTAAGCCAGAGATGGACAAACTGAGGGCTTCAACCAAATTTTGAAATCTGAAGTAGATTAAATATGCAATCAAAATGCACTAACAAAAATTGGGGACTGGAATGTAAAAGTTGGAAACAAAGAAGAAAGACGGCTGGTTATAAAATATGAACTTGGTGACAGAAATAAGAGTGGAGATTAGTGATAGAATTTTGGACAATCAACGATATATTCCTTGCAAGTATCTTGTTTAAAAACATAAAAAGTGACTATCACATAAGCCTTACCTGATGGACTACACAGGAATCAAACTGAATAGATTTATAGAAAGAGATGTTTAAAAAGCTCAATATAAGCTGCAAAAAAAAGACTAGGACTTGACTGTGGAACAAATCATTAATTACTCATATGCCAGTTCAAAGCTGTAGAAAATTTTTACAAGTCCACAGAAACCAAAATAAAACCTCGAGTCTATTTTTCTTGCATTTAAAAATCAGTTTAAGAACAGATTTGGTCCATTTAACACTAATGATCTATTGTTAGTTTGATATGTAAGGTGACATAAAAGAAATAAAAAGTTCATTACGAATACAGAGAAGAAGGTAAAAACCAAAATGTAGAGGCCAAAACAAAGGGGGAAAAAATCCCAAAGTAAATGAGCTGAAGATTTCAAAGGGCAGCTCAAGAGGACAAAGCAAGGTATTAGAATGTGCAAAGAGTTGGAGCTAGAAAGTGAAAATAGAAGAGTACATTCAGCATTTCTCAAGTTGAAAGGAATAAATAACAAATTCAACCTTGAGCCTTGAAATACTGAAGGATTCTTTGGGAAAGGTCTTGAAAGATATAGAAAGCATTGAACAAGATGGAAAGAACAAAGAATGCTACTGTACCCAAAAGAATTGGTTGACACTGAAACATTTCAGGGAGCATCATATGATCAAGAAACAATGGTAATGAAGGAAGAAGTTCAAGTAGCACTAAAGACTGATAAAAAATAAGGCCCCAGGAATTGATGGAATACCAATTGACATGTTTAAAAATATGGATGCAGGTCTGGACATGCTCACCAGTTTATGATAAGAACTTAGGAAGACAAACTGACTGGGAAATATCCATATTTATTTCCATTCCTATGAAAGGTGATTGCAACAGAATATGAAAATTATGAACAATATCATTAATATCACATGGAATTAAAATCTTGCTAAAGAGTATTTTAAAAATGGTTGGAATCCTATGTCAATAAGGAACTGTCAGAAATACAAGCTGGATTCAAAGAGGCCAAGGAGCAAGGAATACCCTTGCTGACTTCAGATGATTCTTAGCTGAAAACAGAGAATACTAACAAGGTGTTTGCTTGTGTTTTACTGACTATGAAAAGATAACTGACTATGTGCATCATAACAAGTTATGGCATACATTGAGATGGTTTCCAATGAGAAGATTTTACACTTAGAATTCCAGAACACTTAATTGTGCTCATGAAAATTCTACACCTAGACAAAGACATTGTTGTCTGAAAAGAACAAAGGAATACTAGAAAAGTGTCTATCAGGGCTGTACTCTCTCCACATCCATTAAATCCTGTTTGCTGAACAAGCTATTGACACACTATATACATGAAAAAAGCATAGAATCAGCAATGGAGGAGGGTTCATCAACTACTTGTATTATGAAGATAATATTTGCTTACTGAAAGAGAAGACATGAAACATTTGCACAGGTGATCAAAGAGTATAACCTCCAAAGTAGATTACATCTCAATATAGAAAAGTCAAGCCTTCACCACTGGACCAATACAGAACATCATAATAGAAAGAGTAAAGATTGAAGTTGTCAGCAATTTCATCTTACTTGTATTTACAATCAACCCCATGGTACGAGCAGTCAAGAAATCATAATGTGTTGCATTGGGAAAAATCTACTGACAATGGCTGCTCTAAAATGCTCAAGAGCAAGAGGTGAGTTTAAGGTGGGTCTGATCCAAACCATGCTCTTTTCAGTTATTTCTATTTATCTGAAAGTTGGACAATGAATGACAGAGAAAAAAATTAATGCCGTAGTTGTGGTGTTGGAGAAGAGCACTGAATATCCCTAAACAGACAAAAGAACCAAGTCTATCTTGGAGGAAGTACAACTATATGTTCTTTAGAGCCAAGCCTGGAGAAACTTTGTCTCACATTTTTTGGCATGTGGTAGAGATAAATTAGTCTTTAGAAAATAAGATCTTTCTAGGAAAGGAGGACAGTCAAAGAAAGAGGGGAAGGTCTTCAATAAGATGGAATGATGATTATAAGAATGTGCTGGTGCACATCAGAGATATTGAGGATAGCACAAGCTAAGTTAATGTTCAGATCTGTTATTCTTATAATCCCTCTGTTTACAGTCAACTCAGGGATACCAAACAACAGCAATTCTGGAAATGCTTTACTAGTGTTGTGATTAAAGCATTCTGCTGTCAAACCTAAACATAGCAGATTAAGTGCACCAGTTACTCTATAGAAGAAAGATGACACAGCATGTTTACGTAAAGATTCACAGTCTTAGGAAACCCAACAGGGTAATTCTATTCTATCCTACAGGATTTCTGTAAATTGAAATCAATTTTATGGTAATGAATTTAGTATTTTTTAGTTTGAGGACATCAGGAATGTGGTTAGAATGAGACACTTTGGGGAGAATAAGGTCAACTGGGTAAGATTGGAGCAGATGCCATAAGATCCTTGAACTCTAAGTTAAGTAGTTTAAATTTAATCCAAAGAACTCATTGTCTATTGGAAGATTTTCAATCATGTTCTTTTACCCTACTCTTTTATTTATTTTACATGAAATATTTGACATATTTCAGAGAGAAATCATAAACACCCATCTCACTTTTCACAGTGAAGTATTAATTAAGCTCATTCTATGAGAGGCTCCTTATGTTCGAAAGGTGGTTGCCTGTCAAGGCCACATGCAGTGCTAGTTCTCGAACTCAAAATATAGAGTCTTGTTGTGACATTTTTTTTTTGTGGGCAGTTTTTTATATTAAGAAATTCTTTATATAGATATGAAATCTTACTTTGTAACTTTCTGGTTTGCAGTTTTAAGCTAAGGAGAAAAATTATGAATTCTTTGCGTGAAATATATTTAGATGAGAAGTTTTTCAAGAAATGAAAATATATTCCATGTTTCTCTCCCCAGTCCTTCACAGTCCATTGAATTTAATAAGTAATTTTAGAAGGAAAAATATACTTATTATATTGTCTTTTCTATAAATAATGATCAGAGTCAATATGCACTTTTCCTTTAAACTAATGAATCATACTGTTCCATGCTTATGTTTGTGATATTGAGCAAGTCACATAGCCTTTGAGGCACTATTCACATTCATTCATTTATTCTTTCTGTCTCTTTCCTCTGTCCCACCATTAACATTGTTAATAATACCTTTCAGCCTATCTCTTGAATACTTTGTAGACTCAAATGATATAATTGATGTGAAAATACCATATAAACCACAAAGCATCACACAAATTGAAACGATAATCTTTCATTTATGACTAGCTGGAACTGTATTAGTTATGTCTTTCCCTAGAATTATTCTCCAATGCATACAATATCAGTCCTTTCTCTGTCCTTTTAGTCATGCATGAATTTAACTTTGCACCTAATCAGTTTCACATGCCGTGCTCCACTGTTCGAGAGGAGAAGGCCCAATTATCCACCACACTACTTTCTGATTTAATTTAGTTAATTACCTCTATGGGAGATGGGGAAGTAAATCCAGTGAAATGTGTATATATGTATGCATAAATTTATATTTAATATGCAGATGACACAACCTTGCTTGCTGAAACTGAGGAGGACCTTAAGTACTTGCTGCAGAAGGTCAAAGACTGCAGCCTTCAATATGTATTGAAGCTCAACACGATGAAAAAAAAAAATTTCAATACTGGGCTGAAATTGAAATTGAGATCGTTAACAGCTTCCCTTTACTTGGCTCCACAATCAACACTCTTGGTATCAGCATCCAGGAAACCAAAAGACAAATTGCACGGGAGAAAGACTGCTTTAAAAGATATCTCCAGAGTACTGAAGAGCAAAAATATCAGTCTGCAGACTAAGGTATGCCTGGTCCAGGCCAGGCCATAGTCTTTGCTATCACGTCTTAATCAGAAGGCTAGACAAAGGAATGATAGCAGAATTGATGCCTTTGAGCTATGGTTGCTGGGGAAGAGTATTGAACTGATTGTTAGGAGAATAAACAGGTTTGTCCTGGAAAGGGTGAAATGAGGCTGCTCCTTCGAGGCAAGGATTCTGAAGCTTTGTCTGATACACTTTATGCATATTGCCAGGAGGGACCAGACTTTGGAGAAGGACATCATGCTTAACAGGGTGGAAAGACAGCTCAGGAGAGGAAGACTGTCTATGAGATGGATTGACTCAGTGACTAGGGTAATGAGGGTAGGTGTGTCAGTGAGGTTGGTACGGGAAAGGGCAGGGTTCGGAGCTGTTGTACATAGGGTCATTATGAATTGCAAATGACTCTTTGGCACGTAACAGCAACAGCATCAATATAAGTTATCTCTCCCTTTCTTTCTAACACTTCCATGGATTTGAACCTAACTTAGAGCTGACGCTACAGAGGGTTTGGAAGGACTGTAAATATTTCTGGAGAATATTTCCCATCTTTCCTTCTAGGAGCACCTGATGCATTCCAACCACATGAGAGGTGTGTCCACTTCTTATAGGCTATACCACCAAAACTCCTTTACACATGTATATGTATAGAAAAATATATTTATTTCAAATAAATGACTGTGGTAGGGTAAAAAACAATGTGGATTGGTTAAGTCCAAATCCATATATCAGACATTCCTATAAGGCTTCTCCTGTCTCACCTCTTTGCATGAGTTGGTGAACCCAAAATCTATGCTTCAGTGAGCAGAAGTAATGTGACTCAGATCCCAAGAATCAAAAGTCAGACTGTAAGAAAAGTGCAGGATAGAAAGAGGATGGGTTTTACTAGAACATTTATTTATATACTGAAAGTAGACTCCACCCACAAGGAATCTTCTCTTCAAAAGATTGACAGTTTAATATCAGGGATCAAAACGGAAGATGATTATACAGTGTCTGCCAAAGCACTGAGACACACAGTCTAGCCACCTTGACAAATAGCATTGTTGTTGTTGTTATGTGCCGTCGAGTTGCTTGAGACTCATAGCAACCCTATGTATAACATCCCTAAACTCTGCTCTGTCCTGTGCCAATCGCACCATCTCCGATACACCCACCCCGATTACCCCAATCACTGAATCAATCCACCTCATAGGGAATCTTCCCCTCCTGCGCTGTCCCTCCACCCTCCCAAGCATGATGTCCCTCTCCAAGGATCTGTCTCTCCTTACAACATGTCCAAAGTATGTTAGACGGAGCCTCAGCTCCAAGGATCAGCCCAGTTTGACCCTTTCCAGGATGAATCTGTTTTCCTAGCAGGCCATGGTACCCTCAATACTCTTCTCTAGCACCACAGCTCAAAGGCATCAATTCTCCTTCTATCCTCCTGAGTCACTGTCTTCATAATAATTAAAACTTTGAATGAACTTTAAAACACACACACACACACACACACACACACACACACACACACCCACACACACCCCGCATGAGCATCCATATTGCTATATGTGCCATCAAGTGGCACCTGAGTCATAGCTGATCCTTCAGCAGATTTTTGTTGTTGTTCTGTGCCATTGAATTGACTACAACTTATAGTGACTATGTACAATAGCTCTGAACCTTGCTTTATCCTGAGAACACCTTCACTCTCTCTGACACACCTACCTTCGTTATACCAGTTACAACGTCAATCTATCTCATTCAGGGTCTTCCTCCCCTGCGTTGTCCTTCCAGCCTTTCAAGCATGATGTCCTTCTCCAAGGACTGGTCCCTCCTGTGAACATGCCCAAAGTATATAAATGGAGCCTCAAAAGCCTCCAAAGAGAAATTCGGTTTCACCCTCTCTAGGACATACCTGTCTGTTCTCTTGGCAATCCGTGGTATGTTTAATACTCTTCTCAAGCACCACAACTTAAAAACATCAATTCTTCTATCATCTTCGGTCATTGTCCAGCTCTCTGAAGCATTACAAGTAATCACAAAGACCAAGGTCTGGATCAGGTGCACCCTAGTCTCCAGACTGATATTGTTGTTCTTCAGTACTCTGGAGATGTCCCTGGCAGCAGACTTTCCCCAACAACCTCAAGTTCTCCATCTACCATGGTGCTGCCAATTGACCCAGTGGGGAGAATCTTTGTTTTCTTGAGGTTGAACTTCATATTGAAGACTACTGGTCTTCCTCAGTTTTGGCAAGCAAGTTGTGTCATGTGCATAGTGCAGGTTTTTCATGAGTCTTCCTCCAACACTGATGCCACATTTCTCCTTAAAAGTCCTGCCTCCCTAATAATTTGTTCTGCATATAAATTGAAAAGATATGGAGACAGTATGCATCCCTGATGAACCCCTTTCCTGATGTTGAACCACGTAATGTTCTCTTGCTCTGTTCTGATGACTGTCTCCTGGGCTAACTATAGGTTTCACAGGACCACAATTAGGTATTCTGGGATCCTCACTTGTCTCAAGATTTGACATAATTTGTTGTGATCCACATAGTCTAATGTTTTTGCATAGTCAATGAAACACAGATCTAAATTCCTATGGAACTGTTTTCAGTCACGGTCCAGCAGGTTTTTAGAGGCAGTTAATCTCATAGGAGGAGATTGTGCATCCTTCTTCCATGAAGCAATTGATGGATTCGAACCGTATTCCTTTGGAATTATAGTTCAGCTTTTTACTTCTAGGTCTCCAGTTTCTCCATGTTGTAAGTTTATCTTTTAAAAGTTGAAGTATCTGGAAGTAATGTGTTTTATTCCCATATTGACTCAATTAGCCTGAGCTGACTCCATACAGATGGGAACTGCATTCTCCAGGTTTCCAGACTCTCTATTATATCCAATTATTTTACCCAGAAATGAAGATGTGTTGTTAATTTATATCTGCCTCCCAATTTGCAGTTTTCTCTACTGTGAAGAAGTAATTTTCTAACAAAAATGCAAAAGTAAAAGATAATCAAGGGAGATAGTTATGTTTGAAAAGAGAGAGATAGAGAGATTAGAGAGAGAGAGAGGAGAGAGA
Organism: Elephantulus edwardii; assembly: GCF_000299155.1. Taxonomy (NCBI): domain Eukaryota; kingdom Metazoa; phylum Chordata; class Mammalia; order Macroscelidea; family Macroscelididae; genus Elephantulus; species Elephantulus edwardii. Next base: position 6,559,699 of record NW_006399899.1, read on the forward strand.
GAGAGAATGAACACAGTTCCTTTTGGAAGTGAAGAATGTTCCTATGAATTTAAACTTCCAAGAAAAATACATCTTGTTTTCATCACACCTGCTCATGTTTTCTACGTATACCATTTACCTGCCTCCTAGAGGTGTTTGAGTTTATCCCCAAAAAATAATTCATGCATAGATACTCATTTTCTGGGGCTGAGAATGTATCTGGTCCACTATATTTACATTTTATATTTGCCCAGAACATTGCCCTTTTAAATGTGTCATGCTTCATTGCCTCAATATTCCTTCCTGAGGGATCTGTCTTTCACAATCATCAAGCTCTGGGGTACTTATTCCACATCACTGCATCCCTGCCTTTGCCAGATTGTATGTAGAACTCTATCCTCTTCGAATATGGATAGATAAGAGGTTTTTCTATCTTTTCCTTCCTATGTGACTCAAAAGCTATTCCATTGCCTGGGAGCCTCCTCTTTGTGAACTCTATAGATCCTCCTTTAGGCTTCTAGCATTTCTTTATGGGATTGCTTTGAGCTATAGTCAAGTTGATGGCACCTAATAACAACATCCTAAATTATTCATCTTTGTTTTTTTAGAGTTAAGCAGTGGTGGGTGAACAAAGCACACCTCATAAAAATAAATCTTTGTTTAGAACTTCTTAGTTTAAAATTCTTAAAAAAATAGCAAACTACTAGATAGATAACAGCAGCAGTGATTTTGTGTGAATTGATAAATTGAGTGCTGTGAATGCTTTCTTCTTAAAATTAATTTTCCTCTTTTTAAAAATTTTCTGTTAAATGACACACATACTTTCCTAATTTAACCAAAAGGGATTAAAAAATTAAAGACATTACCAATAATATAATTTGAATTTTATTTAAAAATGATTTTAGGTTGGTGTATATATAGGGGATTGTTATTGTGTACTGTCTAGTCAGAACAAGCCCAAAAGTGACCCTAAGGGCAAGGTTTCAGAGACAGTTAATCACATGGAAGGAAACTGCCCATCCTTCTCCCTCGGACCAGATGGTAGATAAGAACTGCATGCTTTTGGTATTGAAGCACAGCTTCTTACCATTAGATTATCAAATAATAGAGTGTTTTTAAATAATTGTGCCACGAAGGAAAATCCTTTTATTGTGTTTGGTGTTCTAACTCTGGTTGGTGCTTCCTGATGGTTGTGTGGCAACAGACTTTAATGTGGAGGCATTGAACTGTGTGGATCGTAACAAATTGTCACGACATTCAGAAGAATAGAAATTCCAGAACACTTATACAGAATGATTTGGGCAAAATATTAAATGATCCAGGAAGCATTAAAAGAAAATGGAAAGTGTATACAGAGTCACTGTACCAAAAGGAATTGGTTAACACAGAAGAATTTCATGAAACAACATATGAACTAGATCCTATGGTAATGAAGGAAAAAGTTCAAGCTGCTCTGAAAAAAATATGGCAAAAAACAAAGCCCCAGGAATTGATGGCATAGCTATTGACATATTTCAGCAAATAAACGCTGCTCTGGATGTGCTCACCAAGTTGTGCCAAGAAATCAGGAGGACAACCACCTGGCCTACTGGCTGGAAGAGATCTATATTTGTTCCCATTCTAAAGAAAGCTGACCCAACAGAATGAGGAAATTATCAAACAATACCATTAATATCACATGCAAGCAAGTTTCTGCTGAAAACTGCCTGATGTACAGGGTTTAGGAGAGGCCATGGCATTAGGGAAATTATATCTAATGTTAGATGGATCTTGGATGAAAGCAGGGAGAACCAGAGTAATGTCTATCTATGTTTCATTGACTTTACAAAGGCATTTGACTGTGTGCATCACAAAAAACCTGTGGCTGACTCTGAGAAGAATAGGAATCCCAGAACACTTGATTATGCTTGTGCAAAGCCTATACTTGGACTAGGAGGCAGTCACCACAATAGAGCAAGAAAACACTACATGGTTCAAAATAGGGAAGGTTGTACACCAGGGAGGTCTCCTATCTCCATACTTTTTCAATCTGTATGCAGAACAGATCATCCAGGAGGCTGGACTCTATGAGGAGGAGTGTGGCATTAGGACTGGAGGAAGACTCATCAGCAACTTGCATTATGCAGATGACACAATCCTGCTTGCTCCAACTGAGGTGGACCTGAAGCGCTTAATGCAAAAGGTCAAGGACTACAGCCTTCAATATGGTTTGAAGCTCAACATCAAAAAACAGAGATTCTCACCACGGGGCCAACTGGCAGTATCATGATAGATGGTGAAGAGATTGAGATTGTTAACAGCTTTTGTTTGCTTGGCTCCATAATCAACAGTCTTGGTACCAGCAGTCAGGAAATCAAAAGATGAAATACATCAGAAAAGTCAGCTCTCAGGGACCTCTGCAGAGAACTGAAGAGCAATGATGACTGTCTGGAGAGTAAGGTCAGCTTGATCCCAAGCCATAATCTTAACAATTGCAAGCGTAATACTTGCAATGCATCAGAAAGCTGAACAAAGACTAGAGATGATAGAAAGAGAATTGATGCCGTTGAGCTGTGGTGCTGGAGAGAGCATTGAATATACCATGGACTGCCAGGAGAACAAACAGGTCATC
>NW_006399899.1:6563208-6564616 GCF_000299155.1 Elephantulus edwardii
AGCTGTGCCACAGGAGAAAGATAGGATTTACAGCTTAATGGAAGGTCATTCATTTTAAGTCAGAATTGACGTGAAGGCAATGTATAGGCTTATACAAATTATACAAATAGGGTTTTGACCCATTTGTTGAATCATTACTTTATACATTGCTATTTTGTTGTTGTTTAGATGTTTTGCACATTAAAATATTCAAACCTAAATTCATTGCTTTTGAATCAATTCCAACTTAGAGTGACTTTATAGACAGAGCAGAAATGCCCCCATAGGGTCTATAAGGTGTGGATCTTTATGAAGACAGACTACCACATCTATCTCCTGTGGAGTGACCAGTGGTTTTGAACTATCATACTTCTGGTTAGCAGCCGAGCTCCTTACATGCTACACCATCTGGACTCCTGGACTGCTTATCACCCGCAAAATAGTTGTGGGCTATTGAAATATCAAAATATAAATTCATGATTTATTTGATAGCTGTGTCCCTGGGGCTGGCGGTGAGGAGTAACATGACTGATGTTAAGAGGGTGGGGTGTCAGACAACAGGCATGTAAGAACTTTGTAAGCTGGGCCGTGTGTGCTCTTTTTAGGAACAGAGCAGCCAGTTCTACTATATCATTATTAGGCAGGGATGTGTGGCTACTCTAAAATCAACTAGTGACTCTCAAAGGAAAATTGAAGACCAGACAGAGAAGGCAAGAGATATCTTGCTTATTCTTACATGTTGTAGCCAAGAAGACTCTTAGGAATAGTTTTACTATGACTTACATGGAGTTATCATGGGTTGAAATGAACATGAGCACACATTGGCTGCCTGCTTTCCCTCTCAAAAGCAGTCTATAGCCCTCCAGTGTGTGGTTTGCAGCCTGGAAAAGGATCACTCACTTGCTGCCATGAAACTATAAGTCACTGAACTTCTCTGTTCCAATAGACATCATTTCTAACCAACTAAAAAAATATTTTAAAGCTTGCCAAGTAAAATAAACATAGATGACCAATTTGAAAGGATAGTTTTTTTAAATAAAAAAATACTGAACACCTAGTTACCATTAAAACATATATGAGGACCTAAGGGGGAGAAAGAGTTGGGAGCAGGGGTGTAAGGATGGATCAGCGTGAAATCACAACGTTGCACTTAGGTGGGTGGAGGGAGGAGGTGGAGGAAATGGGAATAAATCCTGCAGGGACCTGAAAAGACAGGGTAACAATGGGCAAGGTCCAATGGTGATTAATTTTATAAAACAAAGTGCATGAGCATGATTGTATGAAACACAATATGAATTAATAATAGTGTGACACAGAATGTATATGAACTTTGTAAGCTGTTGTTGTTGTTGTTATGTGCCATCGAGTTGCTTGCGACTCATAGCGACTCTATGTACAACAGCCCTAAACTCCTCTCTGTCCTGTGCCA
>NW_006399899.1:6566281-6575810 GCF_000299155.1 Elephantulus edwardii
GTGCTCACCAAGTTGTGCCAAGAAATCTGGAGAACGACCACTTGACCAACTGACTGGAACTTTGTAAGCAGACCAATATAAATTTTTTTATAAAAAAATTACTGAACATCCATTTTGAGATTAATGAAAAAACTTAAATAAGCTGTCAAAAATCTTTGGTTGCAAATAGCAGGAACTAACTCTCACTAAACTGAAAACCAATTTACCCAAGAATCATGACATCTCCAGAAAGGTAATGATGAATGTCTTGCAAAGCCAGGAAGTAAACTCTTAAGACAGCAGCATCAATGTGCAGCGAATGTCTTACCTGAGAAAGTTGAAACAATTATTTCTCAGCTTTGCTCAAGAAACTCAGTGCCTGCCCATTGAAAATGTCCCCATTTTCATCTCATTACTAAGACAGAGTTATGTATTTTTTTACTGATTACACATAGTTGGCAGTCTTAATTTTATAACCACAGCCTAATTACAAAGAATACTGGGAGGAATATTATCTGATCTCTTCACTACAATGGAGGAACACAGAGATTGAGCCATGCAGTGTGGAATTCTCTAATAAAAGAAGGAATTCTAGGCGTTGAGTGTCAAAAAGAAGAAAAATGTCCTCTAGAGTTCCTATCCTCCAGGGACTTATAGTCTAATAGGAAACAGATATGTAATAATTTGCTACTCAGCAAATTTTCCTGGAAAGATTACTCAGTGAGGAGCTGTCACTAAGATTTTCTCTTGGGGCCCCTGGTTCTTTCCAGATGCCTCCAGCTTCAGAAGCTTGTATTTGCTCACTATAATCCATCTTTCCATTTACTCTTCATATCTCTCCCTTTTCCTGGAGCTTTGAAAGTGGTAACACTGTTTTGAAAATGAGGAAACATGAAAACAAGCATCAAACCCCCAAATATTACAAAACTTCAAAATTTCTGGTGGATTTATACTCTCTTATATTCTATATCTCTGTTGAAAATTGAGTTCCAACTTGAAAAGGTCTCTAAACTCCAGTCTACTGCAGAAAATCCTGTCTCAGCATTTACTCTACATCTCCATTAGTACAGGGGTCATGCCTTTCATTGTAACTTTAACACTCCGATGAATATAATGCATAGATCATAACTGGCACATTTATAGACTGAAACAAATTTTAAATAATTTGCACATAAAGTAAACTTAACTTCAATTCAAAGATCTCTGGCATTCTAGTGGCCAAGGAGCTGCACTTCCAAGTCAATAGTAGCTGGTTCAAATTCACCAGCTGTCTGAGGGAGAAAGATGGACAGTGTCCTCCTGTGTGATTCACAGTCTGTGGAAACTCTTGGACAGTCAACTATGAGTAAGTTCCAACTCAATGACAGTAATTAATGTTCAGTTCATCTTCATTTATTGACTTGTTGCTGTTAAGTGAAACCCACTCATAACTGACCCTCCAGAAAATTTTCAGAAGCCATAAATTAAAGAGAGAAGATTGTTCCTTTTTCTCCCATGAAGCACTGGTGTGTTTGAGTCACCAGAAAGTCACTAACTACCTTTGAGTTAGCAGTACAATTCCTTATGGACTACACCACCAGTGTTAATTATTAACATAATTGAGTTAATTATAGTTAGGTACTTCCAAGTCTACTACCACTCATAGAGACCCAATGAATAGCAGAGTAAGATCTTGCATTGCTCTGTGCCATCCTGACAATCTCAGCCATGTTCAAGTTCATTATTGCAATTTTTGTGTCAATCCAACTTGTTGAAGGTCATCCTCTCTTTTGTTGATCCACTGTCTTTCCCAGCACAATGTCTTTTTTTAAGGACATATTACGGGACCTTAAATTGGACTGTGAATTTTCAGAATCTATTTGTCTTTAGGCATAGGTGGGTCCAGAAGTTATCTCCTCAATTCCAGACATCTGTTCTTTCCAGGCTGTATTCTTTCTCGAACACACCTTTCTTTTCTTTAATTTTTTTAATTTTATATTGATTTGCTTACAAAGTTTGAAAACACTGTGTTTCATTATTTTTCATTCACATTGCATTTCATATAATCATCCTAATGCATTATGTTTTTATGGCCATCATTACCCTATCTTTTTCAGGTCCCTACCAGATCTTTCCCATTTCTTTTACCCTCTCCCTCTACCCATCAAATTGGGCAAATTGGTGATTTCACCCTTACCAATCTTCACCCCCCTGTACCCACCTCTTCCCCCCTTGGGTTCCCATACATGTTTTACTAGTTTTCTTTCTATTTTTACAATACTTGTCTTATACAGTGTTTGTCCTTATGAGACTAAGTTAATTCACTCAGCATAATGTTCTCCAGTCTCTCTTAAGAAATGTAGTAGTTTTCAAAACTGTTGTTTCTGAGTGTTGCATAGTATTCCGTTGTGTAATTCGACCATAATTTCTCAATCCATTCAGTTGTGGTTAGACATTTGGGCTGTTTCCATAGTTTTGTGATGGTGAATAATGCTTCTGTGAACATTAGTGTACGAATCTGTGTCTCTGTTCTAATTTCCTTGGGGTATATTCCTAGTAGTGGAATAGCTATATTATATGGAGTTCCTATGCTCAGTTTTTTGAGGGAATATCAAACTGCCTTCTAGAATGGTTCTATCATTTTACAATCCACCAACAGTTTATAAGAGTTTCCACCTCTCTAAACCTCTCCAACATTTATTGCTTGCTTCCCTGCTAAACTTTGCTACTGCTACTGGGGTGACTTGATATCTCATTGTGGTTTTGATTTGCATCTCTCTTAATGTCAATGATTTTGAGCATTTCTTCATGTGCCTGACAGCCATCTGAATGTCTTCCTCTATGAACAGTCAGTCTTTCCATGTCTTTTGCCCATTTTTTAATTGGATTATCAGTGTTTTCCTTCTGGAGCCCCAGGAGCATTCTGTAAACTTTTGGTGTGAGAACCTTGTTGGAGATGATATTGCCAGATATTTTTCCCCGAGTAGGTAGGTTTTCTTTTTACTCTAACTGGAAAATGGGGTTTTTTGATGCACACAGGGATTTAATCTTTAGAAGCCCCCATTAATCAATTTTATCCTCTCCAGATTGAGCATTTTGGGCTGTATTTGGCGCTTTATTTATGCCATAAACTAGGACATTTAAGCTTGTTCTTAGCCTGTCTTTTATGAACTTTGTGGATTTAGGCTTTACTTCCAGGTCCCTGAGCCACCTTAAGTTGATTTTTTTGTGTATGATGTGAGATGTAGTTACTGTTTTAGCTTTCTGCAGGTAGTAGTTGCCAGCACCATTTGTTGAAGACATGACTTTCATTCAACTTTCTCACCTCCACACTTAGCAACTTGAAAAGCAAAAAGTGAAATTTCTAGTAAATGTCTCAACATTATAGCTAATTGAACAACTGGGACATGAGCTAATCCATTCAGTGGAGCTGTAGGATACTTTCTTGGTTGACTTGCTCTGTACTCAGGTGAAATACAGTCAAATTATGTGGCTTCTAGCTTGTAGAATAGACACCTCCCCCCAAAAAACCCAAACTGAGGCATTATTATCAATAGAAAAAAGAGAAAGTACTGAATGTAGTGAGTTGAATAACAGTGTTCTAAAAGAAATGTCTACTCAGAATTTGTAAATCCTACTTTTTCAGATAATAATTTACACTGATGTTGTGAAATTAAGAATCTCTGGAGACCTAGTGGTAAGTAACTTCCCTGTAATCCTAAAGATATGCAGTTTGAATCCACCAGTTGTTCCACAGGAGAAAGATGAACACTCTCTTCCCCTACAGAATTACTGACTTTCAAAAGTCTGCTATAGGTCAGTTCCAACTCGATGGCACACAACAACAGTAAAAACAAACTCAGATCATCCTGAATTCGGCTAGACCCTAAAGTCAATGGCAAATGTACTCAGAAAAAGGGGAAACACAGAAGAGAAGTGCTGTAAAGAAAGAGACATAAACTAGACGTGACAAGAAGCAAAGCAATATTTGGGCTGTAGGAGAAAGACATACAATGGAAGACCCTCCTTCAAGTTTTCCAGACGGAATCAACCCTATCGACATTTGGATTTCAGACTTGTGGCCTCTAGTAGAGTGAAAAGATGAAGTTCTATTGCTTGATTCTACCAAGTTCCTGATAATTTATTATAGGAGCTAATACATGGCTCAAGTCAAAACAGCCTATTCATTATAATCAGCAAGCCTTGGTGGTTGTGACTAGTATGTTACTCCAGGAATCAAGTAACAGACAGGGATTGATTTATTATTTATACTTATTTTAATGTAGATTTACTTTACTCTGAAAGCAGTCCAGCCCTGCAGATACTCTTTTTCTATATTAAAGTCCATGGGGGTGCTCTTGGCTGTCAGTGTCCACCTAGGGGCACCTCAGAATAGGTCTGGTGATTTAGGTCCAAAATACAGTCTTGTGAACCTTTTGAAGAGCATTTCTAATATACTTAGGGTTATCACAAGTCAGAATTGTCATGATCTTAATTGCCATTTGTTCTTTTCTTTTGGGTGGGGTGTATTTTTGTGAATGTAAGCAGACGATATTTAATCTGGTGGCTTTAGTAGTAAGAAATTGCATAGCCAACCCGAAGGTTCTCAGTTCAATTCCACCCGCTGCTCTATGGGGAAAAAGGTCAGTAATCTCTTCTGTGATGTACTGCTCTTGAAAACTTACTGGAGGGTCAGTTACACATCAGTCCTGACTCCACAGTACACAGCAACAACAACAACAACAACAATTTGTCAATGGGGGGGGGAATTATGTAGAATATAGAAGTACCTTAGGCTGCCAGAACTAGTCTTTCACTACATCTGAATTGTCCTCCAATCACTCTTACTAGATCATTCCTTTTAGAATGAAGGAATTCCATCTCCGGACAATCTAAATGGCAGGTTTTGTCGTGAGGAAAGAGAGAAAACCACAGATTGCTGTTAGTTGTGGTGTGAATATATGGGGCAGGGGTAAGAGGTTCTTTTCTTTCTTTTTCTTATTTTAATCCTAAGAATAGGAAAGATCTGATTTCTGTGCTGATTCTTACAAGTGTGTTATTTTTCCAGCTCATTAGCTGCATTTATTTTCCTTGTTTCTAGGCCACAGGCAGCCCTGATAGAAGTGAGGCTGCTGGCACGAATTCTCAGAGGCTGGCAGTCAACGTGACAGTAAGGTTCCAACAGAACAGAGGCCTACACATCCAAAGAGAGGTGGTCAGGATTATGAGGGGAGGGGAAATGCATTGGGAAAATGTGGTTTGGTTTTTTTGTTGGTCTTAATATTATTTTAGTGGGGGAGTAATACTACAAAAAACTTATTTGGACAAATTATTGTATTGTTTTGAATTCCATATTTAGAACAAAGTAAATGGAGTTGTGTTAGTCAGAATAAACATTTCCAATTCATTTCATTATTGTTAGGTGCTGTCAAGTTGTCTCTGACACTGAGCCCACATGCAGTAGAACAAGTACTGCCCAATTTTATGCCAATCTCAAAATTTCTGTTGTGCTTAAGCCCATTTTTAGTCACTATGTGATATCTCACTGAAGGTCTTCTAGTTTTCCCTTCAGTTTTTTTGCAGCCATTCACAAAAGGAAAAATAAAACAAGTACTTTTTTCTCTGGTTAAAATGGAAACCAGTGCAATTAACCAAAATGCACTTCAGTTAAATTAATATCTTAACATGATTTGTAAGCTCATGGTGTGTACATATAGCAAATGCACTGAGCAGGAACTGAGTTACCTCACACACATAACCATGAAAATGTCACTGACTTTCCCTGTTTCATTGTCTACACAAAGTTACTAAAAAAAAACAAACATAAAAAACCCAAAAAACCAAAACCAACAAATCCAAAACAAATAACTTCAATTAAAATGGTGCCTTAACCTGTTAAAGAAAGACCATCTTGCTGAAAAGTAAAGACAAATAATGATTTGCTTTTAAATTTTTAAACATAAAAATATTGACTTTAGAGTATGATTATTGAGTAAAAGTCTTATTGTACAAGGTAAAAGAATGGTTTAAATTGGTAGTGTTTGTATCATCCCAGTTTTCAGTCACCAATGTCTGTTACAAAACCGTATTTTCTACAAAGACCTCTGGCCTAGATTTCCCAGCTTCATCTATTCTCAACGCACTCTATTCTAGCCAGTCTTCTATCTTACTCTCTTCTTATATTGTTGTTGTTAGGTGCTGTTGAGTTTAGTATGGCTCATAGGAACCTTATAAATAACAAATCTGAAACCTGTCCTATTGTGTGCCACCCTCACAGTTTCTGACATATCTGAACCCATAGCCACAGTTACTGTGTCAATCCATCTGGTTACTAGAGTTGCAATTGTCAATCCATCACCTTTCCATGATGTTCATCTCCAAGGAATAGCCTATTTTAGCAATATGCTCAAAGTATGTGAGATGACACTTTGTCAGACTTGCCTCCAAGAAGCACTCTAGCTGCACCTTCTCCCAGACATATCTGCTTGTTCCTTGGAAGTCAATGGTATATTCTGTACTCTTTTTCCAACACCATAGTTCAAAGGCATACATTCTTCTTCCTTATTTATTATCTAGCTCTCAGATTACAAGTGATTAAAAAGACGATGGCCTGACTCATGTGCACCTGAGTACCCAAACTGACATCATTGTTCTTCATTAATGTGGAGAGGTCCCTGACTGCTCACTTTCCCAGTGAAATACATCTCCTGGTCTCCTGACTCCTGGTACCAAGTGTATTGATTGTGGAATCAAGTAATATGAAGTTATGGGAAGTTTCAATCTCTTCTACATCTCTCATGATGTTACCTATTGCCCTAGGGGTGAAAATTTTTCTATTCTTGATGTTTAGATTCAACGTTGAAAGCTGTATTCTTGGACCTTCTGCAGTAAGCACTTCACGCCTTGCTTATTTTCAGTAAGCAAGGTTCTGTCATCTGCATAACAAGTTATTAAAGAGACTACCTCCAATCCTGATGCAAGCTTCTTCTTTATAGTTTCCAACTTCTTGAACAATTTGCTCAGCATACACTGATATAGTGTGGAGAAAGGATACAACCCTGACACACAACTTTCTTAATTAAAACCCATGTTATTATTAGATGTCATCAAATTAGTTCCACCTAACAGAGATTCAATGTTCAACAGAATAAAACACTACTCAGTAGTATGTCATCCTCATACTCATTGCCATGTTTGAGTCCTTTATTGTAGCCTTTGGTTAAGCTATTTTGTTAATAGTAGTGAAGTCTGTTAACGTTATACTTCACTAATATGATTTTCTTCAGACTGTAGCTTCCTAGTAACACCACCCAAGTATATGAGCTGATGTCTTACCATCTTTGCTTCTAAGAAACATTCTATCTTTACATCTTTCAAGACAGATTGGCTCGCTGTTCTGTAAATTTATGGCACATTAATACTTTTTCACCAACACTATACATGAAATGTATTGATTCTTCATCAGTCTTCCTTATTCATTTTTGAGCTTTCACATGCACATTAAGGTAATTACAAATATCATAGCTTTTGTGAAGCACACCTTAGACCTCAATATCTTTACTTTTTAATACTATTTAGAGATTCTTTTCAACAAATCTTCCCAAGACAACATCTTATCTATTTCTTGGCTGCCGCTTCTATGGCCATTGATTATGGATCCAAGTATGATTGAATCCTTGACAATGTCAATTTTCCTGTGTTTATCGTGATGTTGTTTACTGGTTCACCTGTGAGGATTTTTGTTTTATTATATTAAGGGGCAATCAACACTGAAGAAATGATCTTTGCTCTTCACCAATAAATGTTTCAAATCCTCTTCATTTTCAGCATATAAAGTGTGTCATCTGTATGTCACAGGTTCTTTTATACTGACTGATGTCATGTCCTTCTTCATATAGCCCAGTTTCTCAAGTTACTCAGTTAGCACACACTCTGGATAAGTGTGATAAATGGATCCAACCCTGACCCACACATTTTCTTATTTTAAACAATGAAGTATTTCCTCGTTTTTTTGAACAATTGCTTCTTGGTCTACTACGTACAGGTTCCTCATGAGCATGCATAAGTATTCTGAAACTCTCATTTTTGCAACTTATTCATAATTTATTATTATCCTCACAATCAAATACCTATTCACAGTCAATAAAACAATAGTAAACATCTTTTTGGTATTTCTGGCTCAGTCAAGATCTGTCTGACATCAACAATGTTACCCTTCATTCCTCCTTCTTTCCTGAATCCAGCTAAAATTTTTTTAGAATTTCCTTGTTAATGTACTGCTGCCATTTTAATCTCATCAGTAAAATTTTACATACGTATGATACTATTAATATTGTCTTCAATTTCCTTATTGTGTTCAGTCACCTTTGGGTTGTGCACAAACATGAAAGTTTGGCACTTGGTTTGTCAGAATACTTCGTGGTGGAGATGAGTGAATACTGTCATCACTGTATACTTTTGTGAAACATCTCAATTGAAATCCAGTCATTCCTGTAAATTGTTCTTTTCTAATGTCTCCAATGCAGCTTAAATCTCTTACTTTCATCTTCCCTTGAGATTTCCTGCGTATCATTCAACTTTTTGCCTATAAAATAATTTTTAAATGCAAATTAAAATTTGTATTTTTCTTTTAGTTTTTTAAGTTTGAGAAATTTTGAGCTATTTCTTCTCTTTGTTATTTTTGTTGTTAGATGTTATCGAGACAAATATATCTCATAGTGACCCTATGAACAGATCTGAACCCCATCCAGTCCTGTGCCATCCTCACAATCTCTGACAAAACCTGAATCCCATTTCTAAAGTCACCATGTCAGTCACCCTGGTTGAGGGTATTACTCTCCTTTGCTAAGCCTCTAACTTCTTCTCTTTAGGTTTTCTAATTTCGGGACTTTGCACATTTTTATTACAATGATTCATCTTCTAGGGTCAAGTATGTGAAATCTTTCATTCTACTTTTTTACAGCATTTTTTCAATTTTCATCAATTACTGTACATTAAAGAACAATTTTCTGAGTCTCTTTTGACATCTGCAGTTTTCTTTATTGTCTTTTTAATGACCTTTTTTTTGCTTTCTTTAACTATGATATACTCAACGGGTTTCCATAACTCAACTGGTCACTGGTGCTTAATGCATTATCTCACCACTCTCTGCTAGTTTGTGATACTTTGGTGGCTAATATGTTGTTGTGTTACTGCAGTCAATGTATCCACTATTTCAATTATAATCAGCATTGTCATGGCAAGTAGATGTGACTGGAGCTTCCTAATTAAGACAGACTAGCAAAAAGGGCTTAGCTATCAACTTACAAACACAAAATTGATTAGAGAAAAATTTGGAAATAACAGTGAACTATTTTCTGACATAATAGGGGAAAATAAGCCACTTAAGTTGGAGCTGTCTTTAATGAAGCTTATAGTCTTTGGTTTTAGTCCTAGGAACATGATCCACCTTGAGTTGGTTTTTGTATATGGAGTGAGGTGTGGATCTTGCTTGAGTCTTCTGCAGATAGTTTTCTAATTTTGCCAACACCATTTATTAAAAAGGTTGTTTCTCCTCTTAATGATTTCATCT